>NC_090241.1:32925640-33525640 GCF_024489055.1 Chanodichthys erythropterus
CTACTCATTTAGCCGGTTTGTGAAGCGACAGGCTTGTTCAACACAACTACACTTCCCATCATTCTCTGTAGCAGCACTAGAACACTAAAATACAGGATAATACATAAATGACTCAATCCACATCCTTTGGTGCACTAGTGCCAAAAAAGCTTCCTGTCTTTGAGGAACGGGCAAAACAAATATGAAGTTGACCAATATTATAAATCTTCTCAGACCTTGAACATCATAATTATGACTTTTATACTCATAAATAGGACTTCCCAGGAGAACTTGAAGGCAGCCTAACACTGCATTGATGCATTGCGATCTGACAAGCATCAGAATGTAATGATTGATTATAATTACTATAACAATATTCAATGAATTCTGCATTAATTTCTTATCAAAATACAATTACTGAGCCTATAATTTTTGTGTAAAGTGAAAAGTTAATTGTCTGAAAAGTAAATTTAAAAAGGTAAAAGTAAATGATCCCCTTAGAGTCTCTTCAGCATAATAAAATAATGACCAAGCTGCAGATTTTATGATACATTGCATCATTTAATAAATGGACATAATCAAAATGAATGCCGGTCAGAGCAAACATTCACACCCCTTCTTCAGATGTAAAAACCTGTAGCCCATTTATATTCAGAACTGTTGCAGATGCTGGCCAAATGGCCAGATGTAGACGTTTTGAGAAGCTGAGCGATGCAAATACATTTATCAAAATAGGACGGAAAAAAGATCTGGTTGAACACTCAATGTTGCATCGTTTCCAAAAACACAACCTGTTGAAAGCGACTCAGTCATTTGACGAATTCCAAGACCTCCAATGCTTTTGGAACTGTCATGTGTGATTCCCATTAACAGAACTCTATTTGCAATTTCAGCTAAGTGCATTGACTAAGCACCATTTCAAACATCAAAGTGAGCTTGCAAGAACTTTCACATCTGAATAAATAGATCAAACACTAATTTCACTAATAATGGAGAAGTGGCAATTAAACAGGAGCCAGATGACAAAACCAGAGAAGCATTTGATCTGCATAAGTGACTGCAGAATGATGTATTACTCCATTCAAATGTGAAGAATGCAAGTCTTGATTGGCACTTCAAGGGAACTTTGCTCGGTGACATTAATTGAGCTAATGAATAGATGAAGTGCTGCAATGTAGAGTGAAAGTTTGCTGTGTGTGTGTGCATGTTTTGCATCTGTGTCTATGTGTTCAGTGCACCACCCAAGTTGACAATCAATACGGCTCAAAGGGAGACAGCTTGCACCTCTACAGGAAAGAGACACGACCCTTGACTCTGTTTAAGAAGAGGTCAGATTGCGATAAGAGTCATTTAATTATAAACACTTGCTGCTTTCATTGCATTCAGGCCTTTATGAATTAAATCGGTGGTAAATAGTGAGGAGCATCAAATGCTTAAACAGGCCTATATAATCAACTCAATGAAGCTCTCATTAAATTCACTCAAGATGAGAGTATAAAAAATGTAACCAAATTTATGCATTTACACAGAGTGAGGTCCGAAAGTCAGTGACCATTTTAAGCAGAAAAATTTAGGATTTTGAAAATTATGAAAGCTGTGATGTCAAATGAAGATTAATTTTTGAAGTAATTTCTGAAATTATTTTACATTTTTTTGAAATGTAAAGAAAAGTATTCAAACAGAAACATGCAAAAAGAAGAGCTTTGACCCCACTGTATATAACTGTATATATACAAATAAAATGTACATACATGTAAATATGAATATTTAAAACTCTTTATAAACTATATATTTAAACAGGCCCCTCACTGTGCTGACTTGAATGTTAGGTATTCCGCAAGCTTATTAAAATCCTTTGAGGGCTTGGTACATGTGTTGCTCCGGCTGTATAATTGGGCAAAATGTTTATGGAGGAGGAGTGTTTAGTTTACAGGCAAATGACTGAAACTAAACGGATATGCTCTCTTAGATTGCTCCTGCTACTCACCCCTTACCTGATAACTGCATTCACAAGCAATGGGAGACATGCCATGTATTTGACTCCATTAACAGGAAGGAGAGGGGAGGGGAGGGGGGCATATATAGACTATAGGAGTATATGGAAAGCATGAGGAGCCATTTGAAGTCTTTGCTTATTTTTTGTGTAATGGCCATGGACCAAATATCTCCCTGGAAAAGAGTTCTTCAAAGGCCAAGGGATTAGCGATAGTACGTCCCATTTAGAGCAGCTTGAGATATGGCAAAGCCTCAGACCCCTTTGAGTGGGAGCCTCATTGGATGCAGAATAACAAGAAAATAACCTTCTAAACTTCAATTCACAACATTTTGGCTTAATGCTTTGATTGGTATAGAAAAAAAAAATGTTGAAGCGGAGGAAAAAAAAAATTGTTGAAGTGAAGCTGAGAAAAACATCTTCATATAACAACATTTTAGCCATTTTTAAAATCATATGCTCTCGTTTATTCTTTATCTAATTCTGTGCATTAGTGGTGGAGATTTTGCACTGACTTTTTCTACATGTTACATCGTTATACCAGTAGGTGGCAACACCACGACAGTGACTGTATTTATGAGCGATTCTTTGAATAATTTATCAACCAATTCATTCAAAATGATTCATTTAGGAACGAAACAAGTGTCTTATAGCTGCGTCCAAATTCAGAGGCTGCATCCTTCAAAGGCCATATTTGAAGGCAGATTGTTTCAACTTGGCGTGATCAGGGTTGTTCCAATTTGAAGTCTCCTTCAAATGCATCCTTCACTTTGCGGGCAATGAAGGTTACAACAGATGGTTCCTATGCGTCCTACCCTACCCCAGAATTCATTGCACGGTGGTGACAAAAAAATCGGCAGATTACTATTAAATGTAAGTATTGGGTACCAACTTACTTGAATAATCTAATGTATCAACAATATATATATATGTATATATATATATATATATATATATATATATATATATATATATATATATATAAGCAGTTCAAATGTCTTACCAAGATGCAATTTTATATAATTTGTGCTCTTTATTATGAACATAAATGCAACAAGGTGAACATATTTAGACAGGTTTTGAACCCAGTTTTGTTATGAGGCAGTAGAATATAAAAAGTCCACAAACGTTACTTCTGCTCATCAACGACAACTGTCAGTTGCTAGGAGACTAGAACAGTCCTAGACTGTCCTATTTAACAATGCTTGGTCTGACCTTTCACGACCTTCGAAGGATGCAGCCTCTGAATTGCACAACAAAGGTAGTTCTAATCAAAGCAGCAGAAGAATGCAGTGGTGTTACATTGCTGAAAGCAGAATCCATGTTTTTGAACGAATCAGTTGAATGAATGATTCAATAAGCATCATATATATATATATATATATATATATATATATATATATATATATATATATATATATATATATATATATATAATATATATATATATATATATATATATATATATATATATGCAGTATTGTGTATACTAGTTTTATGCTTAAATCAAATGCAACTCTCCTCAATAAGCTGCAAGATTTGAGGTATGATTCATGTCTTAAGCGCTAATTGTGCAGGACAAGGATGCACCAAAGTTTAATACTTATTGTTAGGGGTTTGTTGAAATATCTAACCCTAGGTTTGAGCAATAATAATTATGATGCTTGCCTAATTACTGACAATAAAACACGATGCCAATGGTCGGCAGGCCTCACAATTGAAACAAGACCTGCAATTTAGTAACGGCTGTACATTCATCACTCTGCAATCAATGCTCTTTTCCAAGGACGCTGTAAAAACAAAATTTAGAGCCAAACTTTAAACTTTTTGAGCAAAGGTGGCTCAATTATTATTTTATAAAAGAGCCACTTAGAAATGAAAGTTAGAAAGTAAATACTAAAAGAAGAAAACAACAGTAAAACTCAGCATGTGATCGGTTTTAGTACGTGCCGTTCCTCCTAATGCAACATTACATTAACAAGCCTCTAGCGTCTTGGCTAATGTTTTTTTTTTTTTTTTTTTCTTCTTTTTTCTTTGGCCTATTGTGCATATCATTCCTCACTGGAGAAATAAGAGAGATAGACGGAATGAAGGATTGCTGGAGGAGAGGATGGGAAAACTCGAAGCCTGCTGAGTTTATAGTGTCTCGGCACTGTCTTTAATGATGCTGTAAAACGCGGTTGCAGGGCTTCCTTGGGAGTCGAGCGAGGGCTGGACTGGTGATTACTCCCACTATCAACGTGCCGAATCTGAGCCGTACACATCAAACGCTCACTCAGCACACATTATCCTGCGAAGAATGTTCTCTGAGAGCTCGAAATAAAAGTCTTACCCTTGTAGGAGACTCACGAATGTTAGCAAATCTGATTGTTGTGTTGATTGTGACCTAACTTTTGGTCCAGAAGGAATGCAATGCCATTTTTGATTAGTTGTACGTTCACTCGAGTCTGCTGTAAAAAATCTATGAACATTTTTGACAGCTATGAATGATTCCTTAAACCAAATGCCTTCAAATTGCACTTAAGTATTTTAATATCCTCTTTGAACTCTAAACGTTCTGGATCTCTGCAGAAGTCCAGTGGCACAGCAAGACATTGAGTTCGGATAATCCTCACAACAGGAGTGATGTGTTAAATGTGTGTGTTCTTGTCTCTGATAAATGTCGTCTCTATTTATGCATGCTCGTATATTGAGTTTGGCTCAGATCACAGCAGAAGGCTTCGCTTTGTTAAACAAACATTGTGCTCGTTTTTATCATTCTTGGGGAAGTGTCTTTGAGAGCAAAGAGAGATGCCGGACTCGGAGAAGAGCTGGACGTGGGCTCGCTTGTGTTGCTTTCACTGACATCAGTCAACATTAGGAGATCTCCCCTGGAGCCAGAACTCCTACAGAGCGACAACAGCCTCACTGATAGCGCTGAACTTTAACTTTTCAGGCGCTTTGGCAGCAGCATTGTATGCACTTCATCTACTGAACACATTCAGCTGTCAATATTAGTGAAATGCTGCTACGATTGGAGACCTTGCATTGTTGTTTTGCTCCCTAATTGAAGTAACTAAGTAGATGTTTGCAGTTTCTAGAAAAATGTAGGTGGCATTTGCAAAAAGACCATCATGATGGTATAGGGTGTTGGTATGCAGTTGTTATGGTATTTTTATCATAACAGTCACACTGGAATGATATAGTCACGTTTACAGGAAATAAAGTTGCAATTATGTGATATATATGCTGGAATTATGAGCCCTAAGGTCATTTTGAGCTTTCACAGTTTTCAATTGTCTGTAAGTAAAATAACATGTTATTCAAAAAAAGTAACTCTGGTTTGAAGAAAATTCTCATATAACTTCAATTCTTACAGTAGCAACTGTGATAAACGTTCTTATACAATAAGTTAATGTTAAATGTGTTTAATGTGTACGTTTGTATGTGGTTTGACTTTGAACTAGTGTCAGTGTCCTGGCTCAAAATCGGATTTTAGGCTCAATTATGGAATATGGAAGCAAACGACAGCATTAGAACTGAAAACGCTGTTTTTGGCTCGGCCGAAAGGATTTAATTTGTCCGCCCTTGAATGTACTTTTACTATTCCCTTTAGCACAGCAGTTGCATTTCAATGCAAAACAAGCCCTTCATCAAGTACAAAACTCATTTTTAAACTATGATTCATCTTTTGGCCTGTTAATCTTCTAAAACATCTTAATTATTCATATTCTATTACATTTTGAAGGCTAAACCATGGTAAAGTGCTAATTAGAACATACAGCAATTATTTCTTCGACATACTTGATAAATGCGGTTCTGCATTGATTTTGCTATATGTGAATATTGACATTATTCTACTTCATGGACTTTGTCACGGCATTCAACTACACAATCATGCTATAATATCATAATCCTATGTCCTAATCATGCTTGTATCCTGGAGTTTGTCTCAGTAATGATATGAGGCCAAAAAGCAAACATTGTTCGAGTAAGCATGTTCTTTGTCTAGCTTCACAAGTGTCCTGAGGCATGAGGTTATGGGTTCTTGAGTCAGCACTTCTCATTCTTTGCTCTTGTGCATGCATCTACATTCAACATTGTGCTATTCATGTAAAAGCTAAAAAACAACCTTATTTTTGCAGTTTCATTTGGAAACACTAGATGCACAGAAACTGCACATTTAAAGCCGCGTGTAAATGATTTTTGCTGTTGTACGAGCTTGCAGACGATATTTTTCCATCGGTAAAAATTGTGTCAATTGTTGGTGCTCCAATGGTTGTGGCTCACATCATGTGAGAACAAGCCGAGTACCTTGTGACCACCTCCCAAGCTCCCGATAATTTTTAAACGTTTAAAAAAAGTCAGCCTGAATTTGACTCTCCCCTATTCCCAAATTATACAACATACATACATCATAAAACTACATTATATAAGCTACAGTTCTAGCAACCCTATAGAGTGCGCATACGGAATGACCATGCCGTTTGCTGTTATTCACCTAATCATTACACAGCCGTCTTTGTATTTATTTTTTGATTTCTATCAGAAGCTATAGCAGCAATATTGAAAACTCAAATCTCTATGTTTAGTGCCAAAGCTCATGTGATTGGCGCTGGCTCGCCATGCAGTACAGTCGTGCCATGTATACCAGCTGCTTTGACATGATTGTCATGTTAACTGACTTGTAACGTGTGCAATGGTTCACAAACTCCCAAGTTTCTAAACTTGCACAGTGTATGCCCGGCTTAAGATGTACAAGCAATGTAAAAAATGCCTGAGACTACATTAAAAGTAAATATGTTGCATGTAAAGTAACATGTTGTGAACTAACACCTATGCATTCTTTAATTTAACCTCTTTAAGTTAAAGACTCCAGTAAGACTGAACCTCAAAAAGCAAATTCCATCCCACACCTTGAACTATAGTTGACTCTAATTCCAGACCAGTGGCTCATTGGTCTTCTTTCAGTTGAGTTCTACAGATTACAGATGAATGATTAGAGTCTTGAGGTTTGCTGTTTGTTCTTATGTGGCTCAGGGTTTTGTCTTGGGTTGATCAAAGGAATTTTTTTAAGTCAACTCATACTAACTGGTAGCAGCAATTTACCCCCACCACCACCGCATATGCAGTAGCCTAAAACTGTGATAACATGTCTTCCTCAATTTCCTTTAAAAACCCAAAAAGGCTTAATAATAACTAATAATAACAAAAGCGCAAGATAATAAATGTACATCCTGTTTTAGGGTCAAACATGGAGATCACATGGAAATAAATGCTTTCAACCTATCCTGTCCCCACTTGAAAACCCATTAGTGTTGCAACCCTCAACAAGCACAAAAAAGGAAAACCCTCAAGTACTGGACCATCTGTTGTGCTTTTCCTTGTGCTGAGTTACAGTTCTGTTCTTTTACAGTGTCTTGTTACACTTCTGTTTTTTTTCCCCTCAATGTGAAGGACTTTCGTATAAAATTTCAGTTTAGGCAAGTTCAGCCCGAATTTCCAACGGGACATTACACAATTGCAATAATCCATTATATGGCATAAAATTGATGCTTTTACAAGAGATGCTACAGATGGGGCTCTTATACCATTACCAAATATTGTAAAACTCATGTGTTTCCATGGCTGCACATCAATAATAATCACATTTGTAGATGGTTTTTCCATTACTATCTATCTATCTATCTATCTATCTATCTATCTATCTATCTATCTATCTATCTATCTATCTATCTATCTATCTATCTATCTATCTATCTATCTATCTATCTATCTATCTATCTATCTATCTATCTATCTAGCCATCCATCTAGCCATCCATTCATCCAGTATTTTTTTATACCCCTTTAAATAAAGAAAAGCTAGTTGCTAATGACATCATCCTCCAGGAAGTGACATCATTTTGGATAGAAATCAGCACAGCAAAAATCAAAAAAGCTGCATCCAAAATCGCATAGTCTCTTGAGCAGGTACTTATGTTGAATAAGTAATTCTTTCATGACCACTAAAAAAGTATGTTCTATATAGTATAAGTGTGTGTAGTATGAATGTAATCCGGACGTAGCTACTGCTTTTTCCATGCTGTCATTATCATGTGAGTTGCATCACTTCACTACTGTCATTTACAAAATCTTCCCCTGTGGCCTCATGGGATAGTAAAGTGTCCATCGTATGCACACTTCAGGATCTCATCAGAAGTAGTAAGTCATAGTTTTGCCTACTCATTTGAGTACTGCAAATTTGTCACATACTGTTTTTCGCCTAGTAGGGAAGTATACAATTTCAGATGCAGCCTTCGTAAGTATTGAAACTGATCATTCCTGTGATTTTTTTGTGATTAGATTCTATAATTAGTTTCTGTCATTCTACAATAAATACCCATCTTGTTTCAGTACAGAAATCAGTTTAAAAATGTCAAAACATTAGCTTCAAGCTGCCATCATCATAAGATAACTTTCAATCCCTCTACCTCTTCAGTTCCATCCTCTAAGAAATCCTGTTAGTCTAGATGTTTAGACCAAATAATGCACGTTTCTTAGCCATTTAGCCAATCGGCCTTCAGTCTCGTGTCGTCCATGTGGATGTTCCTCGGCCCTGAGCATTAGCTCTCAGTGTGTTTGTTTATGTTAGCTCAGAGAGAGAGAGAGGAACCACAGTTCTCGCTGCACAGCTGCACTCCCGTCTGCCACAGGGTCAACAGCCACTCTCTGATTGGCTGCAGCTCGAGCTGAATTGCAAAGAAAACATGCTTGTCTTCTAGAGAAGCAGTAACTTTGATAATCATAATTGATGATAGAGTCTGGCTCAATCAAATATAGTCTTAACCTATCCACCTCTGAGTAATCATAAGCCCAATATTAGAAAATGATAATTAAGCAGCAGTTTTGGAGTGGCTTGTTTATAGCATTAGAAATTTTAATAGAATTACATCATTACTAATTGTATTAAATCATATCAATATTTGCTGAGAAAGTGGGCAGTGATTAGGGGCATTATTCTGGCATGAAATAGATGAAAAGTTGCTTTAAATGTCAAACTATTGTTTGTTTTATTTTGTTTTGTATAAAATATATATATATATATATATATATATATATATATATATATATATATATATATATATATATATATATATATATATATATATATATATATATATATATATATATATATACGCTGAAGCACTACAATTACTAACCGGTAATAAATAAAAGCTAAAACTAAATTGAAAATAAAATAAATTAAAGCTAAAAAGTAATATAAAAACAAATAGAAATGACAAAAATACATAACAAAATTAATAAAAATTAAACTACAATAAAAAATACATTAAAAATTAAAAAATAGAAGCAAATTCTCAATATAAAATAAAAATAGTACATAAAAATACTAAAGTAACACTGGACCATTGTGCTGTGGCAATTTGTGAGTCCATGATGATGCAAAGTCAGCTTTCGCGCAAACAGAACTTTATTTGTTTATCTGAACATCATGAACTTCACACTCACACGATGAATGGAACAACCTTTAAGCTTTTAAAACAAACAAGGTTCTCATCAATAGTAACTAACTTTAACGGGTCAAACACTAACATTTCACTAACATTACACAAACAAATGTAAACTGAAAATATACTCTTCCCTGAATATAACAGAAACAATTGCACAACAGTCTGATAACTAAAATGAACAATGAACTAGGAATGCATTGCCTCATAATCCACTGCCACAGTCCAGTTTGTTAATGAATTGTTTCAATGAATCAATTGATTTAGTTAAGAAACTCAAATGATTCATTCAAATCACCAGTCCTCCAGTTTGAATAATTTTGTTGATGTTGCCAGCTGCAGATCATTTTCAACCGTATCTTATTGCATTACCAGAAATGGCAACTTTATGCAATAAAAGTGTAAGTTATGACATGATATGATATACACTATTTCCCTTTCTTGTATTCTAGTGAGTATGATTTATAGCGTTCTTCTCCAAAGGTCTCCTTAGCAGATTGCATTATCAGACTGTGTTGTAAAACATACATTTTCTTTGACAGGCAAATCGTATATTTCACATCTTTTAGCACAACTCTGGATTTTGTATTTGTTTCCCATAATCTTTAAAGCCTCACCATCTGTGATGGGTTTACAGATGATAAGGTCATAACCAAATCCCGGTAATTGCAAATTTGGCTTACCACAAGTCATTTTTGATTCATTTATGAATTCTAGTCTGAAGACGGAAGCTAATCCTGCTGTTTAATCCAAGTGGGAACAATTTATAACAGTTAACCTTGAAAATTGCAGTTCCAAAAGTGATTTTTAAAATATGTTGATTAACCATAACATTGTATAAGTATTTATAAGATGCAAGAGACCATGGCTAGTTGACATTCTAGTGGACATCTCTCAGTTTGAGGTTATCATATTTTGAATTTTGACTTCAAAAAAGATATGGTGTAAGAAATGTGTAAAACATATATTTTTTAATTTTTGTTTTTTATGAAAGCTACATTATCTTCCACAACATATATCATATAATCTGTGGGGTGGGCACTTTTTTTTTCAGTGACTCTTTCTGCAGGTTACAACAATATGCCAGTAGGTGGCGACATGAGGGTGTATTTATGAATGAATCTTTGAATTCCTATTAAAGGTGCCCTAGAATCAGAATTTACCTCGGCATAGTTGAATAACAAGAGTTCAGTATATGGAAAAGACATACAGTGAGTTTCAAACTCCATTGTTTCCTCCTTCTTATGTAAATCTCATTTGTTTAAAAGACTTCCGGAAAACACTCGGATCTCAACATAACACCAACTGTTACGTAACAGTCGGGATCATTAATATGTATGACCCCAATATTTGCATAATGCCAGCCCATTCGACGCATTAGACAAGGAAAGGCAATATTAACGTCTGGATCTGTGCACAGACAAGGTAAGCAAGCAAGAACAACAGCGAAACATGGCAGATGGAGCAATAATAACTGACATGATCCATGATATCATGATATTTTTAGTGATATTTGTAAATTGTCTTTCTAAATGTTTCATTAGCATGTTGCTAAATGTTGTTAAATGTGGTTAAAGTTATCATCGTTTATTACTGTATTCACGGAGACAAGAGAGTTGTCGCTATTTTCATTTTTAAACACGTGCAGTCTGTATAATTCATAAACACAACTTCATTCTTTATAAATCTCTCCAACAGTGTGTAATGTTGGCTTTAGCCACAGAGCATAGCCTCAAACTCACACAGAATCAAATGTAAGCATCTAAATAAATACTTTACTCACATAATTCGAAGCATGCATGCAGCATGCATGATGAACATCTTGTAAAGATCCATTTGAGGTTTATATTAGCTGTGTGAACTTTGTTTATGCAATGTATAGTCGAGAGCTTGTGTGGCAGAGGAAGCGCATCTCTTTAAGGGGCCGTGCTGAAAAAAATCAGTGCATAGTTAATGATGCCCCAAAATAGGCAGTTAAAAAAAATTAATAAAAAAAAAAATCTATGGGTATTTTGAGCTGAAACTTCACAGACACATTCAGGGGACACCTTAGACTTATATTACATCTTGTAAAAAAACAATCTAGGGCACCTTTAATTCAAAACACATTTAGGCTGTGTCTGAAATCGCCACCCCTATAAATAGAGCACTATTTGAGGGGACAGTCATTTGTAGTGGTGTCCGAAACCATAGTGGATGTTATCAAGTGCACTCATTCAATCCCATAATGCACCACAATAACGAGCGTACAACTGATGTACACTCAGCGGCTAGAGAATACCCATAATGCACTGTGAGAGTCGCATTAAACATGCTAGTTTCCATGACGGAGTTCAAGATAAATCTTTTCATTACTACTATTAAACAGCAAGTACAAACTATGCAAAGACACTCTCAGTGACTCTCTCGTTTTCATTCACTCCTTCAAGTGGACTATATTAGTGGAGTAATGTAGGGAATAGTGAATGAAGGTACATGGGGTGATTTCAAACAAAGCTTTATTCTGTGATTGACTCACTACATGAGTAAGTCATTGAATTATTCATTCAACTGATTTGTTCAAAATGATTCAGGAACAGGATGCCGCTACTAGGTTTGTTTGAAACTATTTGTTGGCAGAGCAAAAACAGACAAAATACCTGGTGATGTTGTGTGTAAAATGTACTCAATTACTCAAATTTTATTCAATTCTTACTGCATTTAACTTCTAGTATATTAACGACTTTTTGAGGAAACTAAAAACACTTCATGAAACAGTAAAAACAGCTGAAGCAGTTTTTTTCTTAAACAAAATTAGACTTAGGCCTGATTAGTCCTTACCCGTGTGACAACTAGCCCCATTCTCTTTATAGAGTATCAAGAAATATTGATTAGTCATCAAAGTATCTGGTTGTGTATGAGTCAGTGGGAAGAATCTGTGCAAACGTCAGTGCTGTCGAAGTCTCCAGTGGCTGTGACAGTGGGGCAGCTCGCTGCAGCCATGCTGATTGAATTAGCATTAGGATGTTCTCAGACCCGAAGCTATTTTTGGGGCATTCAGTACAGAAGAATAGAGGCAGGATCTTTGTGTTCTTTAAAAGCCTCTCTGTGTTTTCTGTGTGTATAGATTCTCTTTGACCTCACTGCGAATGTTTGAGCAATTGGGCTGTAGTGTAAAGGGAAAATTGGAGATATTCCAGACTCCACACATATGTACATGAACATTCACACAGGCGCACTCAACAGGGTTCCCCCTTTGACATCAGGCCAAACACTTTAGCTATTGAGGGACACATAACATCCCACTCTTTCCTTTTCTGAGTATCCGGTCTCTCTCTGGATGCTGCCTGTGCGATGAATGTTAATCGTATGCATATAGTGCAAAAACATATGATGCATTATTAATGACCAATGAGTATCTAATTGCTGTTGTCACATCAACACATGATTTTGAGGGCATGTTATTACTGTTTACAAATGAATTTAGCATACAGAAGGACAAGCTGGAAATATTCCTGTCCAGTCTGTTTCCTATGAGCACATTCTTGTCCCGTCACAGCACACTGTCATAATGGATTAGTGGCTCAATGCCACCATACACAGCCTGACCATCAACACAGTCATTCTTATGCACTGTTAATTCCCCATTTACAATAAACTGACACTCTGAGACCCTTTTGAAAAGATTTAGTGAAAGATGCCTATTGGAATTTCTATCATAATTTGGAATTAATCCTAAAGGGAATTCTCTTGTAGAATTTCAGTGTAGCACAAAACTAGGTCATTTAAGACATGTAGTTCCCAAATGGAGTATTACATTTTAAATACCCCTGAGGAACATTAAAAAGCAGTCTTTTAGGATTTTGTGCATTTTTACCCTACAAACTTTACAGTATTAGTATAAAGTATTAGTTCATCCTGAAATGAGAGGGTGTGTAAATGATGACAGATTTTATATTTCTGGGTGAAATATTCCTTTAAGGTTCTGATAAAGACTTTCTGTTTAGACTGTTTATACATATTTTTTTTAAGTTTGGGACAGATTTGTGAATGTTTTTGAAATTTCTTATGCTCACAAATGCTGCATTTATTTGATAAAAAATACAGTAAAAATAGTAGTATTGTGAAATATTATTACAAATTAAAATACGTTTTTAATGGAAGCTTGTTTCAGCCATGGAATAAAACAATTTAAAAAGATAACTGCAATTTTTTATCTCAAAATTCTGACTTTATTTCTCGCAATTGCAAGTTTATATCTCGCAATTCTAACTTATAACTCGCAATTGTGAGAAAAAAGTCTAAATCGTGAGACAAAAAGTCATATTTACCTATATTTTTTATTTTTTTTAATTCAGTGGTAGAAACAGGCTTCCATAGTTTTCTACTTGAATATATTTTAAAATGTATTTTATTTCAGCAAGATTACTCCAGTCTTCAGTGTCACATGATCCTTCAGAAATCATTCTAATGTGCTGATTTGCTGCTAAAGAAACATTTCTCATTATTATCAATGTTGAAAACAGTTGCACTGCTTAATATTTTTGTGGAGACTAATAAATTCTTTTTGGATACAGGATTTTTTGTTGAATGGAAGGTTTAAAAACAGCATTTATTTGAAATAGAAAAGTCTTTACTGTCACTTTTGATCAATTTAATGTGATAAAAGTATTAAGTTCTTAAAACAACAAAAAAGTAACCCCACACTTTTGAATGGTAGTGTATGCATTTGGCATATGTTTTATTCACAGTGATGGCACACATTTTTTCAGTATGTGCTTCTTCAAAATCAAACCTACGTGTTGCTATAGCATTATGCTTTGCAGGTTAAGCGACAAGAACTGTAGGATTTATTTGATTCTTAGAGGATTCAATCTCATTTGGATCCTTTAGGATTCCAAAAGGAATCCTGTGCATATTTATCTAGGAATTCCTCAATCATTCCTGTCCTTCTAAATAAGATGTTTTTCAGACATCTCTGAGTAACATTGTCTGTTACCTCTCTTGTAACAGACATTTTGGACTCTGATATGGATTGCATGTGCAGATGTTCCTGTAATGGCGTCTGTTTTACATCCTGAGCTGTGACATAAAGAGAAAAATATGTGACCGTCTCAGACTGGTCAGTGGTGGTAACCTGGGAAATGGGATGTATGGGTCTACTCAGTACATTTGGTCTCATTCACTAATAATTGCATACAAGTGTTCTTATTTATGCACTGTAAAACCAAAAAGTGAAATTAATTAAATGAAATGAGTTTCACTGAAATAATAATGAAAGTTCATTGTAAAAAGCTGCGTGAACTCAAAATTTGATTGTAGTAAGCTGAACTTAATATGATTGAGTTGCAGCAGTTTTCTAATTCCCAGCATGTTTTGCTTTAGACTGTATAGGGAAAATATTGAAATTAAAAGGATAGTTCACCCAAAAATGAACATTTGATGTTGATCTGCTTACCCCCTGGGCATCCAAGATGTAGGTGACTTTGTTTCTTCAGTAGAACATAAATGGTGATTTTTAACTCCAACCGTTGCCGTCTGTCAGTCGTATAAAGCATGTCAATGGGAACTCCATCTATAAGAGTAAAAAAAAACATATACAGACAAATCCAAATTAAACCCTGTGGCTCATGAATGCACATTGATGTCCTAAGACACGAAACGATCAGTTTGTATTTTTTTTGCCGTCTGTCAGTCAAATTATGGGAGTGAATGGGAACTCGAAAAATAAGAGTCGAAAAAACTTGCATAGACAAATCCAAATTAAACCCTGTGGCTCGTGACGACACATTGATGTCCTAAGACACGAAACGATTGGTTTTTGCAAGAAACCAAACAGTATTTATATAATTTTTTACCTCTAATACTCCACTATGTCCAACTACCTTGAGCATCCGGTGTGTGAGATCTGAATGCACTCTGAAGCCAGAAATGATGTCTGGCACTCTTTGACGTATACGCACGAGAGTTTTCAGACCTCACACACCGGATGCTCAAGGTAGTTGGACATAGTGGAGTATTAGAGGTAAAAAATTATATAAATACTGTTCGGTTTACAAACCGGTTTAAAAATACAAACTGATCGTTTCGTGTCTTAGGACATCAATGTGCCGTCATGAGCCACAGGGTTTAATTTGGATTTGTCTGTGCATGTTTTTTTTTTTACTCTTATAGATGGAGTTCCCATTGACATGCTTTATACGACTGACAGACGGCAACGGTTGGAGTTAAAAATCACCATTTATGTTCTACTGAAGAAACAAAGTTACCTACATCTTGGATGCCCTGGGAGTAAGTAGATAAACATCAAATTTTCATTTTTGGGTGAACTATCCCTTTATGTGTGTTTATGCACAAGATTAACAGAGGGTTATTATGTGCCCTGGTGTCGGCTCTTGTTTACCCTTTTCTGTATCAATTTAAATGATCAATGACTGACATTTGTGACATCATTTAGCTTTTGTATGGTAAGTGGGTGGAGAAAACGAAATGGCAGGTGGAAAAATCAATATGCCTCTTTAGCAAAGAGGCGAAATTGTGAAGAGCGAGTATAGACTCAACAGCACAGCATTTGTTCATCTGTTTTTAGTTTAAAAGCGAGATGTGTGAGATGATTGTTGCAGGAATTATTCCCCGCGGGTCAGCCCCGGTTCTGCTTGTTGTGGCCTCGTTCAAGCCACAATTTAGTTCACTTGGTCCAAGTATTAACACAAACCTTCAACTCAGGAAGTCCTTGTGACTAAAGCAGTCCTGCTAAATTGAGCTCAAATCTAGTCATGTTAATCATGTTAGTCGTGTTATTTGTTGTGCTCTTTGACCCTGAGTTTCTGTCCTAACACACAATGTCAAACTAAGGCATGAAAGGTCACGTTTGCCCAGTCATGTTTGAGAGCAGTGAGGCATGCTGGGATCTTAAAGTGGAAAGATAACATGATAAAATTGAAACTGGCAGCACACAGGGGTCTGTATAAATATCTCGTCTTCCGAGGCATATTTCTCACACCTACAGATTTACAAAATCAAATCCATAAAAGGATGTTCAAAACTCTGAATCCCGGAATATTAATAAATGGAAGGGAAAAAAAAGCTCTGTAGCTGGAATATTTTCAGTTTTTCCCAATAAAATCTAGAAGGCAGACACTGTTCGCAGACATTAAACAGGACATTATAAACACATATTTAAAAATATTTATGGAATGACTGTTTTTAGAATGAGGATATATTTGTGAAGACTTAGCAGTGGCGCTAGATGAACTTCTTTTGTTGTTGTAGGATGTTGAAAAGTTGAGCAATCCTAAAACAATGGCAAATTTTATAGTTTAGAAAGTGTCATGTATTATTTGTAATGAATACAGAATCTAACTGAAACACTTTAGCTATTTTTCATTTTTAAATGCAATTTTTTGATTGTAATCTTTGAACAGTGTTTGGAATTGCATAATACTACACTACACTCAAAACATGAACTTTAGTTTCAAACAAACCGTCCTTGTTCACATTACTTAAAAACTCATGTTAATTTAACTCACTTAATTGTTTTTACTAAAAATGAGTATTGTCAGCTTTACTTAAAGGGTTAGTTCACCCAAAAATGGAAATTATGTAATTTATTTTCTCGTTCTACACCCGTAAGACCTTCGTTCATCTTCGGAACACAAATTAAGATATTTTTGATGAAATATGATGGCTCAGTGAGCCCTCTATTGCCAGCAATGTCACTGAACCTCTTAAGATCCATAAAAGCGTCTAAAGACATATTTAAAACAGTTAATGTGACTACATTGTTTCAACCTTAATAATATAAAGCGACTAGAATACTTTTTGTGCGCCAAAAAAAAAAAGCAAAATAATGACTTTTCAACAATATCTAGTAATGGCCGATTTCGGTTTTGAAGCTTCACAAATCTTTTGTTTTGAATCAGTGGTTCGGAGCGCCAAAGTCACCTGATTTCAGCAGTCTGGCAGTTTGATACGCAATCCGAATCACTGATTCGAAACAAAAGATTCGTAAAGCTTCTTACGGGTGTGGAACGACATGAGGGTGAGTAATTAATGGCAGAATTTTCATTTTTAGGTGCTCTTACGCTGTCCGTAGCATGTATACTATGCATAGTATGCTAATTTTATATGTATAGAATATCTGAATTAAATATGGAAAAATATACTGTATTCCACAATCACAATGCAATGTATTCACCTTAATGTTTTATTTCTATTTTCCTCTTTATAATTGAACTATAACTAATATCAGCAATTTTTTTCTTTTTTTATTGACTCATTATTTGATTGGGCTTTCAAAAGTTTTTACATAAATGTTATTAAAATATAAAAGAATCATATTTATTTTCGAGGTGATAACTTGATTCCACAAGCTAGAATTGTTTGATTTAATTTAATTTATTCATTAAATCATTTATATAGTTAATTTGATTGATTAAATTTCAATATTTAATTTATTGTTGGATACTGCATTGTGGTTTAAATACTTTTTAGAAAACAAATACAGCATGCAGTATACAGTGTACTATGTGTAATTGAACACTGCATTCTATACTAAATAGCCTGTAAGTGTAGTATTCCCTGCATTCCGAAATTTGCATACTGTGCACAGTATATCTAGTGCAAAAGTAGTATGGTAGTATGAGAACATACTGTAGGTCTCCATGTATGTATAACGTCACAGCTGAAGACAGTCCCTTGATCAACTGCTTGGTTTTCTGCTTGTCAAAACAGACAGCAAGTTTACATATTTTTTTGGGGGCGGAAAACCCTTCTTGTAAAGACCACACATATTTTATGGAAAAGATTCCAGAAGGACCTCCAGAACCGGTACTTTTCTTGACACAGCCTGTCAAAAATGTTTCTATAGCGTGTTCCACCGAATATCCTACTAAAATGCATACAGAAGATCAGTATCACTATTATTATGTAAAAGATGAAAATAATCAAGATACACATTCCCATTCACCCTCACAAAGAAAAACAGTTTCCCTCTGCAGGTCCTCTATCCTGTCAGACCTAATTTGAGATGATTTGTTGTAAAATCTGGAGTGGTGACCCTTAAAAGCACCAAAGTGAACAGTATGCACTATAGTTAGGGGTGAACAAAGGCTCTTCCTTTTTGAAAACCTCTGCCAAAATGAATAAAGCAAAAGACAGTAAAAATAATTGACTCGTAGCTTACGTATTAAACATCACTGTGTAACTCATCTATATGTGAATGATTCCTCAAAGTATGTGACTTCTTTTCAAAGCGAATTTTTGCTTGGCAGATGATAAACTGGGTGAAAATATCCTGCAAACCATAACATTCAAAGAGGGACTCAAGCAATATCACATACTCTTTTGACTTCGACCAGTATGCAATCATCTAGCTATAGCAACTGCATAGCAACACCCTGGTAACCAGCCACAACACCTTAGTGTAGAGTTGCACCACTCGTTTTCTTCATGGCAGTGTAAGTAAATCTCAAGTAAAGTGATCTTTTTTCCAAAATGTTTAGATTAGATAAAATGAATACTTTGACTCATGTGTCATAGTAACACTGTGATTGATACTTTGGTCAGTATATGAAGAATTCCTGACTTCTTGGGCAAAACACTGAACTGGGGCCAACACTTTTTTTCACAGCTCTGTGATTAGAAACCTGTCAGTAATGTATCTCCACCTCCATTATTATTACTACAGAATTTAAGAATAAAGTCTTTCAGATTAAAAACAATCTTTGGACTTTCCAGACCTATATCAGTGGATGTCCAAGCAAATCCTGACAGGAAAAATAGAACTCAAGTTACACATCAGCCTCTATTTCACAGCCACTCAAATCTGATGGACATGCAAAATGCAGAATGACACTGGCTATTTCTGACAGTCTAATCTAAACCCAGTTTATAATGACAGCGAGAAACATGACACAATAAAACTAGAACATTCCCGTTATACTTCATTAGGTTGTCTACACCGCTGACCACGTTCTTGCCGTGTAAACATGCGTAAATCTCGGATTCCAATATCATTTGATGAGTGAACACAATCAAATGTGTTAAAAAGGCTAAACACTGACAGCAGTTTTCCAGTGTATTTGTGCTGTTTTAGTCTGTTACAGTTACATGAAAGGAATAGTTCTGCCAAAAATGAAAATTATATTATCATTTACTCACCCTCATATGCTTCCAAACCCGCATGCCTCGAAAAAGAAGAAATTTATAGCACAATGTTCAACTGGTGAAAGTGAAGGGTGACCACAATTGTCAAGCACAATTTTCACTGAAAAATTGCAGTCTGTTCCTCGGATGATTTCAGAAGACCTGAAAATATAGTGCACACATCATATGGATTAATGTTATTATGTTTTTATGATGCTATTTAGAGTCTATCAGCCCCTAGTGATCATTGCATTGTATAGTAAAGAGCAGCATGAACATTCTCCAAAACATCTTCTTTCATGTTCCACAGTTTAGTCAAGTCACCTTTATTTCTGTAGGGCTTCATACAATACAGATTGTTTCAAAGCAGCTTTGCAGTGATAACAGGAAAATGATTCAATTAGGCAAACAAGAGTTCATTTCGGCTGTACAGCAGTTCTAAAAAGAAAATAACGTCATTGTTCAGCTGAAGTCAGTTCAGTGTTGATTCAGTTCCATTCTAAAGATAATCAATTATTGCATTAGTTCATTCAAAGTCCCTTTAAGAGAAGTCATTTCACTCGGCGGCCATATTTGAAACGCCTCTCGGGCATCCTGGGCATCATGCAATCTCTTTGAAATCACCAATGAAATCTAACAACAACCGGCTCATAAATTTAGTTTCTAAACGCTCGAATCATGACACACAAAAAAAACTATTTTTCAGGCTGGATCAAGCTAATGCGCATGCGCATACCTAAATGTGCGTCTCTTTGAAGGCGCGCGTCTGACTGTTTCTATAGAAACCGGTGATTCTAAAGGCCGCTGAAGTGACACGATTGCTGCGTCCCAATTCGCCTACTTATACTACGTCCTAAAAGTATGTACTCTTTTTGTAAAGAAAAAGTACATACTTTTGAGTGTGTAGTAGAAGAGTATGCAAGTTTTGGGACATACTACCTCGTCATAACTGCGTCTTTAACGGACGTTCTGTTGCTTAGTTACTCAACCTGTAACTGTTTAAACTACCGTGTCAATCATCATGTCACAGTTAAAATCCTCCACATTTAAATTAAATTTATTTTCCTACCGTTTCGGAGAGAAATGTAGTCGCACGTTGATCTGCCAGTCATGGGTCTTTCATGCAGAGAACTCTCCTCATCTTTGCATAATGATGCATTTAAAAGTTAATGACCAAACACATCGTTATAAAAGTTCACAATGCTGTTGCAGATGAAATATAATGTGGATAACATTTAATAAATATCTTTTTGTCAGGTTAGACACTGCTTATTAATCATTCAAGCCACTTTATCTTAACCGTCGTACCTCGCACGTCCGTCATGTTTGTAGTTTTTAAACACTTTTTATTCGTATTTGTAGTTCTAATCGAATCCTCGTCCACAGCGCAATGTGTTATGGGCAATATTAGCCGTTAGAAGTATGCACGGATCTGCACTTCGAATTCTAACCGGAAAAAGTACACCATCCGGGTATCTTTGGAATACTCATTTCAACATACTACGATTTGGGACTTACTAATTCTTTTTTCGAATACTATTTAGGATGCATAGTATGCGAATTGGGACGCAGCAGATGACTTTACCAGTCGGCGATTGGCTCTTATTTAGAGGGCGGGACTTATTCCGCCATATTGCGCATTACTTTCTCCCATTCAAAACAATACGAGTGACACGTCTTGTGTTATTCTATAGTCTTTGGTTCATTTCATCTATAAAGCAGCTCTGCAGAAAACAGTGATGTCATGATCCAGCTCAGTTCTCATCCAATAGTGTCTGTGAAGGAATTGGGCTAGTTTTGAGAAGCAATTGGGCAGGTTTTGTTGTGAAAACCTGGTAAGTTAACCCTGGCCACCACACATCGGCTGCATCTGAAAACTTAAAAATGCTGCCTTCGGAGGACGCATTCCAAGGTAGGAAGGCATCAAGGCACGTCTGAATCCAAAGTTAGCTTTACTTCCTGTCTCATGAGATGCCTTCATCTGATGGATTTTTGAAGGCAGTATAGATGTATCATTCACTGACTTTGACATCCCACAATCCTGTGCTTTCCATTCTGTGACAGTTGAGCTAAAAAAATAAAATAAATATGGCTTCTGAAAGTTGGGGTTGGTCACGAGTAAATTTTTGACCAATGTTTTCCACTTTTGATGTAATTTCTAGTGAGAAATAACTATTGTAGTAATAAAATATTTGTTTATTTATCATGAGAGCTCACGTTATTTTACTGTAGATCATAAAACCGATACGCTGCCTCAGAAGTCTGACCGTTTTATGGCTCTTTAATTTGTCGTGATCGCTGTAGCACCTCAGTTCAAGCGGCTCGTGACCTGATCATCTCTTCCTACTAATGAATTTAGACTTAATTTATCTACTAACACCAGTTGACATTATAGTAAGTAAATGATGATGAAATTCTCATTTTTGGCTGAACTAACCTATTTTGAAATTTAAAGCTGCAGTCTGCGATTTTTCCTCTTTGTCGCCATCTCTTGTTTGAAACCAGCAATTGCAAACAACATCAGCATTACTATGACTATGTGTATATTAGCGTTACCTGTAGATTTCAATTTCTGTAGCCACTCCACAGTCCAAAGTCTTTTGCTTTTTGACTACGGGTGAATCTCCAGTTGTCACTGATGATTGTCATTTGGACCTTTCTGGATTACAATCCGCCATCAAAATGATAAGTTTAATTATTTCAGCTGCTGTGATAAAACCGATTAGCCTGGACTCCTTCCTTTCTGTTTCCGGACGTGACGTAATGACGCACAGAGGAACTGCTGCATGCTCAAATTTCCCGCGGACATCCACCATGTCGCTCTTATTAAAAAACATTATTACAAGCTTACCATTGTGAATCGAGCTAACACTGGCTGGTTATGTACTTGCTCAAAAATTGATTTTGGATAATTTTTAACCAAAAAAAGTTACGGACTGCAGCTTTAAGTTTTAAACACAACTTGGCTTTTGAGCATTTCTGCAGTATCTTTCGAACATGAACTACAGCAAATTTGTATGGACCATTAGTTTTAACCAAACTTTTTCTTAGCATATTTCTATCTCTGTTTCGAAGGAGATTTGAGAATCCTCCTGTCTGTAATGCTCAATAATCCTCATTAGGAAATGAATACCTTACAATAATCCACTGCATTCCACCCGCCATCCATAAACAAATTCTGCGGTTTGTGTCTTGGGAGGCTTTGCTAAGTGTGTCTAGAAATACCCCTGCAGGATGAATAAGAAGAGTAGATTGAAAACTAAATGTTATGCTGGGCCAGAGAGAGAGGGTGGAAGAAAGCTGCTGATTGTTCTGTAGGTTGGCTAGTTTCTCGTGGTGTGTGGTGGATGTCTGATGAGGGGTGCGAGATGGCAGAGACGGACTCTGGATTAGAGGAGGCTTAGTCGATGTGGAGGTGCAGACGTCCTGCAGGGAGATCTACATGCTCGGATGTTTGCTTTGCTGCTGGTTTAATGAGAAGGTTAATCAAGTAATCTCTCTGTGTTCCTGTCGTTCTCTCTTTCTGAGATGTTCTGGTAGTAGAGGTTAAACTGGTTCTTTGGTTTAGAAAGAAAACAGCAGTCACAACACATTTTACTTCTACAATGATTAAAAATGTAATATAAGACTTTATTTTATCCATTGGGAATGGATTAAATCAAGAAAAGTGGTGGCAGACCTGAATGTGAGTACAGAGGACTTTGACTTCACCCGAAAAGGAAAGTTGTTTCAGAGGCAGAGAAAGTTATTACATTTTGATGAAAGATTATGAAGACAAACAGTTTTTTTTCTTTAAGATAACGTGCACTAATGAATCTTACGCAATGAGACCAGGAACATGTTTAATAAAGTAAATATAGAGTTTATTTTGATTTCATGTTGACCTAAGAGTGTATCGTCTCTCTTATTCTGTTGGTGAAAATAGATTCTGAAGGATGTTTATTTTGCTTACAGAACAGATATTGATAGAATTTATCATTTAGTAATGATATTTATGGGTGCACTATAAATCACCTTTTTTTTTTAGCTAAATGACAAAACAGTAAAACAAAATGATGTTATAAGAGGTCATGAATAAATACTGGAATTTATGCAGTTATTTGCATTTTATTTAAAGCTTATGAATATATATATATATATATATAAACACACGCTATTTTTTTCAAGCCTTGTAATTCAATATTTGTCCTCATTTAACCCTTAATATAGTCTAGTGGCTGAAAATCTGAGCTGTTAACAGAATAGTTATAGTTTGAAACCCCACAAGTGTTGATCCATTACCAATGTTCCCTTGAGCAAAACACGCTCCGTAAGTGTACTGTAAATCACTTTGTCAGCTAAATGACAAAATAGTAACTAGTGTTAAAACAAAACGTCTTGGGTTACGAGTGTAACCCTTGTTCCCTGAGTAAGGGAACGAGACGCTACGTCGTTGACGTGATGGGAATCCTCTGTGTTTTTGTGTTCGTGAAGCACCACTGTATCCAACCAATGAGAGAGAGAACGTGACGTCATAGGCGGGCGACGTCGCGGACTATAAAGCACGCCCAAAAACAGAGAACGCTAGCTTCTGTGATATGTCTGAAGGAAGCGCTCCAGGCATGCAGGAGGTACGGCAACATGACGTAGCGTCTCGTTCCCTTACTCAGGGAACAAGGGTTACACTCGTAACCCAAGACGTTCCCTTTCGTGGGAACTATCGACGCTACGTCGTTGACGTGATGGGAACGCTGTCCCAACTATGCCGTGCCTCCGAGTGCCTGGCTGCCATCTTGTAGCACCAAAGCACCCGGAGTAATACTAACATTTAGGTCATAAAACCTAACAAAAGTATGCTGGGATGACCACCCCGCAGCACCACAAATATCAGCCAGGGAAACACCCGACCTGTGAGCTGTTGATGCCGCCATACCTCTTGTTGAGTGCGCCCTAATGTTCAAAGGACACGGGAGCCCTAAGGCTCTATAAGAAAGTGTGATGGCCTCAACCACCCACTTACTCATTCTTTGTTTGGAGGCTGGGCCCCCCGATTCGGGGACCCATAACATACAAAAAGCTGGTCAGATTTTCTCCACAGGGCAGCTCTGTGGACGTAAGTATCCAGCGCCCTCACTGGGCACAGCAGGTTAAGTCTCCCCTGATCCGGTGTAGTAAACGGAGGGGGATAAAAAGCCTCCAGAACAATGGGACCTGGGACCCTGGTGGGGACTTTGGGTATGTAACCAGGCCTTGTATGCAGGAAGGCCTTAACCATACCTGGTGCAAACTCTAAACATGATGGTAACACCGAAAGAGCTTGAAGGTCACCTATTCTTTTCAATGAAGAAATGGCTAATAAGAACACAGTCTTCAATGTTAGCATTTTGTCCGACACCTCTTCCAAAGGTTCAAAGGGCGCCTCAGCCAACCCTTGTAACACAATGGCCAAGTCCCAGGTCGGAGATTTTGGGCGCACTGAGGGCCTCAACCTCAGTGCGCCACGAAGGAAGCGTACAACTAAGGGGTCTCGACTTACCGAGACACCCTCCATAGAAATGTGGTACCATGTAGAAAACACATTCCATTTATACATGTAAAGCTTCCTTGTAGATGGAGCCCTGGACTGAAGGATGGTTTCCACCACCTCCGTTGGGAGACCAGAATCTATGAGTCTTGCCCCCTCAGAGGCCAGGCCCACAGTTTCCACATTTCTGGACGGGGATGAAAGATCGTGCCGCCCGCTTGGGACAGGAGATCCTGTCTGAACGGAAGCTCCAGAGGAGAGCCGTAAAGGAGAGAAACTAGGTCCGCAAACCAAATTCTCGTTGGCCAGCAAGGAGCCACCAATATTAGATGCACCCCTTCCTGGCGTACTTTGTCCAGAACTCCCGGGAGCAGAGAGACTGGGGGAAACGCATACAGGCGTCGCCTCGGCCACGTCTGTATCATGGCATCCAACCCCAGAGGAGCTGGGTGCCTCAGAGAATACCACAGAGGGCAATGGGTTGACTCCTCTGTGGCAAAGAGATCGACTTCCGCTCGACCGAACACTTTCCATATGAGCTCCACTACCTCGGAGTGGAGCTTCCATTCCCCCGGACTCGCGCCTTGCCTCGACAGGGCGTCCGCCCCCATATTCAGATACCCTGGGATATACGCCGCTTTCAACGAGAGTAACTTCCCCTGGGTCCAAAGGAGGATACGGCTGACTAGCTCGCACAGTGGACGAGACCGCAGCCCCCCTTGGTGATTTATATAAGAGACCACCGTAGTGTTGTCTGTCTGGATCAACACATGGTGGCCCCTCAGGTCGGATAGGAAGTGTTTCAGAGCCTGAAACACTGCCAGCATCTCCAGCCGATTTATGTGCCAGGAGGCCTGGTGTATATCCCACCGACCTTGAGCTGAGCGACCACTCATGATCGCTCCCCAGCCCATGAGGGACGCATCTGTCGTAAGCATTACGCGACGACATGAAGTTCCCAACACGGGTCCCTGGGACAGGAACCAAGGCTTTTTCCACATGACCAGAGCACGAAGGCATCGCCGCGTGACTTTGATCATGCGAAAAGGATTTCCCCTCGGGGAAAACCCCTTGGTCCTGAGCCACCACTGTAAGGGTCTCATGTGCAGAAGGCCAAAAGTAATAACGTTGGACGCAGCTGCCATCAGACCCAACAGTCTCTGAAACTGTTTTACAGTGAGTGACTGGCCTAACTTCACCCCTTTCACGGCCCCGAGGATGGAATCCACACGAGCAGGGGACAATTGCGCCTGCATCGTGGTGGAATCCCAGATTACACCTAGGTAGTTTGCAACCTGCCTCGGGACCAGCACACTCTTTTTGGCATTGAGCCTCAACCCAAGCCTTTTCATGTGCGACAGAACCACATCTCGATGTAGAACTGCCTGACGTTCCGTTTGAGCTAATATCAACCAATCGTCGATATAGTTCAGTACACGGATGCCCCGGAGTCTCAGCGGAGCCAAGGCTGCATCCATGCACTTCGTGAACGTGCGGGGTGACAGTGATAGGCAGAAGGGAAGAACCTTGTATTGGTATGCTTCGCCCCCGAAAGCAAACCTGAGGAACTTCCTGTGAGAAGGATGGATGGATATGTGAAAATACGCGTCCTTCAGATCTATCGCCACAAACCAGTCCTCGGATCTGATCTGTGGAATAATCTGTCTGAGTGTAAGCATCTTGAACTTCAACTTCTTTACAGATCGATTTAGTATGCGTAAATCTAGAATCGGACGCAACCCTCCATCCTTCTTTGGAACAATGAAGTAGCGGCTGTAAAAGCCCGACATTTTGCTGGGAGGAGAAACCCTTTCTATAGCTCCTTTTTGCAAAAGCGTCGCAACTTCTTGTTCCATAACCAGAGACTGCTCTGGAGCAACCACAGTGTGAATCACTCCACTGAACTTGGGGGGAAGAGAACCGAACTGAATTCTGTACCCCCGTTCTACTATGAACAGCACCCATTTCGAAACATTCGGAAGACATTTCCACTCCTCTGAATGATCTACTAAGGGTACCAGCCTCTCGAGACTGGTCTCTGGTGTTTTTTGAGCACTTGGCTCGTTTATCTGACGCGGCGCACCGGCAGATAAACGAATCACGTGCTGGCCGAACCTCCTCGGAGGATCGACAGGGACTGCTGCGCCCTGTCGCACACTGGGTGGCAGGGTTGGCAGAACAGTCCCTTGAGGGCGCCGAAGGGGAACGATAGAAATTAATCGTCGAACCCCTTCGGAGGGGGCTGCCCTCAGAAACCCTGGCCCACGAGCGTCAGGATTTCTTTTGGGAAGCCTTCCGGGAAATAATGACGGTCCTCAGATCCGCCCTACCCCCGGAAGGCTTCGGCTGTGCAGCACGCTCCGGTCCCCAAGCTTTCCGCGGGGGAGCACGGGCGGCCACACTGGCCTTTTGTTGGGGTCTGTGCCCCGAGGAGCCGGCTGTCGGCTGAGGCTGCCCCCGCCCGGCAGCCTCAGGGGGATGAGTTTTTCGAGGGAGGAACCTTTGAAACGCCGCCTTCTGCTTCTTTGCCTCCTCGAACCTGTCGACGACAGTATTAACTGCGTCACCGAACAGGCCCTCGGAGGAAAGCGGCGCATCCATGAGGACATATTTATCTTTGTCCTTTATGTCAGCTAGATTGAGCCACAGATGTCTCTCCGTGCCCACCAGTGCTGCCATGGAGCGGCCCACTGACTTGGCCGTCTCCTTGGTGGCACGGAGAGCTAAATCCGTGGCTCTCCTCAGCTCTTGGATTGTCTCAAAGGTTACCTCCCCACTTTCATCAATTTCCCCCAGCAGATCAGCTTGGTATGCCTGCAGTATACTCATCGTGTGCAGACACGCCGCAGCCTGACCCGCTGCCGAGTAAGCCTTGCCCACCAGATTTGATGTTTGCTTTAATGGTCTGGTGGGCAATGTCGGGGATTTCAGGGACGATGCAGACTCGGGCGAGAGATAGCTCGCAAGCGTCTCTTCAACCCGAGGCATCGCCCCATAACCGTGTTGTTTCAGCCCGTTAATATTGCTGTACATGGATGTTTGCGGGCTGAAGACACGGTACTGCACGGGTCTGTTCCACGACCTCGACACCTCGGCGTGGAGGTCGGGAAAGAACGGCAGTCCCCGACGCTGAGGCAATGACCTGGCTGGAAGAAAGCGTTCGTCCAGTTTGCTCTTTATTTTGGGAACGCTTTCCTCCACGGGCCAGTTTATATTCAACTTTTTTACTGCCCGGGCCATAACCTCAGCAAGCTCCTCATGGGCTGGAGATGAGGATGACGGTCCCTCATCTCCACCCTCGATACCTTCAATATCAACCTCCTCGGAGGAAGATATATTCAGTATCGGTGTCTCTCTTCGGGGGAAGAAACCGCAGCGCGTGCTTCCACCACCAAAGAAGAGACACTAGATCTAGCAGGTAAGGGGAGCGATAAGGCAAAGCCCGTCTCTCCCCCTCTGCTAGATCCATTTGTGAACCCCACGAGTGCAGCCTTCGCTGTGCCTCGGCAGCAGCGGGACCAGACCCGCGGGGAACACTCGCCGCGGCGCCCTCCTCAAAGAGCGCCCGGCGTGAGCGCAGCGCCCTGAGAGTGAGCCGCTCACAGTGCACACAGACAGCCCCCTCAAGAGCTGCCTGTGCGTGCTCAACTCCCAGGCATTTCACACACATCTCGTGTGTATCTCCCTCCACGATGAATCGCGGACAAGGAGGTGCACACTTAGTGAAACGCTGGCTTTTCTCCGTCATTTTATATATATATATGTCTTTTTTATGTGTCTATTTCACTTGTTAGAAACTCTTGTCCTCAGACAAAGAGATCACTTTCTGGCGAGATGGTAGACAGACAACAGTAAATAAGACAGACAAGATACAGATAGCGCTTACTGAAGACAACAGAAGCTAGCGTTCTCTGTTTTTGGGCGTGCTTTATAGTCCGCGACGTCGCCCGCCTATGACGTCACGTTCTCTCTCTCATTGGTTGGATACAGTGGTGCTTCACGAACACAAAAACACAGAGGATTCCCATCACGTCAACGACGTAGCGTCGATAGTTCCCACGAAAGGGAACTATGATTCATTGTCATTGTGCGAGGCCATCACGAAACACTTACTGGAATTCATGCTGTTATGTTTTTGCAAATGATGTAATCTGAATGAATCTTTATGAAGCAAACAACCCAACACAATCTTTCTGAAGTGATCTCTTGTAAACATCTGCGGTACACATGAATGATCATCGTGACTGCATGCATATTGCCTTGACTCAGCAACTCAAACTCTGAAGCGCTTTACCTTCACATTGGTGGTGACTTACAGTACATTCTGTAAGGAAACATCCCAGGAAGCTCCAGTCAAAATGAGATGAAACATCTGGTTTTGGTTAATGCTCGTAAAGCTGATCCAACTGAATCCAGATCAGCGTTCCCAAGCTGAACTCGTCCTATGTGATTTTAATCCAAGGCAGGAAGCTCGGGTCAATTAATCGGTCAGGGCACACTGCGTCTTTGGGGAGTCAACAGCAACAGAAGAAAACCCAACCTTTTGCATTCTTGTTTACGTTAATTAATTTTTCTAAACCAACCATCATGTCTTAATTATGACTATAATAAACAGAAGTGTAAATGTCAGGGCATTGAATGTGCTTTGAAGCACTTGAAATTGAAATATGACTATTATATATTTCTAACAGACTGTCTCTACATCTTTATTCTGATGGACCACATCAAGCACATAACTTTCCCTCAGGGTTTAACATGTTTATTTCCATTGTGATAAAATTATCCTTCATTAGTCCTTCTCTCAGGGTTCATGCGCTCTTGGTGATGCCATATTTATTTTTGCAGAGCTTCGAGTCTTTTGGGACTAAGAGGGTCACTATACCGCACCTTAGCCTGGCAATGGATCTTCTCCCTGAGGAGTTAAAAAACACTGTGTTTGATATACTTTCCAGCTCTTGAGTCCACACTGTTGAGTGCTTCACAAAAGGGAGCATCAAAGACACATCATAGCCACAAAAGGGGCCCTTGTAAGCACCCTTCTGAATCATGCAATGACAAATGGATCTTTACACTTACATGCAAACGAAGACTGGAAATCCAAATAATATGTGACCATATGCAACAAATCTTGTTCATTCTTCTACATATTCACCAAACACATGAGAACCAATGAAGTTTATGCATGTTTTCCTCTTCCTTATTCTGTCAAGACATGTATTGTGCTTTGAGGGTCAATCCAAAATTCACCCTGATGTCATTCCAAACCTGTAAGAATTCTATTTCAAAACACAAATGAAGATCTTTTTAATAAAATCTAAAAAGCTTTCTGTCCCTCCAATGACAGTTCACGCAACTGACACTTTAACGCTTCAAAAAGTGCCTAAAGTGATCTAAAAACGAATCCATATGAATTGAGCGGTTTAGTCAAAATTTTCTGAAGATACTCGATAATTTTATTTGATGAACAGATTAAATTTAGGCTTTTATTCATATATAAACATTGATCAGCGATCATAAACAGATGCTCAACCACACCTGCTTGATGCGCGAGAACAAACCTCTTCTGGAAGCTGGAACGTGCTGCGTAACATACGAGAATGAACCTCATTGGTTCATGCAAAGATGCTTGAGCTTCCGTTGATGAATGTTTATATGTGAATAAAAGCCTAAATTTAATCTGTTCATCAAAGTGATCGAGTCTCTTCAGAAAATTTGGACTAAACCGCTCAATACATATGGATTAGTTTTACGATCTGTTTATGAACTTTTTAAAGTGTCAAATCAATTGCGTAGCTGTCCATGGAGGGACAGAAATTTCTCAGATTTCATCAAAAAGATCTTCGTTTGTGTTCTGAAGATGAACGAAAGTCTTACGGGTTTGGAACGACATGAGGGTGAGTAAATAATGACTGAATTATCATTTTTGGTGAACTTTTTCTTTAAGCAAAATGCTTAAAAAAATCATTATTTTCTCTCCCTTTACTCAACAGTTAGAAAACTACATCCAGCAGAAGACAGGGATGGTGCATATTCAAGCTGATGCTGTCCATAACCAGACGGCTACTATGCTGGAGATCGGCACCAATCTGCTCAGCCAGACCGCTGAGCAAACCAGAAAACTCAATGTGGTTGAGGCCAAGGTAATCACATTTCACAACACAGAAATGCAGAAATGCATACTTCTTCAGTGTTAATGAATACAATGAGTGTATATACTTACAGTATATAAAATAACATTCAAAAGTTTTTTTTTTTTTCTTTTCAAAAGATCAAAAGTGACAGTAAAGACATTTACAATGTTGCAAAATATTTCTGTTTCAAATAAATGCTGTTCTTTTGAAATTTCTATTTATCATCATAGAATCCTGAAGAAAAATGTATCATGGTTTCCACGAAAATATGAAACAGCACAACTGTTTTCAACAATATTAAGAAATGTTTCTTGAGCAGCAAATCAGCATATGTGACCCTGGACCACAAAACCAGTCATAAGGGTCATTTTTTGGAAATTGAGATGTATACATCATCTGAAAGTTGAATAAATAAGCTTTCCATTGATGTATGGATAGTACAATAGTACAATATTTGTTCAAGATATAACTATTTGAAAATCTGGAATCTGACGGTGCAAAAAAATCAAAATATTGATAAAATGGCCTTTAAAGTTGTCCAAATGAAGTCCTTAGTAATGCATATCCACTCACAAAAATACTTTTTTGATATATTTACGGTATAGGAAGTTTACAAAATATCTTCATGGAACATGATCTTTACTTAATACCCTAATGATTTTTGGCTTAAAAGAAAAATTGATAATTTTGACCAATACTATGTATTTTTGGCTATTGCTACAAATATACCTGTGCGACTTGTGACTGGTTTTTTGATCCAGGGTCACATATTAGAATGATTTCTGAAGGATCATGTGACACTGAAGACTGGAAGACTGAAGAAAAAAGGAATAAAATACATTTTAATAAATATATTCAAACAGAAAACAGTTTTAAATTGTACTAATATTTCACAATATATAACTGGGATATACTGTATATAAATGTGCACTTTTCTGTCATTTTTTTCCATTGTTCTTTTCATTGTATTCCATCTGAAGGTTCTGAACCAGACATCAAGAATTGCAATTCAGTTATTAGAGAATTCGCTGTCAACAAACAAACTGGAGAAGGAGCTCTTAACACAGATTTCAGAAATCTCAAAACTTCGAGACAAGAACAGGTAAGACTTTTTAAAATGTAATTAATGTCTTTATTTCTCTTATATCTTTTTTTCTGTTTCACAAAGTCCAAGGTCAATCTACACTAAAAACTGGAAATGAACTGTTTTAGTCAAGTTAAAGAGATTATTTAATGTCAGTGGCTGGTCCTAAAAAGCATTGAGATGGAGAGAAATTCACCAAATTCTTCCACATTCGTTTTATAGCTCTATACTTTGCGTCAACAATTCTCAAATTGATTTTATTCGAGATTTTATTTCTCCCATGATATTTTAGTAGGAGAAGAATCAAAGACAAAACTGATACTTAAAAGAATCATAACTAAGGACTCCTGTAATTGTAACAATAACAGAGCAATAAGATCATCCAGTGCAAGTCATTTTTAAGAGTCAGATCGCATCTACAGCTGCAGCGTAGAGCAACGTTTGTCTCTCTTGTTGTTCTCAAAACTATATTTTCCCATAGTCTGCCAGCTCTGAGAGCAGGGGGAAGGCTTTGTAAAGGGAAATAATCAGCCACTTAATTGATTGTTTGTAATGTTTAATAACTACGGAGTAAGCACAGCACACAAAGCAGACCCCAGGCAAGTTTCCTTTGCACACTTCCAGAGCGGGACAAAGGGTTTTCCCAGAAAGCTTTGTACTCAACTCTCGCTAGATTAAACAGATAACGCTTGTTGTCATTCAACTTTGTCGACCAATTGAACTGTGTTTCCAGTGATGTTTTGGTAGCTGCATGGGGGCATCAGGCGTAATTATGGCAGACCGCTACGTTACAGACGAGTCAGAGCTTTTCAATATTTCATGTTTGCTCGTATGAGTGAGAACAGAAAGTTTTCGACCTTTCCAAGGCAACTTACAACTGTGCAAGTGAAAGTGTTCGTAATTGCTCCCAGAATGGATGCGGGTTTTGCGAGGGTCAGCTTCATAGTATAATAGCAGCAAACAATTGCTCAGCATTGTGTACACATTACAAACTCTGGCAAGGGATCTCAACAGTCCTTGCCAATCGATTGTGTGAAAACTATTTGTGTAATCAATCATGAACAATTTATAAACATATAAGCATTGAGAACCACTAGCAACAAAAGCATGTTTAATGACTATATCTACTGTAATTTAACAAAGCAAGCATTCAGTTACATGCTCGATGGAGTTTTGATTTGCTTTCCAGTTATTTTCGGCCTCAAACCCTCGGGTGGTGTTATTTTTCAGCATTCACACACTCACTCTCTAAATCACACACAGATTGAAGTCGGCAGGATTTTGCGGAGTTCCTCAGGAACTCGTTTGTAGCAGTGGCTCATTGTTGTGCAGCTGTAAATTGTTTTGACAGCAGGAGTGATTGATTCATGCTATCTCCTCTGATCCAGACACTAAATCATGAACCTACATAAAGCTCAGCTGAGTGCTGATGGAAATCTGTATCTCCATTTCCCAAAGGCGCAAAGTTCAGTAGACTTATTTCACATGACACTGCAACCCGCTAGACAGTAGCAAGCAAAGAGCTAGAGTAACAATCTAACAATAGTTGGCCATTTCAAGATGACACTTTATAAGCTGTGAATGTATGCTTAAAAAGTTGCTGGATAATGTTAACTACATTTTGACATTGCTAGGGTTTTCTGGGTGGTTGAATGTGTTTTTTAGCATTTTCCTCCATAAAATGATTACAATAGTTCAATCTTCTCGATATGAAGTGTTCGATATAATGTTTATGCACTTATACAAATAATGCAGCGCATACGTGTTGCAGATCTTTGCACTGGTGCCAGTTCCAATTTGACTGATAAGCATTGCCGTTTCTGTTGCATACCTAAAGCTGAACGCAACTGATCTTCTCGTTTGAACCCATGCCACATGGAGCATTTATCAGCTCGGCTCAAATCACACCGCTGTTCGAGCTAAGAGCATATGCATTTACTCGCTGACTGCCTCGATCATGTGACCGCTAAACAGCGCTGTGAGATCCTCGTGATTTAAACTAGTTTCTCAACAACACTGATGCAGAAAACAGGAAACACATTGAGCTACATCGATACACTTAGAAGGCTTTTCAATTCACAAATCACCAATATTTTGCATGGATTCACTCTAGTAACACTAATGCAAATCATGAGATGGAAATCAAAACTTAGGTTTTCTAGCTTTTAGTATGAATATGTTAGCCTTAAGGTTATGAATAAGCCGGTGTGTTCCAAAACAATGACAAAATTCGCATTTAGGAAACTTACAGTCTCTCACTTCCGCTAAAATGGATCACGGATTTCCATGACATCATCGCAGACTTCATCTTTTCATCAAATCTTCTGTCCAATCAAATGCTCTCTAGAATCTAAAGCATCCCGCCCACTACATTATAAATGTTCACACACTTGTTCACACACATACTATTTTCTACATGTTGAATGGCATGTAGTGCACTATATAGGGCATAGGGAACAATTAAGACAGTGTAAATATGCTTTTCATTGAGGCAAATGAAGTCTGGTTTCATGTTTGTGTCACGTGAATCGCAACACACACAGTCTGTTCCGGTCCAGAGACATGATAGCACAGAGCGGATCATAGTTAGCGCAGACCACAAAATGTATCAGACCCATTTGAATTTTGCACCGAATGCTTTATTTTAAAGTGATATGGAGGTGATTTGGATTAGAAACAGTTAGAGATTAGAAGGAAACTTAAGCTTTACCAAGCTCAACACCAATATATGATATAAACAAAATGCTATTGGCTATTTTAAAAAAGGGGAGGAGCCATGTCCCGCCATGTCTTCCTGTTTCAGTTAAATTTACGTCAACACAATGAATAATGCTTCTCGTTCCAAGGCACTTCAGTGGGCCTTAAAATGTATTAAAGGTGCCCTAGAATTAAAAATTGAATTTATATTGGCATAGTCAAATAACAAGAGATCAGTACATGGAAATGACATACAGTGAGTCTCAAACACCATTGTTTCCTCCTTCTTGTGTAAATCTCATTTGTTTAAAAGACCTCCGAAGAACAGGCGAGTCTCAACATAACACAGAATGTTACGTAACAGTCGGGGTGTACGCCCCTAATATTTGCATATGCCAGCCCATGTTCCCAACATTATGAAAGGCATTAGACAAAGGCAGGACGTCTGGATGTGCACAGCTGAATCATCAGACTAGGTAAGCAAGCAAGATCAACAGCGAAAAATGGCAGATGAAGCAATAATAACTGACATGATCCATGATAACATGATATTTTTAGTGATATTTGTAAATTGTCTTTCTAAATGTTTTGTTAGCATGTTGCTATTGTACTGTTAAATGTGGTTAAAGTTACCATTGTTTCTTATTGTATTCACAGAGACAAGTGCCGTCACTATTTTCATTTTTAAACACTTGCAGTCTGTATAATTCATAAACACAACTACATTCTTTATAAATCTCTCCAACAGTGTAGCATTAGCCATTAGCCACGGATCACAGCCTCAAACTCATTCAGAATCAAATGTAAACATCCAAATAAATACAATACTCACATAATCCGATGCATGCATGCAGTATGCATGACGAACAATTTGTAAAGATCCATTTTGAGGGTTATATTAGCAGTGTAAACTTTGTGTATGCACTGTTTAAGGCAAGCGCGAGCTCCATGGGTGGAGAGCGTGAGCATTTAAAGGGGACGCAACATGAATTGGTGCATTTCTAATTATGCCCCAAAATAGGCAGTTAAAAAAAATAATTAAAAAAAAATCTATGGGGTATTTTGAGCTGAAACTTAACAGACACATTCAGGAGACACCTTAGACTTATTACATCTTGTAAAAAAACATTTGATGGCACCTTTAAAGGTATAATGGAATATAATTACAGCATTTTTTTGTTATTAAACTGTAGCATTTTTTTCTGTTTTTCATAACAAATTTCCAACCACAGAAACAATATAGGTACTATTTACCATTGTAGTGAGGCGCAGTGCATGGATTTACCTGTAGTTAACATTATCTAAATATTATGGAAGAGCAAATTTTACCCTATAAAATTTTTCTTTATAAAAACAAGGGTGTTACCATTTTTATAGATTTACCTGTCTGGTTTCAACAACTTTCACTCAGGAGCAAAAATTTGCCTAAAAACTAAGAAACTGAGAAATAAAGATTTGACATTGTGATTAATTATTGATATGAACATTTTTATCTTGATAATTTCTTTTTTTTTTTCATCATTTTTTTTATTGCCCAGCCCTATATTCCAGCTATTTTGCTAGGTTATTCTAAAAGTAATATCACACTTCTTCTCAACAAAGCAAATGTTTTAAGGTCAACTTCATGTCTGTAGTACAATTGGCGAGGGATGGGTTAAGAGCCAAAGTTTAATAAATGTTTCGAAACAAACCCCTAATGGTTGCAAACACCATCAATTAGTTCAGAAATCTCCATCCTAATGTAAAAGTCCCAAGGTAGAGGCCCATTTGGCATTCATTCCTGCTCTCTGGGAATTTTGAAACATCTGGACATACTTTGAAAAGGTTTCTCTTTTGACTTAAGGTTTTTTAATTACTATATTATGTGTTGTTTCCACCAGTCGTTTGGAGAGTAAGGTCTTAGTCCTGGAGTCGCAACAGAGGACAGAGTTGGAGGACATGAGGGAGGAGAAAGAGCGACTGCAGGACCTGGTGAAGAAACAGACAGCCGCCATCATGGCTCTGGAGAGACAGCTGAGAGCGGCCAGCAGCAACAACTCAGCCCTGCAAAGACAGCATCAGCAGCTTATGAAGTCTGTGCACACGCTTATTGGCATGGTGTCTTCTGGGACAGGTAAGAATACTCACCTTTAACAAAATATACTTAAACACATCTCTACACACATACCGTCATTTTCATGTTTGCATTCGATTATCATGGGATATTAGTCTACAACAACCCAGATTGTCTATCATGCCATAGAAGTGTCAAAGCGCAGATGTGCTGTTGGTTTCTAGTAGGCCTGTTTCACTCATGTCATATTACAGAAGCAAATGCAATACCATTTCATGTCAGTTTCAATGTTTGATTAGCTACTTTGCGACATCGCTGCAACATTTCACTGTCTGTGAGGAAAGAGTCTACTTGTCTGAGAATGATGGTCATGTGTGAATCTTGGGCTTACAACAGCTTTTAAATCTGGTGGCAGATTCTTAACATGACCTGAAGGTTCTGGTTAATTAACTGTTACACTAATGATAAATCGAGCAGCCGTGATTCATGGAGAGAGAGGGGATAAGCTCTCGCTAGTGATGTCTTTGGCAGCGTGCTTTCATGTCTTGGATGAAGTTCACATGCGTCACAACACACACTGATAAGCTAAATCAAGACTGCAGCATTTTATATGGACAGAAGACATGTCAGTTTATGAATGTCTGTGTGGAGGTTCACTCTAAGAACCAATTTATTTTTAAAATAAACTCTCCCTCAGATGAACAAACACATTGTGTTTAATGTTTAAATGACTCATCCCAAAACTAGACCACTATGGACTTTTTATTTGAAAAGTTGAGGACATGTAATGAGTATGAATCTTGTTTTTTTGACAAGAGAAACCACATCGTTTTGTTGTCTCACACTATGTGGCGAATCCACAAAACAACTTGATGTTTCAGCACAGAAACCTTCATCATACTGTATGAATACTAATCATCAGCAGTTCAACTTGACCAGGGGCTAAATGTGCTAGTTTAGCACCGCACTATGTATATTTATCTTTATTTTAAGTCATTGCCATTTATTTGAGCATAAAACACCTTGTTCCCTTTCGTGGGAACTATCACGTTCCCTTGCTCAGGGAACAGGGGTTACACTGGTAACCCGAGACGTTTCTATGCTAACGAGAGAAATTTCGAATCAGTTTTATTTTACTATTTTACCATTAATATACTATTGTAGTATTTATTCATGTTTTTGAATTAGATTTTATATTTTCTGTTTTCATTTGTCTTTTTTTTTAGTTTTTTTTTTTTGTTTTTATAAAATTCTGTTGTTTATGTCACTTTAAGTTTTAGTACTTCCACTTCAACTAAACAGAAATAAATGTTTCTAAGCAACTAACTGTAATAAAATAAGTATAAGTTTTTTATATTTTATTTTATTTCAGTCAACATAGGTGCAAAACACAAAATTGAAAGAATTGCAAGTTCACCCATAACTGACAATTCTGTCATTATTTACTAACCCTCAAGTTGTTCTAAGCCTGTATGAGTTTCTATGTTCTGTTGAACACAAAATTATGTTTTATTAACAAAGTTCGGGAGGAACACATTCAAATGATCTAACTAATCATCATCACATCACTCCAACCAGCAGTTATCAATCAGCAATCAACATATCGAACCAATCAGCATGAGTGGAGACTTATATATAAAGACAGTCGACTCACCTATGGGGTTTTTTTTGGCCGTTTTCAGCATTTCTCCACCACCCCATCTCCTCACACTTGCCTGATTACTTACCTAAACCAGAAATACGGGGGGAATACTCTGGGTTCGGGCAAAATACCGAGCTCGGAGCACTCTCCTCGAAAAAGCATGTCAAACATGCATACTATTACTATCCGATACGCATACTATTACTTATCTGATTATTTGTAAGTGTGAACTCGTGAAAGAAGACATCTTGAAGAATGTGGGTAACTAAACAGCTGCTGGTCCCCATTGACTTCCATAGTATGAAGAAAAAAAAAATACTATGGAAGTCAATGGGGACTAGAAACTATTTGGTTACTAACACTCTTCAAAATATCTTCTGTTGTGTTAAATATAACAAAGAAATTCATACAGTTTTGGAACAACTTGAGGGCGAGTAAATAAATGATGACAGAATATTCATTTTTGGGTGAACTATCCCTTTAAATATTTTTATTTAACAATAATAACACTGAAAACAGCTTTATGGGGCACAACAGTAAATATTTTAGTTTATTATGCAATGTACAGATGAAGCATACTGGATGTACACAAGAGTATATCATCTTGAGTTACATAGAGCTATGCCACAATGGCCTTTTCTAGGAAGATTATCTTTCTTACCTTGTGAACCTCAGTGAACCTCATTATGTTTTTCCTTTACAGGCCTCTCACCAAACGAGCAGCGCTTCCGAGACTGTGCCGAGGCCTATAAATCTGGTCACAACACCAGTGGAGTCTACCACATTTTCATCGGAGACATGACTGAGCCAACCAAGGTGTGGGATGCGTTCTTTCACAAGTATGGGGAATCAGTGTGATATATCTTGGCTGTGACATACAGAACGAGGAACAGCGCAAATGTAAGAGAGTGAGACTGAGATGTATCATATGCTTCTGACAGGTCTTTTGTGATATGGTGACAAGTGGAGGTGGCTGGACAGTATTCCAACGCAGAGCTAATGGAAGTGTGAACTTCCAGAAAGGCTGGAAAGAATACAAACTGGTGAGTAGACATAAAGCCAAAAATCACACAACGTTTACATGTGAACATGAAAGACTGTCAAACAACCACCCAGAATACTGTAGCATCATGCCATCATACTGGAAATGTTGCTCGTTACATTTGTAGACAATGATGAAAATCTTTATTGATTATCTTTAAACAAAATGGTGACATTTTAAGAAATGTTTTTCTGCCTATGCTGGGAAGACTTGATTAAAAGCTTGAAATAATTCTGATGACACAGACTCAAAAACTGGCCAAAGCACAATGAAGCACTGAGTCTAAAATTGTATGTGGCAGATTGGTGCCATTGGCAGTAGATTAAAGGTTTGGTACATTGTGTATTTAATAGCGGCACATTTTGCTGATATTTTAAGTGCTTAAATATGCTGAAATGGATTTAAAACTGGCAGAACTTTGTGAAACCGGAGCAGAGGAAATCAATACTGCAATTTTCTACCTTTATTGTTAATCTTGTGCCAAATGACCTTTATTTAAATAGCTGAAAAGGATAAGTTCCTTTTCTGGGAAGCTAGTAGTAATAAAAGACTGACAGTATACTGATTTATTTCAAGAAAACAAAACTGCTGACTTGTGTCTAATGCTGTTTGATTCAAAGTTGGATATGTGATATTAATACTTGATATCTAACCATAAAGTGTTGTCCAATGATGAGAAGATGAAGTAGAAAGATTGCAGCAGAGATGATCATTTACTTTGTTTTGCACAAAAAACTTTCTCTTTGATGCATGTTATTTGTGTGTTTATCATTAACACCAATTATACACCGAACAGGCGTAACATTATGACCACCTTCCTAATATTGTGTTGGTCCCCCTTTTGCTGCCAAAACAGCCCTGACCCGTAGTGCATCCTGGTGCCATGTGTTCCCTAGGTAAGAGACACACACACACCCGGCCATCCACGTGATGTAAAAGAAAATGTGGTTCATCAGACCAGGCCACCCTCTTCCATTGCTTCGTGGTCCAGTTCTGATGCTCACGTGCCCGCTGTTGGCGCTTTCGGCAGTGGACAGGGGTTAGCATGGACACCCTGACTGGGTGGCGGACCACTGCAGAACGGGAACACCCCACAAGAACTGCAGTTTTGGAGATGTTCTGACCCATTCGTCTAGCATTTATAATTTGGCTCAAACTCGCTCAAATCCTTACGCTTGCCCATTTTTTCTGCTTCTAACACATCAACTTTGAGGACAAAATGTTCACTTGCTGCCTAATATATCCCACCCACTAACAGGTGCCGTGATGAAGAAATAATCAGTGTTATTCACTTCACCTGTCAGTGCTCATAATGTTATGCCTGATCGGTGTATACAATCTTATGTTGGAAAATTTCTACTCAACTTCAAGTAGAAAGTTGCAATTTTATTGCTTTCCCAAATAGGAAGTTTGAAGTCCCAACTTTACAAGATGAATAGAATGCAGCAGAAGTTTCATCATATGTTGTTCTCACAGGGATTTGGTGATCCTAGAGGAGAGCACTGGTTGGGTAATGAGGCTGTTCACCTGATCACCAGTCAAGCCCAGTACTCCCTCCGAGTGGAACTTAAGGACTGGGAGGAGAATGGTGCCTATGCACTGTATGACAAATTTCAGCTGGCCAGTGAAAAACAGCAGTACAGGTATCACCTAAATACTGTAACAATTAAGATTAGTTTTTTAAGAGACATTTCAGATTACATGTCTTAATCGTAATCTTAAAAGTGTTTCTGTTTCTCCAGACTCTTAATAGGGAGCTACAGCGGAACATCTGGACAGCAAAGTAGCTTAGCAGCAAACGGCACAGGTTTCAGCACTCGTGATGCTGACAATGACAAGTGCGTTTGCAAGTGCGCCCTCATGATGACCGGAGGTGAGCTACTGCACATTACCTTATTCAAAAACAGAGATTTAAAATATTAAATATGAACAGCATTATTGAATGCACTGATGTTGAGAAGTACTTAATGAAAAGTAGATAACAGTACAGCATAAAATACATAGTTTTTATTATTATTATTATTATTAATATTGCATTGTATTCAAACTAATAATGGCTACATGTTGTAAACAAAATGTGCACTCTTTCTTTTATAATTCATTTTAGTCATTTGGTTCATTCAGAAATTTCATTTAAATTAAGTCATTAAAAAACGATTTGAAGTTTGATTTGTCAATTCTTTTGATTCCCCCGTTTTTATGTCTTAATACATTAATATTTATTGCAATCATTTTGCAAAATAATAGATTTAATGAAAAATTTCGTACACATCTCATCCCACGCCTCCTGTTGCTAATTCCAAAATGTAATTTTAGAGCTATTAATGGAGGCTTTAGCCATTGATAGCAGACTAATGCAGTTATTAACGCAGTTATTAACGCAGAGAGATTAAGTGTGTGTGAATTACCTGTCTGTGCATCTCTCAATGGTGTTCGGCAGCAGTGTCTGTATTAATAGTGAAACTGTAAGTTTATCTGCTTCAAGAACAGCGGCATTATTACCTCTCTAGTGAGAAATATCATGTAGATTTTAAGTTGTTAAACTATTTTACTGATAAAATTGACAGAGCAGCGCTGACAACGTTTCTGTGCGAGTGTGTGTCCGTACTGTATGTGTGTGCGTCTGAGTGGGAGAAAGAGAGTATGTGCTTTCTGTAAATAATAAAATAATTGCACGCCTTAGAATGTTCATCCACCAACCAGATTCAAGCATTCAACAGCCCTGTAGTATCAGAGCCTCTACTTTTAAACAACAATAAAAAAAAATAAAAAAAACATTCTATTCTAGCTTCATACATTCTTTTTTTTATCAACACTTGAATATCCGCAAGCTTCATAAAAAAGCAACATTTGGAACAAAAAGCTGAGAAAATCGTGTTTTTGATGCTGGCTGTGTCTGAAATCGCATACTCTCTTGAGCAGGTACTTATTTTGATTAAGTATTTACTTCCTGACCACTAAAAAAGTATGTTCTATATAGTATGAGTGTGTGTAGTATGAATATAATCTGGATGTACTACATTCACCATGTTGTCATTACCATGTGACCTACAGCCATTCACGTATCCTCTCATGGCCTCATGGGATAGGAAAGTGTTTATCATATGCTGCGCACTTCAGCATCTCACCAGAAGTAGTACATAATCTGAGTACTTTTTGCCTACTCTTTTATGAGTACTGTGAATTCGATACTACTTTTGTCACATAATGTCACTTACTATAGGGAAGTATGCGATTTCAGATGGAGCCTTTGTCTGGATCAGATTCAGAACATTAATCAAAACATATGGAGTAGATGGAGACATCAACATCCCCAGAGCTTCAGTCATATACCGCTTTGTGGGTTTGACATTTTTCTCTGTAACGTTAGGCAGTTTTGATTTATATGCCGTTGAATGTTTGATGATCATGTTAGCTCACAGATCTTCTTTGCCTGAAAAACTCATCAGAAGAGTTAATTTTCATTCATACCACTGATGAAAACATCCCCAGAATTGAACAAAGGCCTTGATCTCGATTTATAAATGGTCATTTGACTTAAAATGCCGTTACATAAAGACTAATCTGATTGTAGATGGGCACTCACCAGCGCTTATTGAACGCAAGCCATCTACATTCATATCCTCTCACTCACATTTCTTCAATTGTGGCCTGGATCTGAAGCCGAAACAGTCACGCAAAATCCCTCTGATCCTCTGCTAATCGAAGAAAACGCAACCCCGTCACAGAATTATGTAAAACACATCCAGAGTTCAGACCTGCTTTCAGCGCTTGCTATCCAAACAATTTACTCTATGGCTGCACTCGACTGCAGATCCCACACCTCCGAGCTCCAAGATAAACAGCTTTTTAATAGCGTGCATTGCGATTGATTTTGAAAGTTGTTGGAGTTAATTACCGTCGAACCGGCTGAAGACCTTCGAGTGCCCTGTATGTTTGCATTTCAAATGGTAATCAAAAGATCGAAAGATATATCCATCTGTGCTGACCATCCAAACTAAACATGCATTGAGGTGATACTGATTTAATCAGGGTTAGATAGACGGTGTCCTCTATGAAGAGTGAAAGTCTGTTTTTTATTGAAGGATCACGGTTTGTTTTGACAGGTCTTGCTGAGACATCGACCGCACAGTGGGAATAACATACTCTTTGAAACACTGACAGACTGCAGAGAGAGAAATAAAAAGATGTAATATTGAAGAGAGAGATGGGTCAAAGGGTCTGGTTGTTTTGAGGAGATGTAATTTTTAAGCCTGTCATTATTTGCTCACCCTCATGTCATTCCTAACCCATATGACTTTCTTTCTTCTTTGGAATGCAAAATAAAATATTTTGTATAATCTCCAGGTTGATTTTTTTTTTTTTTTTTTCATTCAGTGAAAGCGTATTGTAAGTCTGTCAAGCTCCAAAGAGGGGCAAAAAGCAGCTTTAAAGTACTATAAAAATATTCCATACAAATCATGCATTATATTCCTAAGATCTCTGAAGCCATATGATTTATGTGAAAAATATAGCAATATTAAGGCTGTTTTTAAATACTGAACAATTATAAACTTTATAAGCACTTTTTTTAACAAAATTCGCAGAAGAATTACCTGAAGAATTAAACAGAGATGTAAAATCAAGACTGATATTTTAGTATTTTTATATACTATCAAAGTTTTTATTAAGATGTTTAATTCGATTTTTATTAATTTTGCTATGTGCTTATGAGATTTTATTAGTGTTTTTAAATTATTACCATTTAGGTTTCATATATTTCAGTTTTAGTTTTTATTTATTTCCAGTTAGTAATTTTAGTGCTGAAACTTAAACTTGCCTCACTCTGGGTTAAAAACCACCCAATGACTGAGTTGTTTTGACCCAGTGGTTGGGTTAAATGTTTGACCAAACTGCTAGGTAGATGAATTTTTAATCAATAGTTGAGTTAAATAAAACTACCCAGGAGGTTGGGCAAACATTTAACCCAACCACTGGGCCAAACATCCCAATCGCTGGGTTTGTCCATATTTAACCCAATTTGGGTTATTTTTAACCCAGCATTTTTTTTAAGAGTGAAAGGCAAAATTTCTGAACTATTGTGTTGAAAATGGACAAACCCAGCGGTTGGGTTAAATGTTTGCCCAATGTGCTGGGCAGTTTTATTTAACCCAAATATTGTTTAAAAAATGACTATATGAACCTAAAATACACTCTAAAAAATGTTTGGTTAAAAACAACCCACGTTGGGTTGAAAATGGACAAACCCAGCAATTGGGTTGTTTTAACCCAACTACTGATTAAAAATGACTATATGGCTGGCTTAAAATTAATCCAAAATTAAAAATCAGACACATAATTGCTAGAGGCAACAATAATAATTAAAAGGTGTACATTTATTAATAAGCAATTTAATAAATGTTTGTTTATTATTCATTATCTTATTAATAAATGCTCATTTATTAAACATATTAATAAATGTTCATTTCCAGCATATTTTGGGTTCATTTTAAGCAAGCAATACAGTAATTTTTATACAACAGTTGAGTTAAATAAAACTACCCAACCACTGGGTTAAAACAACCCAATTGCTGGGTTTGTCCATTTTCAACCCAGCTTGGGTTGTTTTTAACCCAGCATTTCTTAGAGTGTAGGTTGGGAATAAAAAATCAGACACACAATTACTATAATAATCAAAAGCAATTTAATAAATGATTATTGTTTCATTATTATTCATTAAACTTAATAAATGTTCATTTATTAAACATGTTTTGGGTTCATTTTAAGGAATCAATACAGTAATTGTTTTTAACAATAGTTGTGTTGAATAAAACTACCCAGCAGGTTAAGCAAACATTTAACCCAACTGCTGGGTTAAAACAACCCAATTGCTAGGTTTGTCCATTTTCAACTCAACTTGGGTTGTTTTTTGAACCAGCATTTTTTAGAGTGTGATCAAGACCCAAAGTGAAGACCTGTGAGCATTAAATTCTAAAATATTAACTTGTTAAGTATTTATCTCAGTCTCTTCTCACTTGTCATTCATTCAGGCTGGTGGTTTGATGCTTGCGGTCTGTCCAACCTTAATGGAATCTACTACACCGTGGGTCACAACATCCGCAAGCTCAATGGCATTAAGTGGCATCACTTCCGAGGACCCAGCTATTCGCTCCAGTCCACTTTAATGATGATCCGACCAGCTGATTTCTGAAGTGAATGAGGCTTGTCATGTTGTCTGAATGACAGAACTTCAAGCTGCTTGCTTTAGGACATAGAAGCAATGAGGTAGAGACAGATAAAGATGTCATTTAATGGATGAACTGTGATGAATGGAGCTGGAGCGGACAAAAAAAAGCAATCAGACTGAAAATTCAGCTTCATTCCAAAAATCTTTTTACACATGCAAACATGCTTCACCTTCACAGCTGAATTCATATGTTGCTCATAACCTAAAACATTCTCAGTGATGGCCATGGCGACCTTCGTTGTACTCTCATGGAGTTTGAACATTGTTTGTGGCATGAAAAAATTCCAAAGGAATACCTTTCGAACTTTATGAGACTAAAGGCTCGTGAGCCTCACTAGATCCGGAACTGTTCTGGATGTTCCAGAGGAATATCAGAGGCTCCTTCATGTCTGAGAGATTTTATACTATTTTGTAAAGGATAATAGCTGTTAACGAGGCAGCTGACAATGTAGATACACTACTGTTCAAAAGTTTGGGGTTGTTTAAAACATTTTTTTTTTGTTTTTTTTAAAGAAAATGCTCACCAGGGCTGCATTTATTTGATAAACAATATAATAATTAGCAATATTTTGAAATATTATTTCAATTTTAAATAGTTGTTTTATTTGAATATAATTTAAAATGTAATTTATTCCTGTGATCAAAGCTGAATTTTCAGCATTATTACTCCAGTCTTCAGTGTCACATGATCCTTCAGAAATCATTCTAATATGCTGATTTGCTGCTCAAGAAACATTTATTATTATTATCAATGTTGAAAACAGTTGTGCTGCTTAATATTTTTGTGGAGGCCATGATACTATTTTTTTTTTTTTTCAGGATTCTTTGATAAATAGAAAGTTCAAAAGAACTGCATTTATTTGAATATGTATATATTATTAACCCCAAACTTTTGAACAGTAGTGTAGCTAACAAGCAAGACAACTAGTCAGATAGATAGAGACATTGCATCATTTTGTGTGTATTTTTAATAACTGGATATTTTATATATTTTGCATCTTTCTTTTTTAAGTGCTCATTAGGCCCAAAACATACTCTACACAGGTATGTGAACACAAACACTTCTAGCTGCACAAGCTTTGGCCGTCGCTGCATTCTGAAATGTGTTAGAAAACAGTTTAATATGCATCACATTCTAGCATTGCTGTAAGGGGCACTTTAAGCGTAAACGGCCTTGCTTACTGTCTTGGCAGAGCAACAGTTTAAAGAAATTCTTGCTTGGCAAGTTATTTGTATTTGGCATGATTTTAGCTACTGAAGGTAATTCTATTGCCCTCTTGAGTACAGAGGTTTGTTACAGCAATGCAAAATCAATGTGTTGCATTTGTGTACTTGCATAAAGGGTGTTTCTGGCCTTATACTTGTTGTACCCGTGTAATTTGTATGTTTTATATGTAAGAGAAAAATACTATATTTTGTTTACTGATGTTCAGTGTGACCTGTTGTTCCCATTTAAAAAATATATATCATATTTTTTAGGAGGATGCACTTTAAGGAGCTCAGTACGAGGATCATGGTTAGACAGCAGATACGCTGATAGGAGTTGACTGTTCCTACAACTGTAAAATATGAACTGCTATTAGTTGCTGCTGTGGTAAATACATTCTGAGCATAACCCTTTCAACGTGCATTATTACTTTCTAACCATGAACCTTTCATCACATATCAATGCTGTTTGATAATAAACCCTTCAGATCAGTTCTGGAGTCAAACTGGATAACAGCTTTTCAACAGGTCCAGGTTTATTTTACTATCCTGAACAAGAAGTTGAAGACGCCAAAGGCTTTCCTGTCTTTTGTGGTTCAGACTTCCTAGTTCGTAGTGTTTTTATTTAACTAAAATTCCATTTTTCTGCCAAGAACAGACAGTCCCCCTTGATCATTCTTTATTCGCTTTGTAAAAATGACAATTTGTCATGTCAGATATACATTTTTTCATACGTTTTGTTTTGAGGTCTACATGAGCAATAAAGTGCTTCTTGTATATCTTTGGTGCATTCTTTGGTCACATGTATCAATACTTTCATACTGTATCAGATGACCTAACATTTCACTGAAGACAAACTGGTAACATGCATGACATTTATAGTATATTTATTGAATTTTATTGATTGATCTTTAGGCCAGGGGTTCCCAACCACATTCCTGGAGGCCCCACAACACTGCATGTTTTCCATGTCTCCTTAATCAAACACACCTGATTCAGATCATCAGCTCATTACTAGAGACTCCAAGGCCTGAAATGGATGTGTCAGACAAAGGAGAGATTCAAAATATGCACTGTTAGAGGGCCTCCAGGAGCATTGGGAACCACTGCTTTAGGCTATGTTCACAATGTACATTTTTGGGACTGACAACCGCAGGTGTGAGTCTCGAAGTGTCCCGTTCACACAGCAACTTACAATAGCGTCTTGAAAACTGTCTGTATGAATGTGCAACTTATTTTCTTATCAGTAACCATAGAGACAGTGACCAAAGTGATATCAAAGTCTTATCACTTTTGACATGACAAGAGTCCAACTGAGCCGCGAGTTTATCCGTTAAATCTCCATTAACCGACATAAGCGTCTATGTAAACAACACGTGCTAGCCGGACGCATTCAAACGCTGCACTGGCATCTCATGTCCTTTGCGCCGTCTCAGCATTTGAGTCGCGCATAGAACACAAAACTCACGGGAGCCGCTCCGGTGGATAACAGTGACTGGGTCCAAAACCTTCAGATGATACACAGCTCATATCTCCATTACTGTAAGTGAAACCACACACGAAACCCCTTTAGCAGAGCAGTTGTCTGACGTGACAGACAACTAGTTGTCCAGCCCGGTTCCGTTCACACAGTGCAGGTTTTTACGAAATGTACGGGTGTGAGTTCGGTTATAGAATACGGTCGTCACTCCCGTAAATAACCGTATTGTGTATGAACGGAACCGTATTAAAGACTCGAATACAGTATTCTGTTGCTGTGTGAACATGGCCTAATAATCATACTGCATAGAGGTGCTGATTGCATTATAATGGCATGACAAGAACATGTCAAAACCTTCACTAATGAGTCCCTTTTACACTTTTAAGAGCCTCAAAAAAAAAAAAAAAAGAGAATTGTATATGGAGCTTGCATACAAGTTTGTTATAATACAAGGCTACTTCAAAATGGCAGCCATGAAGCAAGATGCGTTTTGGAAACAAATTATACAGTTACAGCATCTGTCAGTGGGGCAAACTGAGCCATGCTAAACAGGAGAATGTCTATGTAGCCTATATTTTTACAATTTTAAATTATTTATAGGATTTTAACACTTTCATATAACATGATAGGTAGAGAGAATGGGATACTTACTGTGTTCACACTCACAAACCCTTGCACTAGTGTTGTAGTCAAGACCACCAAGACCAGAGGGCACTCCTTAAATTCATCTAAAAGATCCACAATTACTGCCTGAGAAATGTTTATTTAATCAATAGATATTATTCTAATTGTAACACACTATATAAAGGCAAATAAATTGCATCTGAATTGATACAATTGCAACTGCATAAATAATGTTGAGATTAATGTATTAAAAATAAAATTTTGTTTATTGAACGTTTTTATAAAATCAATATCATGTTTTCAATCATGCTCATATTCGTGAAAACAGCACTCTTGTGATATTGCTTAATTATATTATGTTATTTTAATACAAGTACTTTTTTACAATCATACCTTGAATTTTGTGGGCATTTGTATTGATTTTAGTGACCTTTTTGGCACAATGCCTCATTGAATTCTGACCTGGCGCAACAAAAGCAATCAAATTAGAAGTTATTGATTTTTGAAGCAGGGAGTTTTACATCCAATTACAGTAAGGATGTTCAGAAACAAATCAGACAATACACTGGCAATTTAGTGATGTTCCCGCAGTTGTTGTGGTCTTGATTGGTCTTGAATTAAAATCCTGAATCCTCTTAGTCTAAGTACAAATGCGATCGAGACTCGAAAGACCAAGGCCTTCAAAAAATGGCCTTTACTACCTTGCACTACAACTATGATCTGTTATGTGTGTTTCCATTGTGCTGTTTTGTGGTGATAATGTAATCGAAAAGAAAAAACAATGAATAAAAGCAAATTTAAGATGTTTGGTCACCTGTGCACAAGATATGTAAGATGCTTGAGACAAAGCTTAATAGATGTACATCCCATAAAAAGTACCTGGAAAGCATTCAAAAAGAAGCCTATAGAAATTCTGTTCAATTCAAAAAGAAACACTGCACTATGACCAAAACAAAGATAGGAAATGTTAGACTAGTCAACCTTGCCAACACCATTCAGCAAAAATGGTTCTTATTTTAATGAGCAGTTATTCTCTAGCTCCATCTGCTGACCAGCCCAGTCCCATCAACTCTATGATATCAATTTACCATGACATATGCCACATCGAAAGACTCAGGACCACAGCGTGAACTCTGGTTATTCTAAATGTTAATGAAATATGTATATATATACCAGTTTCAGCAGGTTTGCAGGCCTGGTTGAAGACTGTAGGTTGTGCATATAGGTCAGAGCAGGACTGCATGTCAAATAAATTTGGCTCTTTTATATCATTCACCCTCTCTTGTTCCTCCTCTCTCTCTCCTTCTCATCCTCCCTTCCTCCTCCGACCTCGATTCTGTCTCTTTTTTTGCTCTGCCCCTCCAGCTCTTGTTACTCTGCAGAAGCTAGAGGGAAATCTAGGTTATAATGTCTACACAACTGAAAATTATCTTAGGTTATTGCAGGAAATGCGTCATTTGTGTTTGACTAATTTTTATAATACATATATTTAACAAGATACTAAGATATAGGATACCAAAAGATCATATCATTCTGAAGTGCCATAATGATGTTCTTTAAAAATCTGAAGGTCAGACGTCACCAGTAGGGGGCAGATGGAGACAGTGGTTTACTAGTAAGGTGAAATGACCAAAGATTACCAGGGTCACTGGTGTTGGGCAGTACATTTTAATTTGCCTATCATATGTCTTAACAAATTACATAAAATATGCATAAACATACAAATATTAAAGATGTAAATCGTATCACAATTAAGTGAGCATAGATGAATGAGTTTTAATAACTGTGCTATAATTTTGTCATAGCTGCATTTCTAACACGAAAAGCTGGCTATTTATTGAGAAATATTTCAATATTTCCAATATAACAGAAGTTTCTTCATTTGTTTTTCTCTTTAATCAAACAAATTGTTTTAATTGCTAATCATTCAAATTATATCACTTTCCATCCTGGTTGTCTCTTTTGTAATATGCCTTTAGAGTACAAAAGCTGTTTCCTAATGACATCATCCTCCAGGAAGTGACATCATTTTGGAGAGAAAACAACATTGCAAACAGTATTAGTGGTTTGATTTGATGAGTTCTGTGATGTTTTGTGGTATTTGTCTCACATGGTATCTGATAAAATTTCAGAGATCAGCTTAATAACTTAAAGGTTGACATCCTAATTTAAGTTAACTTCCAATCACTAAACTGTCTTGCTATTGTATAAATAATCAAGTTATGATAGATAAAGCTTGATCAGAGTGTACAATAATTTTGAAAATGTATAAAGTGATTGTGTCTCTTCAGAAAATGCGGCCTAAACAGCTCAATGCATATGGATTATTTTTACGACCTTTTTATGAACTTTTTGAAGTGTCAAAGTGGTAGTTGCGAGGAACAGAAATCTCTCAGATTTTTATTTGTGTTTCAAAGATGAACTAAATTTTTACAGGTTTGAAAAAAATATGAGGGTGAAAAAATGATGATGATGACATAATTTACTTTTTCGGGTGGACTAATACTTTAACCTTAATTTAGTCAGGTTGCAAGTGAACGTAAGCACAATTCACCCTGGGCACCTTGTCACTGATGTCCCATGTGCCATTAACATGGAAAATTGCCTGCAATGTTGGCATGCTAAACACTTTTCCAAAACAGTGGTTGGTAATGCAGCTGTCCCGTCCTATCATTCTTAAAGCAGGGGGTCTGTACATGCACCCGGCTTTAGCTATTCTAGATTGATCGTAAACATTCTAGCTCAGGGGAGGCGGAGGATTCCGAGACTATGGTGCTGTTTGAATCTATTTTTGTGTGGTTTAATGTATCACGGCTGCTTTGATGTTAGTCTGTTTTCATGCATTCTTACTTGCTGATGCATAATTTTAGAACTGGATAATGAAGTATTTTATACCGTCTGCTTATGTAAGTGCATTCATTCTAGTATTTAACATATTATACATACATTTATATATTTTATCCTTCTTGCAGTATCATGTCAGACATATAAGAGTAAAAAAAGGGCAACATTTTTTTCTAAATTACTGGCTAAAAAATACCATCATCTTTTTATTTTACTTTTTTTTTTTTTTTTTTTTTTTTTTTTTTTTATCAAGTACATGATAATTTGTTAATGTCATGGTATTATTTGAAGTACCATGGTTTAAGCATGGTATATATATATATATATATATATGAAATCCATGCACCATGGTTTATATGGAAAAACATGATATATCATCTGCAGTACCATACTATTTTAAGTGAAGTTTCTTATAAATGGATGTTATTGGACCATCAGAGTGTATTTAGAAATGTGATGTCACTCTATCATCAATAACTTATTAGCACTTCACCACTGACAAACTGATTCATTAGGGTTGAATTATACATGAACAATATCAGGCGGATGTCATAATGAAAATGTTGGAAATCTCACTATTTTTTAATATATTTTTGCCAATATCTACATTTCTTTTATTCATATTTCTCCGGAACTGAATAGGAAAGTATGAATTCTTTGCTAATGAATATATGTATGATGTGTTAGGGTGAATAAATGGATGGTAGTATTTTAAATAGTGTGACATCAAAACCACATGACAGTGACAGAATGATGTGTACATTACAGAGATGCATTTGTGTATTATTTGCCTTGGTCAACAGTGGGGCAAAGAAACGTGTGTCCAAGCAGGTTTATTTGTTTTTACATGGATCAGCATAATGGCTGGCTGTTCATTTGAAACACCGTGTACTTGGTAATGTTAATAACCTTGGCACATACTGTTTGATAATGAAAATAGCACAGTAGAGCACACATATAATTAAACTGTATGATGAATTAAACATATGTTATGGACTTTAAAAAAAAAAATTATTTCACACTGTGCTGCTGTATGTTTCTATTAGTGTTTGTACGTCTTATTAGGCAATACTAGACATGACACTGTTTTTAAATTTAGCATTTGTCCCCCTCACCTTTCATTACATGTTTCCAATCCGCTGTCCAAGAGGTTATAAAGTAAATATACGCAGGGGCTATAACCGGCAAATCGATAAATCATTCAAATTATGCGGAGGCCTCTCTAGGGGCAACGTGACTGACTCACACTGTGTCTAACACAAACATAGAGCCTGTGATCTCACATGCAGGTGAATTTCACGTCTGTCAAGAAAATGCATGATCGAAAGAAAGAAATAAGAATGTATATTAAATAAAGAAAATAAAGCCTATTTTAAGGACAAGTATTTTTTTTTTATGCATTTGAAATTCTCATTACCTCCTGCAAAAATATTTCATAGTCATTATTGTAATGCAAAAGAGAGAGACCATATTTTATTCATACAATTCAACATGCCTTTAAATGCGTAATAATTTGTTTTATTTTAGTATATCTGTGTGTGTAAGCTACATAATTGCATAATCTTAACTGTGTGCAATGCACTATAGACATTTTTCCATTTCTGCTTTCATTTCACAACTCAGGATAGTCACTGGTGATGGGTTTGGGACTGCATTTGTTCTTATGGTGCCACCAACCAATCAGCATTGTCCATGAAAATACGACAGCATGCAGATCATAGATGTTGGAGGATGTATGGGGCAGCCGAGGAGCTGTAGTTGACATTAGGAATGCTAACAGATATCTTTCTCCTGGTATTACAGACCCCCTTGGTACAAACTGGAATATGCTTGATTATACGGGTTTAAACTTTGTTTTGCATTTGCATTTTTTCATTAGTAAAAAGCAGGAGAAGAAGAAAAAGGTGCCTAGAAAATATACTTTATGCAAAGTGCGTTGAAAGTGTGATGTAACAAACCTCCATCCTCAAGGGGGCGATAGAGGTACTTTCAGATGTCTGTGCAGTTAAAGGTGCCCTAGAATGTTTTTTCACAAGATGTAATATAAGTCTAAGGTGTCCCCTGAATGTGTCTGTGAAGTTTCAGCTCAAAATATCCCATAGATTTTTTTAAATACATTTTTTTAAACTGCCTATTTTGGCGCCGATTCAGGCTGCGGCCCCTTTAAATCCTCACGCTCCCCCGAGCTCGCGACTACAAAACAGTGCATAAACAAAGTTCACACAGCTAATATAACCCTCAAATGGATCTTTACAAAATGTTTGTCGGATCACGTGAGTATAGTATTTATTTGGATGTTTACATTTGATTCTGAATGAGTTTGATAGTGCTCCATGGCTAAAGCTAACATTACACGCTGTTGGAGAGATTTATAAAAAATGTGTTTGTGCATTATACAGACTGCAAGTGTTTAAAAATGAAAATAGCGATGGCTTCATGAATACAGTAAGAAACGATGGTAACTTTAACCACATTTAACAGTACATTAGCAACATGCTAACCAAACATTTAGAAAGACAATTCACAAATATCACTAAAAATATCATGATATCATGGATCATGTCAGTTATTATTGCTCCATCTGCCATTTTTCGCTATTGTTCTTGCTTGCTTACCTAGTCTGATGATTCAGCTGTGCACAGATCCAGACGTTAATACTGGCTGCCCTTGTCTAATGCCTTGAACATGAGCTGGCATATGCAAATATTGGGGGTGTACATATTAATGATCCCGACTCTTACATAACAGTCGGTGTTATGTTGAGATTCGCCTGTTCTTCTGAGGTCTTTTAAACAAATGAGATTTACATAAGAAGGAGGAAACAATGGAGTTTGAGACTCACTGTATGTCATTTCCATGTACTGAACTCCTGTTATTCAACTATGTCAAGGTAAATTCAATTTTCAATTCTAGGGCACCTTTAAACTGGATGTGTTGTTCCCCAAGCTAGCCGCACAAGTCCTGAAAAGTGAAGCCAAAGCATCTCGATCGCCCCCCAGGTGGTTGGTCCCAGTATAGTTCATAAACCCCGCCCTCTCCATGTAATTTAATGTGACATGAGACAAGCTAAAATCAAATTAAACTTCAAATATTTTTTTTCCAAAGATGGTTCCTGTCATTTTATGTAGTTTTTATCATGCTGATGTAAGTTCAAGTGTTTTTTTGTTTGTTTTTTTAAAAATAAGTTTGGTTTTAGTTAGATGATGTGATAAAAACGGGGGTATGACGTCATGATTGACAGCTGTGATTGATAGCTTCTCTGAGTGAAGTAGTCACTGAGGCACTTTAACTTTAATTTCTAAATTTTCATAACTTTCATAACGATTTTGCGGGTAGTCCTTGATAGTGCACGCTGCGTGGCTCCACTTCATGCTCACTACTGCGCAGACTCTACTACAGTAGTGAAATAGGTTATAATCCTAAAGGAGACTTGATTCCTGGGGGGGGACTCGATTTCTCATGACAGCGGCTTCCCTTTTCTACAATGGAAGAGAGTGGAGGTGCATCATCTATATATTTTTTTCAGTCTATGGTTGTTCCAGATAAGTTCAGGAAAATTAAAATGACAATGTATAAAATGCAGCATGACATTAGATGTAGTCCATCAAAAAGACAAATTATTTGTAGCACTTTCCTGCAGATTGTTTTTGATCAGTACATTGTGACAGGCTGCAGATTTTATGGAAGAGAATTAATTTAGTTTTGCATAGGAAGAAATGGTTGTGAAAAGCGAAATCTGTTTGTAAAAGAAAAATCACATGCGTTATAATCTGTCAAATCTCATCAGACGTGTTCAACAAAGCACAATCAGTGACTTCAGTGTGCATGCGGTCGGGGGTCGCGACATGCTCCCGAAGCAGACCTGATTGCATATATTGATATGAGAAAGAACACGAGAAAGAAAAGCAGTAGACAAAAAAACGGAATCAAGATTCAAAATGAGAAGGGGGAAGATGGGGAGGTGAGAAGGAAAAATGGAGAGGGAGGGTTTATTTTAGAGCATGTTCACGCCTTGAACAGGTGCTGCTGCGTGCTGAGAGTGTCTGAGGACAGTTTGAGTATCTGGTCTGAGTCATGCACAGATATGACTCACAAACCACACCAGTCCTTATCAACATACATAGAAAGAGAGACAGAGAGGAGGGACATCTGGGTGTCTTTTAACACCTTTTGCAGTACCTGGTGACAGTCTTTTATGTAAGCTTTGTATTTCTGGTTGAATTCAGACTCATTGGATGTCTAAATTAGGTGGCCCATGTGGTAAAATGGCATCTACTTCTAGAGCGCTCTGAGAATGCTGAAGCTCTTTTAAGATTATAACTTTAGATCCAAGTGCCAAGCCTTACAAAATGTTCAGTGGTACAGTAATGGTATCAGATGGTAACATTTTGACTTTGACATATTTCATAACGTAGCATTTTAATATTTTTTGCTCCTCTGAGAAATTTGTTTTATTCTGTTGATCTCCCCCTTACTGTTAAAGGTAGGGTAGGCAGGCAATTTCAAAGAGGCTAGCAATAGCAAGCTAGCTTTGAAACAGATCCTCCAAGCTAGCTTTGAAAGATCCCCCCCTCCCTTCAGTGCATTCTCCATAGCCACGCCTCCTCCAAAAGACAGACAGAGTCTGCAAAACGTCACGAGAGATGGCGTTAAATTACCTTGTGTCTCAAAGCACATAACATTATAATAGAGAGCTCTTACTTGTACCACCTGACTGCTGCAGATTCATTTCGGTGTTGATAGTGTTGACATAGAAATGCAAAAATCCAAGCCTGTGAACATGGACAACTCTGCATAGCCTCATGGAAAGCGCTTGATAATGCGTGACGTCTGCGCGAAGCTATGGAAATACATATGTTGACAGGACATCATATCATTCAGACCTAATGCAATGACTGGACAAAATTCTTTTGGTAATGAGACTTCCACAGAAGATATATGTAATTTTTTTTTTTTTTTATATTTAGGCAAATTCTATTATTGATTCCTAATAGGATTTATTTCAAAGAATACCATGGTATTACCATAATGTTCTTTTATACTTTTTTTTTTTTTTTTGCTAGGGTAGGGAATAAAAACCATATTAATTTCATATACCATAGCATTACCATTGTACAAATACAAAACACCATGTCTACCATGGTATAACCATGGTAATTTCTGGACCATCTTGGGGTTATAAAAGTGAGTTTTTAAAGGTGCCGTAGAATGGAAAATTGCATTTAACTTGGCATAATTGAATAAGAAGAGTTCAGTACATGGAAATGACATACAGTGACTCTCAAACTCCATTGTTTCCTCCTTCTTGTGTAAATCTAATTTATTTAAAAGACCTCTGAAGAACAGGCGAATCTCAACATAACACAGACTGTTATGTAACAGTCGGGATCATTAATATGTACGCCCCCAATATTTGCATATGCCAGCTCATGTTCAAAGCATTACACAAGGGCAGGCAGGTAAGCAAGCAAGAACAATAGTGAAAAATGGCAGATGGAGCAATAATAACTGACATGATCCATGATATCATGATATTTTTAGTGATATTTGTAAATTGTCTTTTCGTTAGCATGTTGCTAATGTACTGTTAAATGTGGTTAAACTTACCATTGTTTCTTAATGTATTCATGGATACAAGACTGTCATTATTTTCATTTTTAAACACTTGCAGTCTGTATAATTCATAAACACAACTTCATTCTTTATAAATCTCTCCAGCGCTGAATCGGCGCATATTTAATGATGCCCCAAAATAGGCAGTTAAAAAAAACCAAAATCTATGGTGTATTTTGAGCTGAAACTTCACAGACACATTCAAGGAACACCTGTGACTTATATTACATCTTTTGAAAACGCGTTCTACGGCACCTTTAATATTTTCAGGTCTATCATGTATTGATGTGATTCTTCAAAGAAAAGCATAATATTATCATGTTACATATTTTTAAAAAACTTTATTGATTGATTGATTGTACTATGCCCAAATATACATGATAATTCCATTGTACTAAGTAATACTTTTGTTAGTGAAACTAGAATTAATCTGGCTTGTGAAATATTCAGTTCATCTGTGTCATACAAAAGAGTTGGCATATGAGAGAAAGAGAGAGAAGCAATAAAAGAAAGTAATGCAGCTATATTATGGTGACAGCACAACAAGCTTGACATACCAAAGCTACTAACAAAGCAGGGTAAAAATACTGTGGTGAATATATAGTTCAAGGATACATTTTGTAGGTCATGTTGTCTGTTAATAGAACAAAAACAGAAATACAAAGTGACTTCAACTAGCTTATGTCATTCTAATATAATTGCTAAGTGGTAACGCATTATTAATAGAGTCCATTCATCATGTTTCAACAACAAAAAATATATAGTTCTTCATTCATAACTTTATCCTGAGGAATTGCTTAATGAGACCGGGTCCAAAACGTGGTACTTTTTGCTATCGTTGGCTAACCACAATGTGTGAACATAAACAACATTTAAAACATTAGCATTTGGATTTCCTACACATTCAAAGCATCGTTTAGAATGAAATATTACAAAATCAACCATGTTTTTGCTGGTAAGCATAAGCAGAGACAATTAGCGATACAGCTGTGTGCTAACTCTGTGCTAAAATGCAGGGTTGGATTGTTTACGAGGACCAAACGGAGTGCAAGGACACTAATTGTCTCATCCAAGCTGGTTTCTAATGATACCCAAGCTGTCAAACCACTACTGCTGTGTGCGCTAAAGCTAGTTGCACTGACATGTAGTGCTGTCAATGAAAAGACTGACTACTGTGCAGGGCTAACGTCACAGTGTAGCACAGTGTTGATTAGCCGATTACTCATGGTCTGTTAATGAGACGACTGTGTTAAAGAAGAAATGATTCCATGTGCAGTTCAATCTTTGCGCTAATGCTCCATTGAGATTAGACATCCATTCAAGTTATTATTGGAAAACGGAGTTGAATGTCGGCTTGTTGCATTTATTATAAAGTACATTTATTGTAATGTGTTTTTCGATGCTAATAGCTTTATCATTTGGTGTCAAGTCACTGTGAGTTGTTTACGTCTTGGACAACAGAGTCTTAATAGAGTTCTCTGTTGTTACATTTAAAGGATTAGTTCACTTCAGAATTACACAATTTCCTGATAATTTATTCACCCCCATGTCATCCAAGAAGTTTATTTCTTTCTTTCTTTCTTCAGTCCAAAAGAAATTACATTTTTTGACGAAAACATTCCAGGATTTTTCTCCATATAGTGGACTGCACTGGGGTACAACAAGGTCCAGATTGCAGTTTCAATGCAGTTTCAAAGGGCTCTACAGAATTCCAGCCGAGGAATAATTGTCTTATCTAGCGAAATAATCTGTCATTTTCAAAAAAAAAAACCCCAAAAAATTGAGAAAGTTTTCGCTCTACCTTATGCCTACATCACACTTAATTTCTTTTTGACTGAAGAAAGATAGCATAATCTTGGATGATGGGGGTGAGTAAATTATCAGAAAATTTTAATTCTGAAGTGAACTAATCCTTTAAGTATGTAAATAGGTACAAATGAGATGTGAGAGTTGCGATGCAAGGCAAGATTTTCATTAAATAACAAATACATTTCAGAAATTTCAGGATGATTACGGATCATTTTGACTTGGAAGAACCTGATGAGAAATGTTTGAGTTCACATTGAGATTTACATCTTTCGGTTTTGATGTGACGTTGAAATCTCCTCTGAAAAAGCAGACAGACAAAAGCCTCCATTTGACTAACCCTTCTTCATATAATCTTATTGTTGAGATTAACAGTTGCAATATTAAAGCTATATACCTCCCTTTGTTATTTTCTTCCCAAGGAAAGCCATTTATGTCTCTGAATGAGTTAAATGTGAATTGTCTTAGGGCTGTGAAAGTCTTGCATTTACAGATACATTAGGAGATGCTACATTGGCCAGTCAGTGAAGCTTTTAATAAGCATTAATGTGAGTGTGTTGTTGAGCTGCATTGTGAGCCAGTAAGTGCATCCAGCTGGTGGTGTTATCGGTGATATAAGTGACGGTTTCTTTCCTCGGTACACTCCTCCGTATGTGAGTCACCAAAAGCCAGAGGAAGCAGGAAGAGATGAGAACAACACCCAAAATGACAGTCGTTTTATTTTTGTCCCCAAAGACTGATCTTGTGTGGGAGCTAAAAACAAGCAAAGACATTTATGAGACGGAAATATATTTATTGCACATGGATTTCTGATAATCCTTGAGCAATTAAGGTATAGAATCACTTTGAGTTATCTAGGGCAGCTTTCACATTAGCCTGTTGTATAAGGCAGTGCAAACTGGGTCTCAGCTGGTTCTCAATTGGTTTTGCACCATAACACAGATTACAAATGGCGACCCATCATAGTACCAAAATTAAACAAAAATGTCTTTAAAAATTAGACATTGAAATGTATTAATATAACCATGCATGAGCTAAGCAAAGTTATAATGAAAATAAGAAAAATGTCAATTTTGGTTTGTAAATATTATTTATACATTATTTATGTTTAAATGTTACTGAGAATATTTATTTTACTATCCTAACTATGCACTATTATATGGCCAGTTGCATGTTATTATTTAAAATCTCAGTGACCTTATCAGAACAGATCTGCTGCCCTTTTTTGTTTTTTTTTTTTGGGTTGGAGCACACCAGTTATTCACCACTGCGTCAGACATTATTTCTGCAGTTCAGCAGTAATCTGTTGTTTAATGGTTAACCTTATGAAAATGTCTAGCAGATTAATACTCCTAATCACCATTTTATCAGCGAAGCAGTATAAAAGAAACAGAGTGGATGTGCAAATCCAAGGCTCATCCTAAGTTTTCTCTCTGCACGACTTCTGCTTAAAATAGCTTGGCTTGTGGTTTAAGAACAGGCCTGTGTATCAATCAACAGAAGCGCGCACATGCACAATTCAACACCCGGTCTGCAAAAATAGATCATCACACTGAGTGCTGGCACGTTGTACAAAAATATGCCATGGCAGTGGAGAAGAGCATGCATTTGTAGCCGTTTCATCAGGATCTATAGATGTCTTTGAGCAGTTTTAGTGTTTGATGAGGTCATATGTGCATCTAAAACAAGAGACACAGTCAGGTGGGATGTCATGAGTGATTTTTGCATGGTTGCACAGTTGGACAAATGTGTTTTTGGTTGGTCATAATGTGGCCACCTGTTATTCCACTGGGAAAATTCCATTAGCATTTTTAGGGCCATGGTGACCATGCATGTCACACCGCCCACCTCAGAGGACACTTCCTCTTCCCATTCATATAAAAGACCCTGGAGACCACCAGTAGTGCCCAAACGGATTATAAACCTTGAGATTTGAACCTTGACAGCTTTTCAAACCAGTAAAACAACAACAAGAAGAACCATGAGTACGGCTGCCGTTCAGCAAAACCGGCCTTTCAACAGAGCCGTCAGAAAGATCAAGGTGGCTTCGACGGTGAACAGCCTGGCCAAGAGCTGGCAAAGCTGGGCAAATAAACACACCGACAAGCAAGACACAATCCCAAGCGGCTGGATGCCCGACACCATCATTGAGGACGAGAAAGAAAAGCAGAAGGAGAAGAGTGAGATGAAACTCTTGGTCACCCCTCGTGTGGTATCGGTGAATAGCGAAGACTGTGCGGACGACCAGATCAAGACCATAACCGTGACTAAAGCCATCATACCAAAATGTAACGAATACGAAAAAGACCTAGTGAGCGTCATCAAGGAGAAGATCAACACCAATCAGCTAACATCAGAGGACACCAAAAACTTCCTTGGCAATGAATCTCCCACCAGGAGACGTTACTGTGGTGGGAAAGCTGGAACTTTGGCGAAGGCGCTTGGAAGGAAAGAGGAAAAGACAATGGGATCCCGAAGTAGCAGTTTAGATGCAGAGGACAGTGGTCTTGGGGAGGAAGCGTCTCTGAGCGACAACAGCGATCAGAATGAGAACGAACCGAAGAAACATGTCAGCAGACACAAGGTATGTTTATCTGTATCAATCAAGCTATAATTATGGCATAGGTTTTGGCAGTTAAAAGGCAAAGAACACAGAAACAATCAGGCGAATAATGAGAAACCAAGAAAACTCACTAAACAGAGCAGGGAAACAGGAACTAAATGAAACAGTCCATAAGCGTAACACTACCATATTTTCCAGGAAAAAAATTAGCAGCTGACTATTAGTTACTATTTTAAATAAATGAAAATGAATCATTCACAATAAGATCAACACCATGCATTTAGTGTGGATTTTCATTTTATGACGGCTTTAAGTATAAGTCTGTACTGACCCAAACTGAAAAACAGTAATATGATGCTGCTGTCCACAACACACCAAAACATTAACTTTGGTTATCATTTAAAATTTTTATTTCAGTAAGACTAAAACAATAATCGATTACACTTTATTTTAAGGTGACATAGTTACATTGTACTTAATAAAATAAGTACTGTGTAATATTACTATAGAGTTCTTACTATGTTGTAATTATGCATAATTTACTGTTATTACTATAATAAGTATATGTAGTAACGTGTAACTATGCCAACTTAAAACAAAAATGATTCAGATTAATTTAAATGCAGTTGACACAATTTTGCAGTTTATACATGATGTGAATTACTGCAGAAGTGAACAGACTATTCATTCAAGGCTTTAATCGAAACAATGAAAGTTAACTCAGCATTATTTTAAACTATAGATTTAGCCTGTAAGTAATAGTCACAGTCTATATATACTGTCATTGCAGCACAATGTTCCATCATAAACTCGGACATGTTTTGCTGCAATGGAATATATGTAAATACAAACAGTGATGGATCATTTACATCTGACCTTCAAAAAGTAGCATGCTCACCCTCAACTTGACGAGTGAGATCCATCACAGCTGTGTCACTGTGGTATTTGATTCACCATCTTGCATTTCACAAGATGCATTTGCACCGGTTCAAATGGCACCCTTGTGAAATAAGTGGCCCTTGAAGATATCATGGCAAATATTTAGGAGTAATGCTCAGGCATGTTGGATGTAGAGTTATATGACTGTCTGGTGACAAGCCAGGTGTCTACACCTCAAACAAGATCTGAATAATATTTTAGTGACAACAGATGAAAGAAATAAAAAATTACAGTACGTACTTTCCTAATTGACTCTACTGATCTTATTGTTCACATGAATATAATGGGGGGGGGGGGAAAGGTTTGACTTCAGAAACACACTATTGCTTTAAATTAAATTAATAACTTGAAATAATCTTTATCTGAAAAGGAAAGTTGCTTTTTAATGTCAAAAATACTTTCTTGTCTGAATACTATAAAATCTATGGAGCCCCTAGAGGGACATGGTGGTGGAAAAATATGAGATGAGAGGAAAAAATATATGTCTTTCAAAACTTTTGCGTTCCCTTGAGAAACTTTGTGGCCGATCGCAGAACTTTTTTTTCCCCTGAGAAACTTTGCATTTGCATACAACATTTCTGGGGCAAACGCAAAACATTTGTGAGAGAACGCAAAAGCATTGTCAAATAAATTAATCGCGATTAATTGCATCTAACATAAACTTTTATGTTAGATATGCTTAATCGCGATTGATCAACATATAATTTTCCCTCCTCATATTTTTTGGCACTTTAGGGGCTCCATAAAAACCTGTTTATAAAATCTCATGCAAATTAGTAAAGATTACTAAAGATTTAATTTAATTTAATTTTCAGTGTTGACTTTTATTATCCAAACTCATCCATTTTATTTTGCAGCACCTCTCTTTTTTTGTATATAATTCTTTAAAACATACAATTGACTATGTGGTTCTCAATAACATATCAACCCTGTCTTTTCTGGTCTTTTCAGATTAAAATAGCCACGATGAATGACCTGAAGAGCAGGTGGCAGCAGTTCGCTAAAGAACACATTGAGGGTCAGAAGCTCAACCCTTTCAGTGAAGAGTTTGACTTTGATCATGCAATGGCTATTCGACTCCACAAGGGCGACGCAGGATACGGACGGCCCAAAGAGGGATCCAAAACAGCCCAGCGTGCCGATCGAGCCCAGAAACACATCCGTCGTGAGATGGATGAGATGTGCTTTATCATTCGCGACATGGGCCAACGTGATAAGGATGGACATATCTGGGTTACCTTCGGCCGCCTGTTTGACCGCTACGTTAAAATCTCAGATAAAGTTGTGGGAATCTTGTTGCGCTGTCGCAAACACAAGATGGTGGATTTTGAGGGCGAGATGCTCTGGAAGGGCCAGGATGATGATGTTATAATCACGTTACTGGTTTAATGTTCTGAAAAGTTGCTATGCTAAAATATAGCTAACAATAGCAGTGTCAGGGAGTAACTTATAACTAATAGTAACTTTTTTTTTTAGTAGTGTGACAGTACAATTATTTTCAAAATACTGTAGCTTTTCCACTGAAATAAAGTAATGAAGTAGCATGTCAAAATGGTACATCGCTGTGTTTTACACATTACAAAAGCTGTGCAAATTTAAAGAAAGATTGTTTTGACGCTAATTTTTTTTTTGCTCCAGATAACTACTTTCAAAAAGGTAGCTTGAGTGTAGTTGAACTACTTTAAGAAGCTATCTAGTTTCAAATTAGCCCCTATTACACTATTTATAATTTTATTTAACAGGATGAAATATTAGAACCTTGAGAACGTTCCAGAAATCTGATGAACTCTCTGAGATGAACATGTGCTCTTCTGGTGCATGATGTGTTTTAAAAGTGTCGTCAGGGTTTAGTTTTAGTGGTGAGGAACGTCATATTTGAGATGGTGAAAGGGCGACTCCTCGCTCACAGTTTACACAAGGGAATGGACGGTTCTCATCTCTGCCTCCTCACGCATCAAACATCAGGCATCCACTGAATGCTTAGTACACCAGCCTTGATGTCCAGACATGTTGTGGAAATAATCTCATGTTTCATACTTCATGTTGGCCCTGTGAGATCAGAGTTAGGGTGTCTTTTATGTTTTTGCACAATTAGAAATTCCCATCTGAATATTTTGTTCATTTGTGTCTATTTTCAAACATTTGCTGTTGTTGTATTGTCCACTGTTTGTTAGCTCATTTTAATAACCTCTTTCAAAATGAAAGCATGATGGTCTTCTTACAGAAGGATTTGTTATAAATACTTGAATATGTAGTATAAAAAAAAAATTATTTGATGTGGTATTATTCTTCTGTCAGTTAAGGATGAAATAAAACCACAGATAATACAACACTGAGAGGATGTCTCACATTTTTCCCCATTTATATATATAACCATATATAACCCCTCAGGTCCTACAATATTCGGACCTCAAACCCGGGTCGCCGGCATGGGAGGCTGGTGCACTAACAAGGACGCTAAAGACCGCAGTCTCTAGTGTCAGTCATTAGTGCGCCTCTTGAGATCAGGGGAGTGAGGCTATTCCACACAGTTCTCTCTAGCTGGCCTCCATTACACTCACCCCCGTAAACCTCACTCCCATCCAGGTCACGACACCAATATAACTCCTTAGGTCCTATTCACCCCATGGGAGGTGGGTGCACTAACAAGGACCGCAGTCTCTAGTGTCAGTTGTTTATGCACCTCTTGAGATCAATCAGGGGAGTGAGGTTTACCTGCACAGCTCTTACTAGCCGGCCTCCATTTTTTTATATATATATATATATATATATATATATATATATATATATATATATAAATGGAGGCCGGCTATATAGCGCACCCACTTTCCATGGAGTGAGTGGGACCTAAGAAGTTATATTGGTGTCATGCCTAAGACTTTTACTAAAATATATATATATATATAATTAGTAAAAGTCTTAGGCACTTCAGTATTTTCACCAAAAAAAGGTTTTAAGCCAGTTATTATATCTTTTGCTGTAGTGTGTCAGTAGGAAATATGAGTAATTATATATATTATATATATATAGTATAATTGTAATTATCTAGTGAGATTTTTGTATGCACAAAGAGTCTGACAACAGCCAGTATGATCCACATGGAGATCTGATCTCACCATCAAGTACGGACTGAGATTACAATTAGAATTAATTACAATTAAAAACTGAGACAGACTAAATCCTGAAGAACTGTGGCAACATCTCCAAGATGAAGAATCCGACCTGCAAATCTACAGTATTGTGAGAAGTTTTAGGCACTTGTGTAAAAATGCTGTAAAGTGAGGATGCTTTTAAAAAATGTCATAAATAGATTTTTTTACCAATTAACTTCTATTAACTTATTTAACTTTTTTATTTAAAACAGCTTTTGTCCTAGGTACACTTGAACATAGTTTTTCAGGTAGCTTTGGAGGTAGGGTTCTGCCAGTTATAATTAATGTTTTTTGAAAATCTAAAAATGCAGAAAGATTTCTGTGATGAGTAGGTTTAGGGTTAGGAGATATATACAGTTTTTACAGTATAAAAATCAATTAGTCAGTGGAAAGTCCCCATAAAACATGAAAACCCATGTGTATGTGTGTGTGTGTGTGGGGGGGGGGGGGGGGTGTGTATAAAAGCAACCTGAATCCTTTGTAATTACATCAAACAGGGACAAGATTATTCATCTGTCCCTTTGTTAGTGACAAACAGTGGCTACACACACACACCAACCCACCCACCCCCCCACACACACACACACACATACAGAATAATGAAACTCAGCCGTATCCCCTAAATACCAACATCCAGCTCAATTCCCAAATCAAGAGTGCTTGATCTAATTTTCCTTGATCTAACTCCTAAAAAGCCATTTCGTCTCCTGATAAAGACTTGAGTGAAACAGACTGGGTAACTATAACACTCAGGCAGCCAGAAATATCTGATTCCCTCTGACATGCTCAATAAGCTCATCTTTATATGTTGGTTGTCAAAGGTTATCAGATGGTTTCAGAGGAAGTCCCCTTTCTAAAGCACAACACCTCAGGGAGCTCATGCAGTCATCAGCCGCACAGTTTTTTGTAAATCAGAGTGAGCTATTTTATTCTTATAACCATTTTCAACAGAGTAACAATACACTAAATTGTGCATGTATTAACAGTGACATTGTTACGAATTCAAATTCATTATTTTACATATAATAAATAGTAATAAGGAATTAAACAAGTATCTCCACAAAGAAAAATATCACAGCATCCAATTTAGGAATATGTTGATTATTTTGCCATATCAACTTCAACAAGTATATTTGATATGGTAAATCTTTTAAGAAGTAACAAAAACGTGTGGTGAAAAATGCGATGACAAAAGGCCATGACTATTTACCAGATTAAAATAAAATTAAATACAAAAGGAAAGAGAAAGACAGAAATACACAGAATGACATTCTTGCATGCTCGTTTCTCCGCCATACAATTGAATTGTGTTAAGACCTCTGGTTTACAAGTTAAGGCTTTACAAAAACTATTCCTAATTCAACATGTGGAATGGAAATGATTCATTTTTATACCGTATAAATCACATTCTTTTAAACATCTGGAGTGTATTTGGAGGCTATTATGCAAATATATCCAATCCATTTTACAGTAGCCTATCAGCAAGACCATCATGCTGATATAAACAGGAGAACTGTGTTGCTTAACCAAAGTATTACAGCCTTAAAAACTAAAATATCAGTATTGACACCCTTTGATGATTTACTGTTGTTTTGCCCACTAAATCCAAGGTGTCTATTTACAATAAACAGACCAATAAATTGGAACAGGAATCATATGTAGTTTTTCAGACAGTGATTGACTATGATCAGTGGAATTATGCTATATTAAATTGATGTATATTAATATATATGGTTTATATTAAAGGTACACTATACTTTTTTTTGTTGTTCAAAATAACAAAATTTAAATAATTAACAAGTCAATACATAATAAGTCAATACATCATGAATGCGCCTTCCAAAACATGTTTTTGTCTTACCCTGATTCACTATGGTAAGCCTGTTATAAGTGTTTATATTTTAGAGCTAGCGGGATGGTTTTCGCGGGAAATTGCTTACATACGTTACTCACCGCGCATGTCTGTTTATATCCGTAAATAGAGAAAAGTTTCTCCGGCTACTTTGACGGGTATATGGTGTGGGAGTGGCATAAGTTAGTTGTTACAACTTTTTTTTCTCGCAATTGCAAGAGTTATAAAGTCAGAATTGCAAAATATAAAGTCTCAATTCTGACTTTTTTTCTCGCAATTGCGAGTTTTTAATGACGCAATTCTGACTTTTTCCTTAGAATTGCGAGTTATAAAGTCAGAATTACATGATAAGAACTCGCAATTGTGTCTTGTAAAGTCAGAATTGCAATATAAACTCTCAATTCTGACTATAACCAAAGTCCCTTTAAGACAAGTCATTTCACTCGGCGGCCATCTTTGAAACGCCTCTCGGGCATCCTGGGCATCATGCAGCTGCTATCTCTCTGAATGGGGAAACATCAAATTCTCCAAAACTGTTCGCCAACCTTACGATTAAATTTCATATTTGAAATCACCAATGAAATTTGACAACAACTGTCTCATAAATGTTTTTTCCAAACTCTCGAATCATGACAAAAAACTGTTTTTCAGGCTCGATCAAGCTAATGCGCAAACCAAAATGCGCGTCTCTTGTGCCTCATTTCAGAGGCACGCGTCTGACTGTTTCTATAGAAACCAGTGCTTCTAACTGCCGCTGCAATGACGCGTGACTTTACCAGTCTGCGATTGGTTCTTATTTAGAAGGCGGGACTTATTCCGCCATATTGCGCGTTACAATTTCTCCCATTCAAAACAATACGAGTGACGCGTCTTGTGTTATTCTATAGTCTTTGCTATAACATGCAATTATTAATTTTATCTCGCAATTCTGACTATAACATGCAATTATTAGTTTTATCTCGACTATAACTGTCAATTCTGACTTTATAACTCGCAATTGCGAGGAAAAAAGTCAAAATTGTGAGATAAAAAGTCGCCATTACATTTTTTATTTTTTATTTCATAGCAGAAACAAGCTTCCATACTTAAGCCGAGTAGTGACTGTTTTATGAACAGTAGGATAACCATATTCATCCGCACAGTCACGCAGAGCCGAAGCAAAGTTTTTCCACAAATTGCATGGAGTTTTGTTTTTTAACTGCTAGAGGGCCAAAAGTTACTTAGTGTACCTTTAATATACAGCGCTAATCACTACATTGCTTCTTTAAGCTTTTCCAAAACATTCATTTCTTTTAGCCCATCAACACATCTTTGAAATGCACCTTTTTTTGGCACTAAATTCTTGAGGATCTCAGACATTCAGCGCTTCGTCTAAAACTTAGTATCTGCTATATTGCTACATGGATGCAGAAGTTTCTAATGTAATGCAGAGACAATCTGGCTTTACTCCCTGTAACAAATAAAGTGAGCAAAAATTGATTTAGTTATTGCTTTTTAAGACAATGAACATTTAATTCTTCGAGAAGAATGTGGCAGTGCTTTATATGGCCTTAACAACATGATTATGTTGAGGGTGTTTGAGGTATGTTTTTCAGCGTTAATTGAAATAATCACTCCCGAGACTCTCAGAGAGGAATAAATCTTTTAAAAAAATCCTTTTGTCTAGTGGTAACTCTTGTATTTCCTTCACAAATAGTCATATTGTTATGCTGGACATAAAAATTCTTGTCTATGTAGAATGCTGTTTTCTTCCGTTAAGTTTTCTGTGCTAGCATGTATAAATGTCTTGCTTTTCACCATTTCAGGACATATGAATAGAAATTGTATCAGTATTATTTATTAATAAAGATGGCACAGAGTATTTCTCTGTGCAGTGTAACAGTATTTGTTTGATCATTCGCTGCTACATGTTTGCTCGACTGCCAGCGAAAACGCTCTATAATCCAATTCCATGCAAATTCTCATTAGATCGTGGCAAACTAAGATGCCTTTCATGCGTATGCTACTATCTAATGCTACGACCTTATCATTGCTACTAAAGATTCTGCATCCTGAAGTCACAAATAATATAATGATATAAAGAAGAAAATTAACTTTGGCTTATGCCAAACTAGCGGTTGCTTGTAAGAAAGACATTTAAGATTATAAAGTGCAAAATGAAATGATCTTTTTATAATTACTGATAGACTGTTAAATATCTATCGAGCAGGCTGATTAATTTGAGCAGTATTTGGCCATTTTTGGTCCAATTGGCCAATTTACAGAAGTGGTCATTTCACATAGTGTCACAACTTCACAACTTTGTTGATAGATAGCATACATTTTCTTTTTCATATATTTGTTATTATATATGTATATATCATATATACTTTTTATCACTCACTAGATATCGGTATCAGCCATTAAAAACCTGTTGGCCACTACTGCAGTTATAACTGTAAGTATATATTTTACTGACATTTATTCCATAAGCACTCTATAATCATATGTTACTTATGTGTCTTGCATCCATTTTCTTTTTTCCATATACTGTTAGTGTGGAAAAATGTACAGTGACATCAACATTCCTCATCTGGAATCACTGTTACCTCGGGAAAAGATTGTGGACAATTATCATCTCTCTTTTCAAATTTGTGTCTGGCTAGATTATTGATTCATAAAGCATCTAGTCACTGAATATAGACACTAACCACAAATAAAGCCACTTGCTGGCAACATTGGCACTGTTCAGTAATGAGAAAGACGAAACAGAAGAGACACGAACAGAAAGAGATCATTGACTCTTGTCAAACTACACATATTGAATCTTTTTAAGACATATATCTATTCCTGTATTGTTAATTACGCAAGATAATGAATGCAAACCCGCACTTTTTTACCGATACATTCTTCTTTCTATCGTATGTCATATTGCACAAGCCCATCCGTTTCATCTAATAGGAATCAATCCGTTGCAGCACCCACAAATATTGGCCTGTTTTCTGGAAATCAGTTCTAAATTGAGGACATTTCCTCTGAAAGACATACGGACCATCACAAGCTAATGTGTTGAAAGCTAAAATAAAGCCCAGACGTTTGGTCTGCATTCTTTGCCTGTCCTGAAGTCTTTTTCTCTGAGGCTGAAAAAGAGCATTCCCTCTGTGGTCGATTCTGGAATATTCCAGAAAGGCTATTATGTTCTGAAGAGATTCTAGAACATTCCAGAGGGTTCCAGTGCTGCAGTCATGCACAACCAGGGGCTGTGAGAGCCCTTCCAGAGAAAAATAAATCTAGTTGAGTTGTTAGTCTTAGGAGCGTTCACAGCACGGCCCCACGGTGCTCTCCAGAGAGAGCTGTGAGGAGTGTCGGATCAGCGGCGCCATTGTGGGATCCACCATAGAAGAGGTGGGGAAAAGCTTGTACCAGCCAATCACCATGTTTGTCAAATCCAGCTCCTCCAATAGGATGCGTGCCACGCCCATAAAGCATTTGCGATCCATCCGGCCGTAGTTTCCCCAAACAATGACCTGTTCGTGAGAGATGGAAGTATTATTTATCTTATGGAACAATCAACCGTACTTTTGACTACAATGTTGACAATTTAACATTTATATCATGCGCTTGAGTCTCCATTTTTAATTGATCATAATTCACAATAATTTTTTTGTTAGTTCTTTTAGTCTGGGTGAATCTCATAATTTGAAATGTATATACTCCTCATAATTCACAAGTCTCTATTTTTAATTTATTTTTTGTTAGTTCCATTAATCTGGGTTGTAATATTTAATCCTCAAAATTCATAAATTTATAATTCTCAATTTGGATTTTTTTCACGATTCATAATGATATTTTGTTAGTTCCATTAATATGTGTGAATCTCGCAATTTGAAATGTATATAATCTTTGTAATTCATCATTTAGAAATGTATATAATCCTCATAATTCATAAATTAATAATTCTCCATTTTGAATTTATGATGATTCATAATTATTCTTTGTTAGTTCCATTAATATGTGTGAATCTTACAATTTGAAATGTCTATAATCTTTGTAATTCATAAGTTTAAAATAGAATATAATCCTCTTAATTCATAAATGAATAATTCTCAATTTTGAATTTACCATTATCTTATGTCCAGAAATGCATGTCCAGATCACCTCAAAATCTAAAAATTATATTTTGCATAAAGAAAATAGAGCATATTTTTGGAGCATTAAGATTTTTTTTTTTTCATGAAAATTAAGCAATTTTGTGTAATTACTCTGTTAATTCTCATCACATTCTCATCACAGTATTTTATCCCACATTACTTAAAAAAATTCTGTAATACAATGATTTTTCTAAACCTTTACCATTTAAATTGTACATCATAATTTTTTTTCTGCATCAAAGTAATACATATTCAATGTTTTTGCATTACAGTAATGACAAATTGCTTTATTGTCGTGAAAATAATGTCACATTGCAAAAGTACCTTAAAATAGGCTTCATTTTCTTTAAGAAAAAACACATTTTTTTAGTTCTTTCTTTTGATTTTTGCGGTGTAATATAATGCAGGCAAGTTTTTGATCCGTTTTGTGTGATTCGTCCATCTTATATAGCACAAAACTGAATAATTAAATTCCCAAATATGATAATGAATAATCTTTAAAAGGGAATCAATCTGAAAGTTCCCTTAGATTCATTACATAATAATGGAGGATTTTTGGATGGAGGATGCCGTACGTCAGTGAATAAACAAATGCAAATGATTCTTTTCCCGCCACCCGATGTTCCTGAACATCCTGCGGTCTGTTCTAACCTTTTTAATGTTTGCTGTGACAGGCTTTCATAAATGGTGTCCTTAGAAAAACGTATAATACGGAGAGATATGAAATGTCTCCCCCTATTCCTTCTCCACAGCTAAAAATAAAGCATTCACTGCATAGCTTTTTCTTTGCCAGTTCTCTTCGCAAAGTGATGGAGAGAATGTATAAGAAATGATCATTCACTGACATCACGTCACCTACAGAGAAATTACACCAAATTGGAAAAGACGTGGGTAAAATTTGCTGTAAATTAGAGCCTATAATCGCTGTTTTCTTTGTCATTTAAATAACCAACCAGACCGATGCATTTAAAGTGCTTGACACCCTAATGTTCAATGCATTAAGAAATGCAAGTATTCTAGGCTTAGTTTGCTGGATTTAAGCAACACTACTTCTTTTGCTCATACTTAAGAGTTTGACATTTGAACATCCTCTTACCCTAAATATCAAAGTACTTCTGTAAAAACCCCTATGATGGAGCGTAGTATCATTGCGGTCAGTTTTCCACAAGAAACCCTAATTCATTCTTCAGAAAAGGTCGAAATCTAGTTTACCTGTACAACCTTTCCCTGCGGACTCTCTGAAAAAACAAGGACTTGATTGTAAAGGGGATCTAGCGATTTCCGAACAGACTTTGTCTTCTTTTTGGCAATGCAGATGCCATTTTCCAGAAGGTACACTTTAATGTAGGCCGCTGAAAAGGAGGAAGAAAACAAAAATATAATAGTTCAAACTACATCCTTGAAATCTGCAAGACACTGAAAATCACTTTGAATACCCAGAAGAGCCACCAATTTAGACTCTTTTCAATTTCCCTTCTTTTTTCAAAACACACACACACACACACACACACACACACACTCGCTTCTGGATAATGAATGCTCAAATAAGAAAAGAACAGATTGGATCTAAGAGAAACTTGTGTATTTGAGAACCAATCTATAAACATTTTCAGTCAGTTTTGTCCTCTGGCTAAACTAATCTAATCAGACTCATCCCTCAGTACATCAGGTTCTGTCTGGTGAAGAATCACCTGGAGGGCCCTTAGATCCAGGCTTCATGATGAGTCCTCGAGCCTGAATGATCTCCACCTCCAGCTGCCCGTTCCTCTCCATCAGACCGATCTCAACATCTCCTGCACATTAAAGAGTGTCAAGTGACATATCGGTGAATACAGGTAAAGTGACTTTATCCTTTTTCAATAGCATTGTGTTCATCATAGCTATTTAAATATCTTACTGACAAATTACATTGTCATTTGCAATCTTATTTAAAGTTATTTTATAGATTATAAACTGAAAGTTCCAGTCAAGCATTTTAGTGATAAAGATTCAAAACGCAGCACCCACACAAAGAACACGTTTTGTTTTTTGTTTTTACACTACTCTAACAAAATTAGTAATCTTAATTATTTAATTTAAATCATTTTACATCACATTTGAGAACTAAATAAGCATCAGTTAGTATTCAGTGACCATTTCTTGAAAATGACATCCTGCACAATCGAAATTACATTCTCTTTCAATACCCTAATTTCAGAGTTTGCTTCTTTAATTATATAACTGTTTTTGCCAGAGGTTTAATTAAATTATTTTTCATTATAATTTTTTTTAGAAGCATAGAAAAAAAGCATCCTTTTGACAAGCAGCTCTGACAATTAATAACCACTTTTTGAATATTTTAAAAGGTGTAAATTTTTGCCAAATCTCCATCACATTTGTTGCATACATATTAATTGCATATACTGTATATATAATGCATAATTTTCACTATCATTTTAACACTATAAAACACAAAAATGTAAAAGAAAAGGAGACATTTCAGCTTGTTCACCTGTAGTACAATAAGATGTGAGGACGCATCCATTGTCTTATGTATAAGTGCACTCACCCAATGAAGTTGTGGCTAGTGTCTGTCTCCCTACAAACTGAGCCGGCCCCATCCCATCCAGAAAGTCACTAAACTGAGCATCTGATGCCAAACACATTCCACTGTAGTTCAGACTAAAGGGAAGAAAACAAAGCAGCTTTAAACATTTGCATTCATTTTATTTGAAGTTTCATGTATGCAATTTAAAAGTACAATTTGTGATATTTTTTTCCGCTAGAGGTCGCTAGAAGCCTTTTCAAAACAAAGGCGTAGTTTGATGACGCCAAGTTTTAAAGCGGAAACTTGGGACATGTGGTCTCCTTCTCAACGGACGGTGCAAAAGAATAGGGATTGGAGTCTGGAAGAACTCATGTTCGTGGATGCCATTATTAACGTTATTGTAGTATGAAGCAGAGCAGGACCGAGTGTTGCGGGAGCTGAACGAGGAGCTGGAGCCATTGATCAACACACGCCTCACGAGCAGCGGGACTTTTATTATGACACAGTCGCCGGCGCCGCTTCCGTTTTTCCGGTCATGAGTTTACGGGAGCTGTAAACAGTAATTATGTTCCATAAATAAGTAACACAATCCACCATAAAACGTGCAAGAAGTAAATAAGGAACTGCTTGAAGCAAGCTAGTGGTTTGCTGGACGTTAGACACTTCTTTCGCATTTGTCCACGGCACTATTGTCATGTGGTTTCTACGTCAGTAAAGGCGGTAACAAAGGTAACTGACGTCATTGACAGGCGACTGCACTGCCCCGTGTCACTGTTTAGAATGGGAATTTTCTCATGATTTACAAGTAGTTGAAAACATTAGAGATATTGTTTGTAATCAGCTGGACAAACTATATAACACTAGCCTAGTGGTTTTTGGATATTTTACTGCAAAAATTTTACATATTGTACCTTTAATGAGTGCTGTGTTTTGTCGGGCACATATTTTGCTTGACAGGATATATTATAAAGCCGTATTAAAGGTGGGGTTAGCAATTTTTCAAAAACACTGTAGGAAATTGTTGATATTTGAAATCAAACCCATTGCTCTGCCTCGAAAACTCACCCTCCAATCCTAACCACCCTGCTCTGATCCCCGGCCCGATTGCTGCTTGCATGAGAGGCGCGTGCACAAACAATGACGCTAAACACCGCATTCTCTAGCGGTGGTTTACCTGCACAACTCCCACTAGCTAGCCTCTGTTACACACGCAATTCAAGAGTGGATGTCTGTTTATCACAGCTGACTCACAACAAAATAATGCTTCATGAAAAATAAAGCGAAGATGATGTATGAACATCAAGGAAGCACAAAAAAATGAACGTACAGTACACAAAAGTAGATACAAACGAGTTTGTTGTTGTTCGTCCTCCAGACATGCAATGACACTCAAACCCAGTGTTACTCGCGTGTGAAGCGGAATCAAAGCAGCCTCTGCATCTGTTTTCAGCTCTCTGAAAACAGGTAGTTCTCTCCAGCACTGTAACGTGGGTCCTAAAATGCTTGCCATTCATAAACCTTCATTGCAGTGATATTCTTTTGAGCTCTTTTGTCTTTGTGCATCTCTCTGTTTTTCTTCAAATCTCCCTCTTGCTCGTTCTGTCTCCTCGACCGTCATACGCCTTCTAATGCTGATTGGTTACACGTTTGTTGTTGGTGTCGGCCCGACTAACTTCCAAACAGTGTTTTTGAAAAATGACTTACCCCACCTTTAAAATAATGTTCAGTGCAGACATTTCTGAATGCATTGAGTACATTTATTTCATTGCTTTGAGTATTGCAAGCCTAAATTAGGCATGTAGAATTACTTTCTGTCATTTGTAAAGGTTAATTTCCAATCAATTTTTACATTTTATATTCAACTTGTACTCTCTTTAAAGGGTTAGTTCACCCAAAAATGAAAATTCTGTCATTTATTACTCACCCTCATGCCGTTCCACACCCGTGAGACCTTCGTTCATCTTCAGAACACAAATTAAGATATTTTTGTTGAAATCCGATGGCTCAGTGAGGCCTGCATAGGGAGCAATGACATTTCCTCTCTCAAGATCCATAAAGGTACTAAAAACATATTAAAATCAGTTCATGTGAGTACAGTGGTTCAATGTTAATATTATAAAGTGACAAGAATATTTTTGGAGCACCAAAAAAAAACAAAAATGACTTATTTAGTGATGGCCGATTTCAAAACACTGCTTCAGGAAGCATCGGAGCATAAATGAATCCATGTATCGAATCATGATTCAGATCGCGTGTCAAACTACCAACAGCTGAAATCACGTGACTTTGGCGCTCCGAACAGCAGATTCGATACGCTGATTCACTGTGCTTCGATGCTTCCTGAAGCAGGGTTTTGAAATCGGCCATCACTAAATAAGTCGTTATTTCGTGTTTTTTTGGCGCTCCAAAAATATTCTCGTCGCTTTATAATATTAATATTGAACCACTGTACTCACATGACCTGATTTAAATATGTTTTTAGTACCTTTATGGATCTTGAGAGAGGAAATGTCCATTGCTCCCTATGGAGGCCTCACGGAGCTATCAAATTTCAACTAAAATATCTTAATTTGTGTTCTGAAGATGAACGAAGGTCTCACGGGTGTGGAACGGCATGAGGGTGAGTAATAAATGACAGAATTTTCATTTTTGGGTGAACTAACCCTTTAAGTTAAAAATATCAAAAATCAGTCTTTCTGAATATCTGTGTTGCTTGTGATGGCTTTGAAGATGCATATGTAATTTTCACATTAGATGAACATGTATGACTGAAATTAAGAGTTTTGCTTTATTCTGTGATGTCTGAACCGATAACGACACAGGTTTGTGATGGGACGCGATCGGTGGACGGAAGGCTCTTCTCTTTTATGTAATGAAGATAGACAGCCTTTAAGCCTGACAGTGAAGCTCTGCTTTGATAGTGCAGAGTGCTCCACTGGAGCAAAGCCAACACAGACACATATAATCACACTGCTTTCCTGCTCCTATAGGCACATTTCAGATGTATGCGGCCAAAAATTCATTACTAACAGTATATGTGTTTCTAGGTGATGAGCCCAATGCTCCGTGTCATATTCACCTTTGTGACCCCTTGAAATAGGAGGCCTGGCCTTCATCTAATAGCACGGCAGTGACTGGCCACTTTTTCATCAGCCTTGGTTTCCGGAAATGTTTTTCTGATTACTTTTACCCCCCAAAAAATCTTCAGCAAATGAATCTAAGACTTAAAAAACCCAACAAGCTCCAAAACTAATCACAATGTTATAAACTATACAGATATGTATACATACACACACAAAGTAAAGTATAGACAGTATATATCAAATATAAATTATATAAATTATTCATAATAAAATATATTAATACACAATAGTATACATTTTGAAGTATTCTGTCAAAGAAATGGCCATGTACCTGCTTGTGAAATGATTCTCCTTTAGCAATCTCTCAATTTGTGTTTTACTCTTCAGTTCAAATTAAAGACTTAATTTCAGCAATCTACACAAGTGAAGAAGCCCATATTTGCTTATCGTAGCTTTTTATGATGTTTTTTCAGCAAACAGAAGGCAGCCACTTGTGCTTGGATGAGATTAATTAGGTCCAATTTCTTTGTAACAAGAGATCCATTTTAGATACAGAAACAGATGGTGGTGGAAAAAGTGTTTTTCTTCTGCAAGAAAAAAAGGGCACTTGGGCCAAAGAGGAGAAAGGGGTGCTTATTTGAGCCAATATAACCACCCTGCTCTGTACATCTCTGCTGATATAAGATGTTTTTACATTCTGTGTGAAGAAGTAATACCACATAGAAGTTGAAATTTGGCAAATTTGATGTGGTTATTGTTGCAAAAGAAATGCCACTCATTTTACTTTCAACTGAGCCATTTGTAGGTTGATTCTCCTGAAAACACTGTGGCACTATTAAAACATTTTTCTTTTTATTTAAACTGTCCGATCACAGCAACTACGACTCAACCAATGGTGTGAGTTTGGGGCGGGGCTATCTGTTTTGACCGACCAATGGCAGATGGGGTGAGTGTTCAGGAAACCTTTTTGGAAATAGTCATTATTTTTTTTGTTCTGTAAAAAAAATACACATATTTCAGCGGTATTTATAACAATTAAAAAAAATTCTATGCATTTTAAAAAGCTATCCTTGGTGGTCTAATATCATATTCTCATTCAAGCCTCCTTTCAAACCCGTCCCTCCCTCCCTTCTCCATTCTCATTCTTCTGTGTTTGTTCTCAATGATCCTCCACACTAATGTGGACGGATTCATAATTAATTTTCTTTCTGCGGTTTGACCTCGATTCTCTCCGGCTCCCCTCCACCCATTCCCGGTTCTGTCTCTTTCGCTTGCCATCTCCACACAGGTCTATTTTTAAAATGCTTTTGGGAGGGTCCAGACAATCCTGATGCCTAATACTCAGACTGGGCATCCCAAGAGACGCCATTTTCATCGGCCCTTCGTTCTCTTGCTCATTTTTCACTCCATCCTGTCTCTTTGTCCCACGTCAATATCTAGTTCATCATTTAGTCTCTCGTCTGGTGTTCCTATCCACAGTCTCTCTGTTCTTCAAGGAATAGCCATCATTTACTCCCCCTGATGTCAGAATCTTTATATAACCACACCACCAAAGAAGAATCATAAAAGTATCCCAAGCTAATTATTTTTACAATAATAATCTTTTTTTGTCTAATTTTCCAATTAAAATATGAACAAATAATTTTACTTGAAACACTTTTTTACAAAAAAAAACAAAATACACTTAAACAAGATTTAATATTTTATGCAGTGGTACATTTCATGTAAATTTAGCTTGTTTTAAATGTTGGTTGATGTACACTGCCATTCAAAAATGTTGGGGTCAGTAAGATTTTATTTTATTTATTTTTAAAGAAATTGATAAAATTACATTTATTCCGTAAGGACGTATTAAATTGATCAAAAGTGACAGTGATAATGTTTGAACTCTATTGATCAAAGAACCCTAAATAAAATGTATATTATTCAAATTTTAATAATATTTCCCAATAGTACTGCTTTTACTGTATTTTTTTATATAAATGCATCCTTGAGACTTCTTTTAAAAACATTAAAATATCTTACCAAACCCAAACTTTTGAATGGTAGCGTATTTTCTGGACAATAAAAGCTTGTTCACACCAAGAACGATAACCATAAAGATAACTGTACTTGCATCGACAGACACGAACATATGATATCAGTCTGTTTATTCGAAACTCACCCCCTGCGTTTTCAAAGTGTCTACAACGTGTTTCCTGTCTTATTGCATTTACATTAACCAGCAGATGTCCTCAGCATGCTATGTTTGGAGTGAATAGCTAGTGTAATCGATCTAATCTAACAGTGAATTTAGCGTTTTTTCACTTCAACTTCAAACGAAGCAAGTCAGTGTTGTCGAAAGTAATTTTATCTTCTGTTTGCTAGCCTGCCATAATGATCTCATAGTTAATACTTCTCACCATTTGTTCCAGGGGTATGACTGATTGTTTTCCATATATACATTTTCTTTAAAGTATCCTTGAAAAGGGGGGTTGACTTGTCGAACAGTGGTGGCTTTTTCTGAACCTCGCAGAATCGACAACTTCTTCGTAATGTGGTCTGCCATTTTAAATGGCGAGCCCTTAAATTATAACGTATTCTGATTGGCTGGTAGTGTTTTATCGTTCAACAGCTGGGAAAAAATCGTTCTGAAAGTGATCCCAATGATATAGTTTCTCTATCTTTATAGCTGTGGTGTGGACAGTGCTATTCTTTTACACTGTGTGCAAAATTATTAGGCAAGTTGATTTTCTGATCATATTTTTTTTCCAAGCACATTTTACCAATTCCAATCCACATCAATCTTAATAACTACTATTAATATTGTTTAAATCATTTATAAGTGATATATAATTGTTCATGAAGGCTGGAAATGAAAAATGCCCTATATTCAGGTGTGCAGAATTATTAGGCAGGTTTTCTTTTACAGATAAAATGAGCCAAAAAAGAGATTTAACTCAGACTGAAAAGTCAAAAATTATTAAATACTCATGAGAAGGACGCAATACTAATGTAATACTAGAAAGTAAGTTTTGGAAGATCATTTAGTCCATCTCTGCAAGATGGACATTTCAGGATAAGAGATGGACTAAAAGTGAACTCCCACACCTTACTGCCAGATTCTGGAAGATAAATTCTTCAAACAGTGGTACAAGAGGATGTGGTGCTGGTCCTTCAGGAGTCACTCTCAAGCTGTCTGTCTATAAGGCCTATAAAAACCCAGTCTTCATGTACTTTATAACACTTCAGCTTGTGATTCTTATTAAGAGCGGGTCATTTTTTAGGATTCTTCACCTAACCTAAGTCTCTGAGATCCTGACACCTCACACTTCTGAAGACTCCAGGTAGGTTTCAGTACTGGGAAATGGTGGCGCTGGAGACTAAAGGGTTCCTGATGGTTTCACACTTAATTCTTCACCTTAATTCTTAATTATTTTGCAGTTAACGTGTCTTTTCTTCTCCAGCTGTTTTTGTATGACCCCGCTGACCCAATGAGTTTTTGTATGACCCCGCATTTCACTGTCCAATGGTCATGCTTTAACTTTGCAATTTCTAGTATTACATTAGTATTGCGTCCTTCTCATGAGTATTTAATAATTTTTGACTTTTCAGTCTCTTTTTTGGCTCATTTTATCTGTAAAAGAAAACCTGCCTAATAATTCTGCACACTTAATATAGGGCATTTTTCATTTCCAGCCTTCATGAACAATTATATATCACTTATAAATGATTAAAAACAATATTAATAGTAGTTATTAAGATTGATGTGGATTGGAATTGGTAAAATGTGCTTGGAAAAAAAATATGATCAGAAAATCAACTTGCCTAATAATTCTGCACACAGTGTATATTTAGAAAGATTTTTAGAACTGTATCTTTATTGTTATCTGACTTTATAGATATTGTTCTTGGTATAAATGGGCCTTAAGACAAAGAAGGCCTAATTAAAAACTCATTAAGAAGTATGTATGCAGTGTTGAAGCCACATGAGGACCAAAAGTGTTTAAGTGCATTTTAGCCTCCAGAACAACTAAGGAAAAAAAGAAAAAAAAAAAGAAAAATTTATGATACCCTTGTTGTCATATTTTCTTGCTGATTTATTATGTTATTGAAACAATCTTGACATATGCTTTGATTTGTCATAGTAGACAGGAGCTGTACTTGTACAGGAAATGGCAGAAATATGGCAGCTGAGTAAACTGATTTTGAAAACAACTTGGAAGGCTTGGAATGAAGCACACAAATCTGACTACTTTTTTTGTGATGTTTCTTATTTTTTAAGGAACCGAAAATGTAGCCGCTGTGGTCAGGTCTATGATGGACTACAATTTGTGGAATAGGCTGCATGAAGATTCTTCAAAACATCTCCTTTTGTGTTCCACAGAGGAAAGGCAGTCATACGTGTTTGGGACGAGGGTGAGTAAATGATGACAGAACGTTCATTTTTGGACAAACTATTCCTTCACTCTCTCCTCTCTCTCATGTGACATTTCATCATTCTATCTCGCAAAATGGAGAGTCATTATTAGTCACTGGCCCCTGTGTGCACTGGCGTCAGCAGCAGCCATCAGTAAACACACATACATTACTACAAACGCTTCGGAGAGTGACAAATACACCTATCACCGCTCCACATATTACACGCCGCATTCTTGATGTCACTCGAATAAACATTTGTCTGTGTTATGTGTTAATCATGGCGTCTCAGCGCACTGCTTTCAATTGCTTTATATATCACTGTCTCCATGCTGTTCTTCTGGCACTCATTGCATGCAAACTTTTTAAACAGATGCTCCATTCTTGCATGCAGGAGTATGTACAAGAGTTAGTGTTTTCTGGAAGAAGGTGAAAAGTATGTAGGGAATGTTTATGCTTCTAAAATAGAGCGCAGAAGTATCTGCTTATCTTTAAATGTGGCGGAGATGATCTTCTGTTCAATTATAGTTATATCTCTTAGTTTAGCTGGTTGTTTTTACCTGCCTTTTGAGAATTTATAGAATGTAGAACTTGACGTCACAATCCTTGTTAATTATACAGTGGCCCCAAAAAGAATTTGGACACTTAAAGGTGCAGTATTTCCAAGAAACACTGTTGATATTTGAAATAAACACAAACAAATACACTGCTCCCTTCATTGCTCCGCCTCCAAAATGCACCAACACGCAATGCAAGTGTGGATGTATTTTTATCATAGCTGAAGAGAGACAAAATAATACTTCACAAAAAATAAAGCAAAGATTACGAACGAACGACAAGGAAGAACAGAAAATGAACATACAGCATACAAGAGTATATACAAGCAAGAGTTGTTTGTTAGTCACCAGAAGCACACCAGCTCCAGATAAAGAAAATGACACTCAAAACTGTCCTGTTACTATAGCTAACATTACAAAAACAGCATATCTTGGTTCTGTGAAACAGCAAAACCAATGTTACTCACGTATGGAGCAGAAACAACGCAACCTCTGGGTACGTTTTCAAGCCTTCCCGCTTAGGTCTCTTCAGCACTGAAAGCTTTTCTAATATATTAACGCGGGTCCTAAAGCTCTTGCCTGATCATAACCTATTCCTCTGACCTTTTTTCTTTTGTAATGTTCTCTTTTTACAGTCTTTCTACAAATCTCCCTCTTGCTCACTCTCTCCCCTCCTCCATAATAAGTGGACACGCCCTCTGCTGCTGATTGGCTTCAAATGTGTTGTGGTGCTCAGTCCGATCCACTTTCAACAGCATTTTTCAGAAATCGCTTACTGCACCTTTTAAGGCTTGTGAATGTATGAATTGCATATGACATATCCAATTAAGTGGCATTTAGCACAACCCCATTTTTGCAAGTGGAACATTTCACAAAAAAGGTTTAAATGATGAAACATATATATATATATATACTATTCATAATTAAGCATTTGGGCACTTTTTGGTTGTCAGATGTCAAACCTGTGGTAACTTTGCTAGAACACCTGTGTGAACTTGAAAGGATTCACTTTTGCATTCACACTGACTTCATTGCATTTCAGTTTCTGACAAAATGCAATTTTTATTTAGGACATCTAAAATGATCATATTTTTGGTCCATGCACCATGAGCAGTTCTGGTTTTGGAGATATAATTAGAGCGCTTTCTGCTTTCTAGGGCATTTTGACAGGTCCATTACATAAATGTCACTCATGTGACCTCTTTCAAACTTTCTGCTCCCCAAAAGATGACTTTAATGAGAAAAGTGGGAGTTCATGCAAGAGAATCAGTCTTTAATTTAGGTTCATACTATTTGTGTGAATCAACTGAAATGACAACTATGCTTCTACATCTGTACAACAGCTGCAACCAGATGCTTATTATAGAATATTTATTGGTCTTTGTAAAACTTGCAGTGGGTCAGTAGACTGTAAGCACGTTAAATTTAACTTAATTATGTTTTGCAGGAGACAATTGGTAATAAATAATACTCTGTAATGTTTTAATAATTACTTATTTTTATTTTTTTTATTGATTCTTTTTGTAATGCTTTTGCATTTTTATAAATGGACTCTTCATAATGTTTTCTTACTTTTTATATCATGTTTTATAACGTTTAAAGTGTTTAATGGCAAAAAGCCCAACTTTATCTAGCCTGAAAGGCAAGTTACAGATAATATCTAATGGAAACCGCATAAAATAGACACTAGATACTGAATAAATATTACAGAAACTTCCACAGAAGTTTATCCAAAAATACAATTGAATCAAATCAACCTTGTGCTATGACTTTCCATCACTGTTGTTTGTCAGAGCTCAGACAGACAGCGAGTGTATACGTAAAATGTTTTACTCCGTTATGTATTCATGAGATGCATAAGATGCAATGTAATATGGTAAAATATCCTCAGCGATGGCAGCCAAAACTGTAATCCCCATGCTCCATAAACTGCGCAGTAATCCAGCTGAATTGGGCTGGATTTTAAGAGCGTTCAACTACATTACATAAGGTTTGTGGGGTGTTTTGTCTGTTTGTGAATTTCTAATAGAGCTCTGGGTATTGGATATGGAGTTTGAGGGGAAATTTATGCAGAATCGACCATCGGTTGAGCACAACATATTGCTAATTATGTAACTGAACATACTGTTTCAAAGTGAACTATACAAGCTCATTTCAGAAGTTTTTTTTTTTATTATTATTATTTTGCCTGAATGAATATACTAAGCTCGTAACTCATATTTGTCTGAACTAGCCCAAACCTGCAAATATCTTCTCCATTTATGTATCCAAACTTTCTGGCACATTGGAACTGAAGTTAAACAGCTTTTGTCCTCCACAGAGCTAATATAAGACTACATCGTGCAAAACCCAGAACCTGTGGCTTTGATGTGACACGCCGGACGGTGTCCAGATCTGAAATGAGTTTACAGTACATCAACACAGAATTCTGGATTTCATTCAGAAATGGAGCCGGCAGAGAAAAGGTTTATTACTGAGAAGGGGTTTATGTAACTTATGGGAATACCTCAAACACTTTTTATTTATTGCTCGATATATAAGATATAAGCACAATCTCCTGACAGTAAAGACACTTTTAATACTTTTCTTGTGTTATTGGATCAATGAGCATCCCTATTTCTAGAGGAATGTAATGCAATAACACATGCAGTGTATCCCAAATCAACAAAATGAGAACATGAGACTTGTGATTCCTGTATAACGGTGATTCCAATTCAGGGGCATTTAGGTGTGTTTGGCCTTATCGTTGGGACTGTAAAGGTACATTGATTTATAATACTCACTTTCCCTCTGAGCCATAGCTGTTCATGCTGTCCTCTATGGACTCGTGGCTCGCCTGCCGGACCGTACGACTGGGCATCTCTACGGCCAGACCTGTCTCTGTACTCCTCTGAATGCTCTTTAGCCTGCGGCCCTCTGGGTCTGAAACAAACAAAGAAAGATAAGTTCACCAAACCAGAGTTTAATTCATAAGATGTTTTAGCTTGTTGCCTACTGGCTGAAGTTTCTTTGATTTTTAGTCCCTCCTCCAATGTTTTATTGTGATTTTCATCACACCTCTTTTCATCAAGCTGCATGATTTAAGGTATCATTCATGTATATAGGACAAACAGTTTTAATATGTATTAGAGCTGCGTGATTAAACTGAGAATCACAATTTTTTGTTATAAAATAGAGATCACGAGTCTCCCACGATACTGAGAAGACGACTAAACAAAATAACATATAATTTACTAGAGGTGCTGCCAAAATGTTAATTGCTGCAGTCTATTTAAAAAAAAAAAAAAAAATTATTATTATTTTTTTTTAAATCGGTTTGAATGAATGATTCAATGACTCACTCATAAAGACTTCACTTGTTTCATTACTGGATGAATTGGTGCTTTTAAATGAATCTCTTGAATGAATGATTCAATGACAAATACATTTTTTAAGTCACTTGTCGCCACCTACTGGTGTAACGATGTAACTGATACAGTCTTTATTTTTAAAGGTGATTTACTCTATTCTGATCGCTACCATGGACATCAGTGTTTATATATACGAACTATAAACTTATATCCCAGTACTTCTGTGATAATATGAGATGTTGAAAAGCCTGTTTGTGAAGCTGTTTCATAGATGACAACTGCTCTCTCTGGCTCTCTGGATTTGAATGTTTCCACTGTAATCGTACTTGTCAAAGGTTTAATAGACACAGTCAAATCATCGTCATTTAGGAATAAGATCGTGTGGGTGTTTGAATCGAGATCACACACTTTTAACGATTAATCGTGCAGCTCTAATATGTATGGTTAGGGTTTCTCCCATAGCAAGCACCACAAATGATTGTGAAATATCTCTGATATTCTTGTATTTCTGCCTGAGCAGCAAGGCACTGGAAAAAGCAAGTTATATCAAATCCTCTCATACTGAATGAAATGTTGTGATAACATTGCCGCCAGGTAGAGCACTGGTTGTATTCAAAATAAATCCTTTGGAAAATATAATCTTCTTGTATAATTCAAGTGTGTAGTGGTGCCTTATTGAACTCGGATGGCTTAGAGAACAGATTCAAAGAGCCTGAACTTTTCCTAGTAAAGGTGAAGGGGATCAGCCACAGACTGATCGCTTTACTAGCCCATGAACTCATGAATATATTTCTATTCAGAGAATGAGTTTCAGAGGAATTTCAAAGCTGGATGTCATTTCATAATGGTTTTGTTACTCTTTTTTTGCATGTACTTCATATAAATCAACATAAAACACAACCCATTTTACGTAGACTAACATATTTCTGATTAGTCTGGATGGTGAACCTGATTTCACCAAGTACAAGTAACATGTTTATTGATCCTGGAACAACATTCCAATCAACCAATCAGATTTGAGGAACAAGTTTACAGTTGATGTCAAGTTTAGGTTTAAAAACAGGGTTAGGTGCTTCTCTCATTTAAATCTGATTTTAGGGATAAGTTATGGGTAGGGTTAGGTTTAGGTGTAGGGATAGGGTCAAGACTAAAGTTTTGGACAGGAATGTTGTTCTAGGATCAACAAAATATGTTGATCCAGTAATATGTTTTACTTGGCAAAATCACGACCTGGATGGATATTCAATGAAGTCGAATCCAAATATGTCCATATTTTACATAAATATATACACACACACACACACACACACACACACACACACACACACACACACTAAAATTAAAACATTTAAGGTCGATACAATTAAAAAAAAAAAAAAAGATAAAAAAACAGTAAAAACAGTAATATTGAGAAGCATTACTGCAATTTTAAAGAACTGTTTTCTCTTTGAATATATATTTAAAGTGTAATTTATTCCTGTGATCAAAGCTGAATTTTCAGCATCATTACTCCAGTCTTCAGAGTCACATGATCCTTCAGAAATCATTCTAATATGAGGATTTGATGCTCAAGAAACATTTATTATTATTATCAATGTTGAAAACAGTTGTGCTGCTTCATATTTTTGTGGAAACAAAATGTGAGGCTTTTTTTCAGGATTCTTTGATGGCTAGAAAGTTCAAATTTACAGCATTTATTTGAAATAGAAATCATTTGTAACATTATAAATGTCAAGTTTTTTTCATAATGTAACAGAAATTAAGATATAAATATAATTTAGTCATCAGTGAGATCAAGTTATCCATGGATATGTGCTCTATCTGCACTAACACGTTCTCTCTGTAGTGATGGGAATACTGCCATTTTCACAGCTTTTTCCTGGCCGTGAAGCACATGACCTAGTTAGGCGGTTCCTAAAAATACAGTCCTCTTTGTCTGTTCCTGCGTATCTGGTGCGGTCGGCACATGCTAACTAGCATGTCATCGTAACCTTCTAAAACAGAACATTGTGTATCAGGAAATGCACTAGAAATGCCAGGGTTGCTATGGGAGACAAGAGCAGGGTGCTTCAATTGATCTCTCACTCTCTCTTTCTCTTTTACAGTTTTTGTTTAGTGGAACATGCTTGAAAGAATGATTTAATCTGTTCGCAAAAAAACAGTCAAATTTCAGGAAGTGTGTGGATAAAAAAAAACTTGATTTATAAATGTGCATTGTACATGCACTTCCCAACACAATCCTAGGGTCTTCAGTGTGGCCGCAGGGTGTTGCTAGGGGGTTGCTAAGATGTTCTGATCGGGTGTGGTCACTTGAGAGTTGATTGGTGGTTTCTAGGGCAGTTGCTATGGCATTGTTAAGTGGTTTCTAGGATGATCTGGGTGGTTGCTAGGGATTTGTTTGTTGGTGTCCAGGGAGTTCCAAGTGATTGCTATAGGGAATTATTTGGTGAATTTTCACAGTATGAGCAACAATGAATTGGCTCTAAAAACACAACATTTTTATGTTAATTATATCTTGTGTAAGTGTGATGTTTCTGATCCCTGGACATCTCTCACCAACGCTTTCTGTCAATTATTGTGCAACCACAAGTAGGTCTCACCAACAACAGATATAGTATCTCATTTTATCAGTATGACCAACACCCATTAATCAAAGTGGCATTCATGAATTTACTGCAAACAAGAAAGAAATAAGAGGCTTTTCTAACAAGCCCTTTTAGTTGCTATCTCATCTTGCTTGTGGTTTATGACCCACGCTTGTTAGCTGTCAGAACATTTAGATTTATAATTTGATTAAAAGAACAGAGAGGCTTATAGAAAACCTATTATCAGACTTCAGATTACATCTTCAGTAAAGACCTGTTAAAGCAGAGTAATATGTGAATTTAAATGCAAATAGTTGCATCATTCACTTAATTAAAGGAATAGGTAATTTATGAATTAATTTAATGTCATTTACTCACCCTCATATAATTCTAAACCTTTATTATTATTTTATTTCCTCAGTGAAAACACTAGGAGAAATTATTTTCCATTAAGAGCTTACAAGCTCCAAAAAGGACACAAAAGCACCATAAAAGTATCACTTGTGTGCTTTATGGACTACTTTTATGGTCCTTGAAGCTTGGTGCAGGAAAAGAGCACCAAGAAAGTTTGCTTTTGTTGAAAATAACGACATGATTTAAATTTTTGGGTGAACTGTCTCTTTAAGAGCATGTTGCGTTGATGTGTCACTAACGGACTGTGCTCATCCCATGTTCAGATGAACAGGTATAGGATGCTCTTAACTTAGGTTTCAACATGGCTTGCTTAAGATCATTAGGGCAGTCATTGATTGTCATCTAAATGAGCATGTCAGTTTTCTGGTTTGTCCATGCTATCGATCATGCCATTACCTCTCATTACCCCAGCCTGCCTTAATAACCTATTAACTCTTTGATAAATCAGTAGCACTGGAGGCCTATTGATCTACAGTGATGTTGATAGATGCCTGGTTGGAGGCTATAACCTCTGTGCTTTCTAATAACATGCAAATCTAACACCACTACTGTTTTTGAATTAAAGAGGGATATTCAGACCTTCCTTTCTTCCATCCATCCATCCATCCATCCATCCATCCATCCATCCATCCATCGCACTGTGTATATATATATATATATATATATGTGTGGAGAGAGAGAGAGAGACTTTAATAGAGGGGGTGTATTCTCACAAAACCTGTCAATTTGTCTTGTTTTATTCATATTACTGTAATGCAAATACACTGCATATTATTTCAATTTTTTAGATTTATATATCATTATAATAATTTATTTTATAATAATATATTTTATAATATTTTATGTATTTTTTTTTTATTTTATTCCAGGATGTATTTTTACCCTACAAGGTTCTCATTTTGGGGTTTTATGTTTCCCTGTCAGCTCCTTTATATGTATTGTATTGCCTTATTTTTGTAGAAATAATGTAATTCCAATTAACTGAAAATAATTGGAATTACAAAAATCTCAAAACTAGAATTTCCAGACGGATTATGGGAAATCTACATTATGGAAAATGGAGCAATACATTGAGATCATAATGCAAAAAAAAATTAATAAAAATGCTCCCCTTTCTTCTAAATATTTAATTTTAAGTCATTTTTATTTTATTATATATTTTATTTTTATAACCCGGACATGTTCTTGTCCTGCTCCATGTATGAATGTGTTAAAAATCCTTTTAAAGCCCCAAATACAGAAGCATTAAGCATGTGCTAGTGGATAGATGAGAGCCCATCTGTTTAATCACAGTGGAGGGTCTGATCATACACAGATGCGTCCATCTCAGCCAAAAATTATGCCAAATATTTACTCATATACTGGCATAATTCAGCTCTGACGTTTTCCGTACACGCTAAAAGAGAAGTGAGCTGCAGGAGACAGTGAACGTAAGAGCTTTGATCTGAGCTATAAATGAAGCAAGGGGGAAAATGACCTCAGAAGGTCATTTATCAGAAGCAAATATATTAGAGTTATATTAATATACCTGGGATATTTCTGGGATTTTATGAGTTTGATTTTTCATACTGGAGCTTCAGTATAGCTGTAGATCAGACACAAGAGTCTGTTCACGGCGGACATTAGATTAAAACATTTGTCTTGTGTTTTATAATTTGAGTATTTTATCATTGCTGATGGTTTAAATTCATCTATATTAATATAATTTATATATATTATTTTTTTCATTATTTGATTAGCAATTGACATTTTTCTTAAAATGCCCCAATTATGCAATTTTAAAGGTTTCTAATTTTGTTTTGGAGGTCTCCTACTGTAGACTGACATGCATCAAAGGTCAAAAAACACTTTTCTCTTAATATACATTGCACATCACCTCATTTCTCAAAGGGTCTGAGACCGGTTCGTTTGAAGATTCTAAATCCCTCCTTTCCATGAGCCTCCTCTGCTCTGATTTGTGCTCAGTCTGTTGTGATTGGTCTACTGCTTACAGCGCATGTCGGAAACGGAATGCCTATTACAATATTTGAATTTTTTAAATGAGTTTGTTGGTGTTTTGGAGGTTACCTTTGTAGAGAAGAGTGCCACTTGTGATTTAGAGGTTGAGGACGTGTGTGTACAGAGTAATAATTCTATTGGAGTTTATTTAATTCCGTTAGATTTGTGCTAATGAAGGTATTTGAGTAGAGTGTATGGTTTACATTGTGTAGAAACACTGCCTACAATAGTTCAGCCAGACAATATTTCTTTGAGTGTAGACTGTCTCAGAACCTTCTATCTTTAATTTTTTAAAAGCTGGTGATGTGTGAATATCATTAAGAGATGGGAGTGCATTTACCTTACCATCCATTACATAAATGAAACTCAAAATGAGTAACTCTTTGCCTGAAATCTATTTTCTCCCCCGAGTACTATAAGTATGAAACTTTACTAAGCTCTGCCTTAAATCAGACACATCCGTTTCCATCCGATTGCAAACCGCTTTGTAATAATGTGCACTGAAGAATCATTCATGAGACCAGAAATGTTTATTAAGAAAGTTAACGGGGTCCATTTTGTTCACTTTAAAATCATTTTAGACGATATATTGAAGGTTTTCTTCGATGTAAACTACTGTTAAAACAAAATAAAAGCAGTAATATGGTAAAATATTATTACAATTTAAAATAACTGTTTTCTATTTGAATATACAGTATATTGAGATGAAATTTATTCCCATGATCAAAGCTGAATTTTCAGCATCATGTCTTCAGTGTCACATGATCCTTCAGAAATCATTCTAATATGCTGATTCGCTGCTCAAGAAACATTTGTGGAATCAATGTTGAAAACAGTTCATATTTTTGTGGAAACCGTGATACATTTTTAGGATATTTTGATGAATAGAACAGCATTTATTTGAAATAGAAATATTTTTCAACATTATAAATGTCTTTACTGTCAATGTAGTATTCATTTTTTGCTTTTTCTTTTTTTTTTTTTTTAAAAAAAACCCTTTTGAATACTATTTTAATTGTCTTTTATTATTTTATTTTTTGCCCTTTTGTTACTTTTTAGCATTTTTTGCATCTCTGGACTTTTTTCTGCCACCATTTGTTTTGCGTGGATTAGTATTAATGATTTGGATAGAACAATACCATGACAATAAAGTACTTTGAAATTGATATGAGAGTAGAGATAACGGGAGGTAAACAAGATCGGTGGCTGTGGTTGCATAAACTGCTTAAACTAGTCTCACAAGTTTGTCTTCTAATTATTTTCTTCAAGGCTGTACATAAGATTGTAGATCGAATACAGAAATGTTAGAGAGATTACACCTGACTAACTGCTAGTTAGTCATTCTAGTTCTTAAGACACATTCTTAACATAATGGCTATGTTTATGCAACTGGCCACAGGAAGTTACACACAAGCTGGACTCAAGCTCATATTGCCTGGATGAGCACCAGTACCATTAAGTCACAGCTCTGACTTAATTGCCTTTCAGAACAGCGTGTCCATTCAAAATGTGGGCCAGCGGATGCTGTTTCAGATACTTCAGTCATAATAACGTGTAGGCGGCAATAATTGAGCAAGTGAGTGTTGAAATTGTGTGAAGCCTCAAACAGTCTCGTTCTGTAGAACTACTCAGAGAGACTTAATGCTACAAAACAGACTGTGATTTACTACACAAGTCAACTGCTACTTAAACTGATGTGCTCGCCGAACGCTTCTGCCAAGCGGTGTGTTAAAAACAAATGCATGTTTGGTTAGGATTTTCAATTATGATCTTCATTTGTAACATTTGGGTGCACACCTGTTATTCCATTATTCCATCATTATGTAGATGTAATTGTCATTATAATATTATTATATTGATTCTACTTCTAAATGAATTAATTATGAAACCTCAGAGTTGTTGGATGTGCTCCTTGAGTATGTAATTTAATTATTTGTATTTTGTTTTTTATTGATCTATGATGGTGAATGTCATGAAAACCTGTCAAGAACATACTAGATCATATTTCACCCCAAACTTAAGAAAAAAAGTGATAAAATATAAGTTATGTTTTGTTTATATGAAGTTATATTTTGTATAAAGAAAATCAAGCCTAAAATACTGTTACATTAATGAGATTCTATTTAGACCTACTATTCAGATAATAGTCATAATGTAGACCTAATAGGATTTAATTTTATTTTCTTTGCTTTTCTTTTGTTTTTGAGGTGAAATGTGGCCTGGACCTGTTTTTGTGAGATTCACTTACAACCATAATGATTATTGATGATCAAAATAAAAGTTCATAACATGATTCTCAGTTCCAGGCTGTAGTAAAGGACATGACAGCAGGTAAATCTGAGCATTTGTGAGCAACCATCTGTTCATGTTCCCGCGCGTCACTGTATCGCTGTGCTTTCTGACTGCATATGCCAACACAAAGGGTGCAGAGCAAATGCACCTGCATGCTACGCTGTCAGAGGACACGCTGGGAAAGGAAAAGAGAGATCAATCACTGCTGCATTTACAAGGTTTGTGTGTGCAATGATCTGATCCGCAAAGCACTTTTTTAAAAAAATATTTACATTGCAAAAAACAAATATATATATTTTTTTTTTTTTCCAGTAACATCCTTAAAATCAAATCAATTTACCTGAAAAAAAAAAATTAAAGCTGAAGTGTGTAGTTATTTTTATATTTTTTCTGTTTTCATTTTAATTTTAGTTACATTTTTAGCATTTTTTTTTTTTTTTTTTTGCATTTTTGGAATTTTTAATAGTTTTTGTTTTTAAATATGTCTTTACAATTTTTATTCATTTTTATTTCAGTTTTAGTTATTTTTGCACGTAGTTAATCTAACTAAATTGAATTTCATTCATGACAAAAATGTTTTGAGTGTGTATGTGGTTTCAGTTTGTTTTAGTAAAATAACCCTGTTTCTGCTAAACTGATCATCTCAATGATACTAAAATAACACATAAATTATACACTTTAAATTTAAGCATAAGTCTCACTAAATTATTATTATATTTCTTTCTTTTATAGTTCTTAAAAGCCATTTCTGTGTGCGATCTTAAAATGTTGACCCTTTTTGATTGTAAAAGACTTGACGATTGAAACTTGATCTTTGTAGAAATCAGAAATCAGCATTAAATTCTTGATCTAGCAACGTTTATGCTTGCAATCAATCATTATTTATCTGATAAGATGCTGCAGTACTTACCTTATTACAGTCTTTTAAAAATAGACATTGCTGATTTCATTTTATATATTTATGTTTTTTATGTATATAAAAAGATTTTGACATGTAGGCTCATGTTTCAAAATTAGAACAAAGAATATTTTGTATATATGAGATGCTTCTAACAGGAACAATGAATGATGAGTATACTATGAGTCAGAATATGCATCAGTGTGAAACAAGAAATTTTATCATCTGATTGGACAGACTGTTGTCTTCACATTGGCACCATGTGATAGATTTCTCACCCTGACTGACTTTTTCTCTTTTTCCACTTGGGAAAAAACATGACAGCTTGCTTTCTCACCTGTGCATGATGTCTGGGAATCGAACAGCACTTCAGCAGCCATTAATTTAAGATCACTACACAAACACACACCAGCTCATATGTGAATCCACTGCTGCACACTTATCACAATGACACTTTCTAAATAATTGAACTTGGGCAATAGAAACAGACATGCAATCTCTACCATAGAAATGGTTTCGTGACATTTTCAAAAGAGCGTAACATTTGATAAAGTGATGCCACTTCAGATTGTCTTTAACCAGACCTATATGAATGAGCCCTGATTGAGTCTGAAGATATTTTTTGCAAAAAAATAAAGGGCTGTTAAAAAGTAAGAAATAAAACTACATTTTTACATTTTCTAAAGAAACGTGAGTGGTTTTTTATCATGAAAAACTTACCACCTTGATGCTAAGATGTTTAGGGTGGTTTTTAGTGCTTTGCTAGGTGTTGGTTACTGGCTGAAGTCAAAACAGCTCTTGCACAAGTGATACTCTAGATATGGCTCCTTCAATGCAAGTCTATAGTAAACTTGCCAGAAAATAAGCTGGAACGCTACTAATAGCACACCTCTCCTTAAAGGTAGGATAGGCAGTTTAATGTCTTAAATAAATGTTAAAGACACTACATATTTCACTACATGGCGGCAGCACAAAAATCTGCAACTTACCTTGTGATACTCAAATGTTTGGCACTCAGGAGTTAGGGCCGGTTCACACAGAAAGCAATTTGAAAGCAAAAACACAACATGTGGGCAGAGGAATGGGGAAAAAAATGCAAGGTCTCAAGGCGCATTTTTTAGAAGTTTAACTTTATCTTTAGCACCTATAGTTTTTAAAACTCTGTGTCATGCGCAAGACATGCAAAATATGCTCACTCCATGCAAGATCAGCTTTTGAAGTGCCTATCTTTATTTCTCATAAGACCATATAAAAATTAAATAATCTTTAGAAATTTCATGATAAAGGTGGAAAATTATTGACATTTTTAAGTTATTTTATTTATTTTATTAAGTTCCAGCTCAAAATCCCCCACAGATCATTTATTAAAGCTTGTCAAATTTGCCCCTATTTGGGTGTGAGCAAAAACACACAGTTTTTGTCTGTTCCTTTAAATGCAAATGAGTCGTTCACTTTCCAGAAGAGGGCGGAGCTTTAACAGCTCATGCTTCGGTTGCTAAACAACAACAAAGCTGGAGAATCTCACGCAGCCAAAATGATGATTGTCAGTAACGGTGTTCAGTATTATTTGTCTGACACTGATGGAGAGACTCAGGAAGAAGTTACAACTTTTAGAATGAAACTGGACATTTCTGAATGGATAGTTGATAAATGAATGTAGTTGCTGTGGAGTTGATTCAACTCATCCACTAGCATGTGTCGTCATGTTAATCTTTTGTGCAAATCCAGCGTTGAATTGACCCTCGTTTGTGAAGCAGTCCAGCGTAAAATGACAGCATGTCAACAACACTCTACTACAACAACTCTTCCTCTTCTCTAAAGCAGCCCAACATGGCTTTGTTGCGTGCTCTCAGGGGCAGGGACACGAGCAATAAGTTGATGGCTGCTGTTCACTTAACGGTCACCGGTGTCGCTAATAACAAGGGCTTTTGAATTGTACATATAGCCCCTTTAAAGAATATTTTACAAAAGAACTGTTTTTACTGTATCTTTATGGTAGTGTACATAGATGAAAACATTCAGTGTAAAGACCTTATGTAGCGCACAGCGCTGCACTCGTTGTGTTCTGTCTTGGGGGGCCAGTTGCATAAACATAGCCATTATATTAAGACTGTATCTTAAGAACTAGTATGAACAACTAACAGTTAGTAAGGGGTAATCACTCTTACTTTTCAATATCAAATTAGAGCAATTACAGTTTTTATATAACTGACTTAAGAAAGTTATGAACAGTCTTAAATAAAAATATTTGATGGCTAACATGTAAGTCTAGTGTTAGCGGTATATGCAATCGGCCCTGGGGTTTGTATTTCCTCAGGATGAAGGTAAGATCTTACAGATTTATGAATGAACTTCTCATTTTCAAATCTTCCCGGTCTACTGACATTTGTTATGACATCCACTTCAAACACAGTGCTCATTATAACTTTTGTTAGCTGTACAATAAGTAAATCCACTTCACCACCTAATAACTCTTTGACAGTGATGCCATAGATATAAAGAGCCATTGCAATAAAGGAAGTTCAAACACAAAAATTCTAAAGATGGCTGCGTGCTTGTTTCTCTGACGCATAAGTGTGACTCTGATTTTACAATATAAATATCTTCACCTGCTTTTTAAAACCAAAGGCATGCTGATAATCAATGTCACCATTAAATCCCATAAGCACGGACACACATGCACATTGGAGACGGATGCTACGAGTATCAATCATCCTGACCTCCTTCTATCTTTTCCTCTGTCCTTGATTCACTACGGTCTTACGCAACACAGAATGTGCGCCTGCCGCCATATGACATCTCACTGATGGCGTGTGTGTGTTTGTTTGCGAGTTATTTTGAGCAGCCGCATCAATGCAGGACCTGTCAGTGTAGGAGGGTTAATAAGCCTCGAGACTTCAGAGCGTTCGCTTTTCTTCGGTAGAGATTTGTTCCTGTGCTGATGGAGGGGGGAGTGAGACATGTTGTGCTTTGGGATTCTTAGTACACATTGCATCAAACAGCAAACAGGATATGAAAGATGAAGTCTGAATGCGCCAAGACAAGCGGTGGGAGGCAACGTTGAGTCTGATGCGTGTCGCAAAGGCTTCGGGCCCTTCTTGTCGACATGGCTGTTGAGCGAGTGTGTTATATAGGTGTTAAACCCCCTTGTGTGGCTGTTAGATTAAATCTGAACACAGAATGAAGAAACAAGCATAGGGTGAAAGCAGTCTGAACATAGTAACTTTGACTTTGAGAGGACACTAATCAAGTATATTAAGTGCAAAATAAACCTGATTAAAGCTGCTGTCTGCGATTTTTGGCGCTCTAACGGTTAATAAACAGAACTGCACGCGTCTTGCAGAAGAACATTCTAGCCGGAGCTACTTTTCTCCGTGTATGTCTATGGCGAGTCACGCAGTTACTGTGATACCTAGTCCTACCAGTCCGGTCTGAAATAGTCCGAATATAAACACTTATTATAAGTGTACCTTAATGATTCAAGATAAGACAAAAACACGGTTTGGAAAATGGATTCATGTTGTATATTCTCATTATATAATTTTTGTACATTTTTAACACAAAAAAAGTTGCGGACTGCAGCTTTAAGTCATTTCTCAATTATTTCCATAATCACACAGCACATATATTTACATTTTACCATGAAAAATCACCAAAAATGCGTCTTTTTAGCCTTTTTTTTTTTTGGTGTTGTTGTTGCTTTAAAAATAGATTTGCTTATGCAGGTTATTCTAAATCATTTCTTAAAGATGCATGCAGTTTGATGCCATTTCCTAGATAGATAGGATGCAAAAAGTTTCCAGCAAGTTTTTTTTTTTACCCTCACAGAAAGCGAAAATGCTTCAAACCAATAATGTAAAGTCCATGAAACTGTAGGGTAACCCACATCAAAAAAATATTTTTTTGCAAAATAAACCTACTAGATTAAGTAATTTCTCAATTTAATCTGTGATCACACAGAACTTAAATTTGCATGTTACCTTGAAAAAATCCCCCAAAATGTGTCTTTTTAGCTTTTAATTTGCATTTTCAGGGGGGGGGGAATGCTAAAAATACTCTTTTTTTTTTTTTGGCTTATGTAGGTTTTTCTGGATCATTTCTTCAAGATATGTGCAGTTTAATGCCACTTCCTGACCAGATGGGATGCAACAAAAGCTTTTTTTTAAAACTCACTGAACACGAAAATGCTGCAAAACGACAACATGAAGTTCACGTAACTGTAGGGTAAGCCATATCAAAAATTAAATCTCCAGCCTTAGGGAAGCAGTTAAAATTCAGTACACAATGGGTGGGTGACATCGGACAATCTGTCATGACAACTGTGTGGCACCCAAATAGGAGTGTTTGGCATGGTAACAATGTTATTATGTGTGGTCTTGGTGAAATAGATCTGCTACACTTCTGCTGCTGCTGCAAGTATGGGACTTGCTACTGCCAATACATAAACGACACGCTGCTGTGAGCAAGTAAGACATGCTGCTGCTGTACAATATAGCGTACATGAATTACCCATATCAGATCTATACAGGTGGAGCTGGGGAAGGTGGAGGGTTTCTAAAACCTGATAGAATGATGTGAATGCTAGCAGATTGAGTTAAGTTCATCTAGAGTTTCATGACAGAACTTTGTATTCAATATTTGCTTATGTTGTATCATTTCTTTAAGATACATGCAGTTTAGTGCAATTTCATGACCAGATGGGATGCAACAAAAGTTTTTTTTAAACTCACTGAAAGCGAAAAATGCTGCAAAGCAATAAAGTGAAGTCTATGAAACTGTAGGGACCTATGTGCATTTTTATTGAATGATATATTATAGTACTCTATTTTTTTAACAGAATTAAAATAAGATAGAATACAACATAATTCAATAATGCAAACTCCAAAAAGCCTAGAGGGTTTTATTGTAACAAAAATTAAATAAAATTTAATTAAAAAAAATTGAATAAACAAAAATAATACATTTCATAGTCACATTTTCACTTTTAGTAAGAACCGAAAAATACTACATTGCAAAAAATATCTTTATAAAACTTAGAGGAGTCGTTGTAAATGACTCTACATTCACTGTAAACCACAGCATCACTGGGCTGTTTTAGTCTATCTTGTGTTGTGCCTGGTTAGGACACGTGTTAGTTTGGGTACATAATGGCAGAACAAAGATGAGAACACAGCTGTCTTGTTAAAGAGTGAATTGTAGTCATTAATGGCTCATTATTTAAACAATATATTAGCCTGCAGACTGCAATTGCGGTCGCCTCTCTCATAGCTTCAGTTTTATACATCTGTTTCAGTGAGAGCCTTTTGAGCAAGACATCATGTTTATGTATTGCAATATCAGCCTTGAATTTCTAAAGTATCAGATCAGTCGCAGGTAACTTGAGATGTGAAAACAACACAGCCAAAGAACCTTAACATTCAGCAGTTCTCTGAAATGGACTGACAAAGACATCATTAACTCCCCTCGTTCTTCTGATTAATGGATCCGTCCGAAAAGCATTAATATCATGCGGTAGTTCATTTTTTTCCACTAGATAATTTTGCTTCTATATTTGTGGTCAGAAATGTCCCGGGGTTTGAGCAGTGAGTAATGGATGTTATTACGAAATCACCAGCGACTTCATTTGTTACTGCATTTTCTCCGTCTTTTGTAGAAAATCTTTGTGTCGATCTTCATGTTCATAAACAAAAGATTTAAATGGTTGCAAATAATGTCAAATGTATCACTGTTTTGAGTCTTTGTTATAAATCACCACTGCATTTTCAGTCATCTGACATTCAGCAATAGGTGTTAAACTGAAGCACTTGCAATGTGTCGTTTGTGTTCCAGTAATTAGCATATTCATTAGTGCGATTTGCATTGATTAAGTTGATTTATGCAAGTATGTATCGGCAATAAAAGGAGATGCAGCGAGCTGATTAGTTAAATGGCAGGCCTATACGTCTAAAACCAATAGAATATGCTAATAATTCAAACGCAAGACAGCACAGGTCGTACAAATGGACGTATAATTGATGCATCTCAATTATCATGTGTGCTATATTGTATACAAAGTGAAATTTGAAGCTATAACCGTGAAAGTGCTATAAGTGTGCACTGTTTTTGTGGGGTTTGTGAGTTTGTTTGTTTGAGTGTGATGTGCACATGTTGAATGAAGAAGATCATCAGCTAGGCACAATCTTTTCCTCTCAATACTAGTCTCTCTCCTGCAGAGTAGTCTGTAATCAGGCCAAGGGAAGAGAGAAAGAGTGTGTGTGTGCACGGGTGGGTGTGTGGATGTCTCGGATAGACGGTGGCTGTGTAAAAAGGTTTTTTGGGTGAGTGGACAGCAAAAAAAGGAAATGAGGGTGATCAAGAAAGGAAGGGAGCACACAGGCACAGTGAGAGAGATTTATAGCATGCCTAGACTAAAAGCACTTGGGAAATTATGCAAAATTGCAACCCTAAAACACTCAGCAAGTAGCACACAAGCAGTCGGAATATTTCTAATGAGTGCTAAATTAACGCCATGATGTCTGCTGATGGATTTGAGACAGGCATTAACCTGCAATCAGACGTTGTTTGAAATGAGCCACAGCCGTACCTGGAGAAAATCACAGCTATATTAGCAATGGAGTGTCAACGCATTTGATTAAATGCCTTCATTAATAAAAACCTCTGTTTGATTAGAATGCCGGCTGAAGGAAGCGTTTTGTGTGTGCATATGCATGTATTCATCATAAGGATCTTTTTTTTTTTTTTACCACTTCAGATTACAGATATGGATTTCAAATGCCATTCAAGTAAGCAACTACACCATTTTCTTTATTGCATATGCAAAATGAGCAAGCTGACACGGCCATATACCCAAACCACGCATGTGGCCACATTTTTCAAGTGTTTGGGGGCTTGCAAACACCCCAAGACTGGCAAAGAAAATGAGCATCATTTTGTACAAAATGAAATGTTGCACTAATGACCCAAATGAGTCACAAAACCATCGAATAACCATTATTCTCTAGGATATCTGGCTTGAAGACACCTAACTTGTGATTTAAAAGACACTTCTATTCAAAGCACATTATCTGGAGTAATCTGGGGTGTGTTGCTTAAAGAGATAGTTCACTTAAAAATAAAAATTCTGCCATCATTTACTCACCCTCATGTCATTTCAAACCCATTTGAATGTTTTTCATATAATGAAAGTCATTGGGGTCCAATGTTGTTTTGGACCCCAATGACTTTGATTGAATAGAGAAAAACAGTTGAAACACTTTTTAAAATAGCTTCTTATAATTCATACAGGTTTGAAATTATGACAGAATTTGCATTTTTGAGTGAACTATCAAACACACTCTCATGGCAATTTGTAGCTATTGTCCATTTTTGGCGAATTGTTGGATAATTCATACAATTTCATTCATATGTTTTTGTACGACCTGACCTGCCTACGCCTCACTGATGGTTATTTTTAGTGGTGGACCTTCATGCTTACTTTTTTCTTTATTTAATCAAATTCATATACAAATCTGGATCAGACTGGAACTCTCATAAAAGTCTTGTGGGATTCGAACCCATAACCCCTTTTTGGTTTCCAGCCCAAATCTTGAACCACAAAGCCACATTTTCTTAATCAGTACTGATAACCTCAAAATCTCAACCCTAACCCTAACTTCCAGGTGTCACAGTTTTGAAAAAGCACACCCACATCCTTGGACACACATATACATCCACTCACCGCCATCGTCCTCATCGAAGGAGTTCATGCAGGGGAAGTAGATGGCCAGGGCCTCAAAGGACGCGGACAAGCTGATGCGACTCTGTGACCGCTCCATGTAAAGGCCCGGCGTGGGTGCCGGCGCCGTGTCCACAGGCTTGGGCAGGCGCGCCTGGGCATTCTTCACGCGGAGCACGGCACGCGGCGTCTTGGCTAACTTTCACCGGCCCCTTCGCCAGCCACGAAAAAAGAGAGAAAAACAAACGCCGAAGCACCCTCGTACGTCCCTGTGGACCTGGTTTGGGTTCAAGAATCCTGTGAAGATATAATGTCCAGACTTCTTTTGGTGTCTGCAAAGTCCTTGTTTTGTTTCTGTCCAGGTCTTCAGGACAGAGAATTAGGATGTATGGAGTCTCATCTCAGAGGCTGATGTCTCAGAGCTGTGCTGGATCTGCTTCTGAGAACATGATCTGTTGCTTGTCTCTGTCTAGCTGATCCCTCACTGGGCTGTGCACGGGATGGATGGATGGATGGATGGATAGACGGATAGCATATAATGCCGTGTGTCTGTGCCTGTGTGTGTGTGTGTGTGTGAGAGAGAGAAAGGAGGACAAATGGAGAGAGAGAGAGGGAGAGATGGGAGTGAAGAGACAGACGGAGAGAGCGAGAGAGACAGACGGGGAGAAAAGGTTCTTACTATTCTAGCAGTCTGAGGCTGATTCACTTCATTCAGCGCTGAGCTCTTTGTGGAGACAAAAAGGGGGAGGAGACACCCAAGAGCTGTTGCTGGGATTCAGGATACTGGCCAATCACATGCCAGGTGTCAGGATATGGGCGTGGCCATGCTCTACAAGGCACAATAACTGTGAATATCACAGACATTGACCTAACACGGTGAAGAGGAAATCTTGAAACATTTGGAAGCAGGTAGATTTCAGACATGGTTTGATTGCAGTATGTTTTTGCCTGATTCTTTTGAGAGTAAATCACAGAAAATGCAACAGTTGGCTATATATTAAGATGTTTCAAATCAATAATGTTTTGAATATGAATGAAGTTGTCAAACACCCAAAAAAAAAAAAAAAAAGATTGAGAGGATTTTACAGATAAAATATTAAGCGTTTTTTCACTGAATAATACATGTAAATGTTTTTCATTGACAATAATACTTTAAATAATAAATAATGTTAATAGAAAATTTAGAAGTAGAAACGTGAAAGCTTATTTTTGCACTTAATTCTATCACACACACACAAATGTTATTTGCTAACTAGTTTTAGTTATTGTCAGCTAAATCTATGGATTTTCGTTAATTGAAAAAGCTAAAATAAAAATCTAACATTAGATGGAAAATTTAAAACTAAAAAACATTTAAAAATGTTGCCTAGGCAAGTAACTGAAATAAAATAAGTTGAAGTACTAACATTACTAAAGCTAAAATTTAATTAAAAATAAAATATAAAAACAGAAACTAATAAAAATAAAAAAAAAAAACCACATAAAAATGTAAAATTAAAGGTGCCCTAGAACTTTTTGTAAAAGATGTAATATAAGTCTAAGGTGTCCCCTGAATGTGTCTGTGAAGTTTCAGCTCAAAATACCCATAGATTTTTTTTTTTTATTCATTTTTTTAACTGCCTATTTTAAGGCATATTTAGAAACGAGCCGATTTCAGGTTGCGGCCCCTTTAAATCGCGCGGTCTCCGCCCCCTCCCGAGCTCTCGACTCTATCACAGCATAAACAAAGTTTACACAGCTAATATAACCCTCAAAATGGATCTTTACAAAGTGTTCGTCATGCATACTGAATGCATGCATCGGATTGTGTGAGTATTGTATTTATCTTGGTGTTTACATTTGATATTGAATGAGTTTGAGGCTGTGCTCTGTGGCTAATGGGCTAACGCTACACTGTTGGAGAGATTTGTAAAGAATGAAGTTGTGTTTATGCATTATACAAGTTATACTGCAAGTGTTTAATAATGAAAATAACGACGACTCTTGTCTCTGTGAATACAGTAAGAAACTTTAACCACATTGAACAGTACATTAGCAACATGCTAACGAAACATTTAGAAAGACACTTTACAAATATCACTAAAAATATCATGTTATCATGGATCATGTCAGTTATTATTGCTCTATCTGCCATTTTTCGCTGTTTTCCTTGCTTGCTTACCTAGTCTGATTATTCAGCAGTGCACATCCAGACGTTCTGCCCTTGTGTTATACCTCAATCATGGGCTGGCATATGCAAATATTGTGGGCGTACACCCCGACTGTTACGTCACAGTCGGTGTTATGTTGAGATTCGCCTGTTTTCTGGAGGTCTTTTAAACAAATGAGATTTATAGAGTTTGATTTATTAGAGTTTGAAACTCACTGTATGTCTTTTCCATGTACTGAACTCTTGTTATTCAACTATGCCAATATAAATTCAATTTTTGATTCTAGGGCACCTTTAAACTAAAATTAAAACTGAAAATATAAACATAAAAGCTCAGTCAAACTATTAGCCTAATAAATACTATAATAATATGTACACCACAATATGGACCACAAAACCAGTCATAAAGGTCAATTTTTTGAAATTGAAATGTATACCTCATCTGAAAGCTGAATAAATAAGTTTTTGTTAGGATAGGATAATATTTGGTTGAGATTGAACTATTTGAAAATCTGTAATCTGAGGGTGCAAAGGAATCAAAATATTTAAAAAATGGCCTTTAAAGTTGTCCAAATGAAGTCCTTAGCAATGCATATCCACTCACAAAAATACTTTTTTGATATATTTACAGTAGGAAATTTACAAAATATCTTCATGGAACATGATCTTTACTTAAAATCCTAATCATTTTTGGCATAAAAGAAAAATCAATCGTTTTGACCCATACAATGTATTATTGGCTATTGCTACAAATACACCCGTGCGACTTATGACTTATGGTTTTGTGGTCCAGGGTCACATATAGAAATAATAAAATTACACTGGTTATTTGAGCTGTACATTTTTCGAAACCATCTACTTTAGTAGAGAAAAATAAAGGCTAAGTTCCAGTGAAATACCTTCATTATGCTTTATGTCAAATTTACCAGGTTTACTTGTTTTATATGTAGGCTACCTTTCATTTGTTTTTAAAAACTGAGGAATGGTAGAAACAGCGTCCACGAACAGGCTTATTGCATTTGATTCAAACATTGTATGTTGTGGATTGAAGTAGAAGTAAACAGCAAACAAAATGACAATAAAACAACCACTTTTCTCATTGAATAACCTCTGATGATTGGCAATTTAAACATAGCCATTGACAGCACCCCTGGGCTTCAGCTGTATTGTACCTTTAAGAAGTAGAATAAAAGAATGACACTGCTGGCTGAGAACAGTCATCTTCTGTTAAAGACGCATTTCGTCTTCTGTGTGTCTGGCAAGAGAGGCTAAGAGTGTGTGTGTGTGTGTGTGTGTGTGTGTGTGTGTGTGTGTGTGTGTGTGTGTGTGTGTGTGTGTGTGTGTGTATGAGAGGGCTGAAAATGTCACCTGTGCCACCTCAATGAACAATCACAACTCTACTGCAAATAACAAACGCAGGAGCATCACTCATAGTTATGAATGCCTCATAACCGATGCTGACAATCTCGGTCTCTCTCAAAGTGCATCCTGTCAGCTTTTGAATAGATTTAGTCTTTGTGTATGGTTTAGCCTCAGCAGGGTTGCCAGAGTTCATCAGATCATATGCTAACCCTCATTTATTTACTAGATTTTTACATTTTCAGAAGAAATTGTAGTTCATGTTGCTATGTGGTTGATATTATAAGGTGTTCTGAGTGGTTGTTGCCAAGTTGCTATGTGATTGGATGCAGCACACTGCTATGTTTTGGGAGATTGCTAAGACATTGTTAAGGTGTTTTTGGTAGATGTTTGACTTAAAGGTGCCCTAGAATTAAAAATTGAATTTACCTTGGCATAGTCAAATAACAAGAGTTCAGTACATGGAAATGACATACAGTGAGTCTCAAACACCATTGTTTCCTCCTTCTTGTGTAAATCTCATTTGTTTAAAAGACCTCAGAAGAACAGGCGAATCTCAACATAACACGCCCACAATATTTGCATATGCCAGCCCATGTTCCCAACATTATGAAAGGTATTACACAAGGGCAGCCAGTATTAACGTCTGGATCTGTGCACAGCTGAATCATCAGACTAGGTAAGCAAGCAAGAACAACAGCGAAAAATGGCAGATGGAGCAATAATAACTGACATGATCCATGATATCATGATATTTTTAGTGATATTTGTAAACTAAATGTTTCGTTAGCATGTTGCTAATGTACTGTTAAATGTGGTTAAAGTTACCATAGTTTCTGATTGTATTCACAGAGACAAGAGCCGTCACTATTTTCATTATTAAACACTTGCAGTCTGTATAATTCATAAACACAACTTCATTCTTTATAAATCTCTCCAACAGTGTAGCATTAGCCGTTAGCCACGGATCACAGCCTCAAATTCATTCAGAATCAAATGTAAACATCCAAATAAATACAATATTCACATAATCCGACGCATGCATGCAGTATGCATGACGAACACTTTGTAAAGATCCATTTTGAGGGTTATATTAGCAGTGTAAACTTTGTTTAAGCACTGTTTAAGGCAAGCGCGAGCTCTGTGGGTGGGGAGCGTGAGCATTTAAAGGGGCTGTTAAAAGTTGTTTTTGTTATTTGAAATAAAATAAAATTATTAGATGAAATGAAAATTATATGTTGTTCTGGCAGCTAACTGAAAAAAAAATCAACAATTTCTGGAACTAAATGCTGAAAAAACTTTCTAAAACCTAAAAAAAGTGACAAAAGCACATAAAATTACTAAAACTTTAAAATTAAAATCGCAGACTAATAAAGTAATTTATTGTATGGGATATTATGAGTGTGTGTGTGTACTTGTACAACTATCTCTGAGGACCGGTTTGAGTTGTAGAAAAGAGTAAAGTGAGGACATTTTGTCCATTCCTCACTTTCTGAGACCCCTTTAAAGGCCTGTTTGAGGGTCAAGACTTGGTTTTTTGGATTAAGTTTATAATTAGATTAAATGGTTACTTCACCCAAAAATTCTATCATTAATTACTCACCCTTATGTCTTTCCGAATCTTTTTTTTTCTTTTTCAAATCAATGGTTTGGAGTGTGTATCAAACTGCCAAAGTCATGTGATTTCAGTAAACGAGGCTTCGTTACATTTTAATTTCAGTGGTTCACATGACTTTGGCAGTTTGATACGCGCTCCGAACCACTGATTCGAAACAAAAGATTCATAAAGCTTCGAAGCAGTGTTTTGAAATCAAATCATCGGATTTTATGAAATTATCTTAATTTGTGTTCTGAAGATGAACGAAGGTCTTGCGGGTCTGGAACGACATAAGGGTGAACTCATTTTGGGTGAACTAACCCTTTAAGGGTAGATTTAGGGTAAGAGTTCGGATTAGGCACTTAGTTGTGATGGGTAGGGTTAGATGCTGTCAATGAACGTCCTCACAAAGATAGATGTGTGTGTGTGTGTGTTAGAGTTGTTTGGTCACTGCATCGTAGCCAATGGCAGATGTGCTGGCTCTTGTTCACTGCTTCACTGACCTTTTACCATGTTGTTCCATCTACCAGCAGGACCCAGGGGAAGGGGCCGTCTCACGGTGATGACATCTTAAGTGCGAGACGCCAATGAAACCTGACAGGCGCTGAGAGTAAAAGTGAACACAGGTTTGTGTTCGAATGAGACAACATACGGGAGGAAGAGAGAGAGTCGAATTAGGGCAGGATTGTTCTCTCCGTCCAAGAAACGAACAACATGTACTTGCAACAGTTGACACCCCTTCTGTTCAAAGCCCCTTCTGCAGAAACCCATTATCATACTGTGATGGTAGACATAATTGAAGATCTGTAGTTCAATCAAACCCTTCAAAATTGACCCCTTTTCCTCATTTTTGATTATTGTAACTCAAAGAGCTGCCTACCTGGACAGCATTTTGAGGTGCACTCCAGACATAAAAGCTATTTCAAATAATACACTTACAAAAAACTGTACAGTACATGGTAATCGCAAACTTTATCGATATAGATTTTTAAAATCCCAAGAACAATCTTATTCTAGTGAAAACACGGCAGCATGAAGCTTCGAGTCCTTTGCGAATCTTTTGTTTTGAATCAAGATTCGTAAAGCATATCAAACAGAACATGTCAGCAAACTTTTTGCGTCATGTCAGATCAATAAAAGACAATATTAGAAAAATAATTTAAAGATATGATATTTACTGATATTATAGATTGCACTTATTGTTTTGTAGAACATGAACAATTTTGTGGCATCCTCTTGCATTTACGCTGCATGTCCACAGCATTTCGAGCTCTCCGAAACAATGAATCAATTTGCGAAGGAATCAGTTCAATTGATTCAAGTCTGATTCAATAACAAATTACTCTAATGAGCCGGTTATTTTAAAGGGTTAGTTCACCCAAAAATGAAAATTCTGTCATTTATTACTCACCCTCATGTCGTTCCACAGCCGTAAGACCTTCGTTCATCTTGAGAACTCAAATTAAGATATTTTTGATGAAATCCGATGGCCCAGTAAGGCCTCCATTGCCAGCAAGATAATTAACACTTTTAATGCCCAGAAAGGTTCTAAATCATATTTAAAATAGCTCATGAGACTACAGTGGTTCAACCTTAATATTATAAAGTGACGAGAATACTTTGTGTTCACCAAAAAAAAAAAAAAAAAAAAAAGACTTTTCAACAATATCTAGTGATGGGCGATTTCAAAACACTGCTTCATGAAGCTTCGAAGCTTTACGAATCTTTTGTTTCGAGCAGTGATTCAGATCGCATATCAAACTGCCAAAACTATTGAAATTTCGAAAAATTTATGATGGAACAAAGCCTCGTTTACTGAAATCACGTGACTTACCACTGAATCGAATCTAAAGATTCATAAAGCTTTGAAGCAGTGTTTTGAAATCACTCATCACTAGATATTGTTGAAAAGTCATTATTTTGTTTTTTGTCACACAAAAAGTATTCTCGACACTTCAGAACATTAAGTTTGAACCACTGTAGTCACATGAACTGTTTTAAATATGTCTTTAGTAGCTTTCTGGGCATCTGAAAGTGTAAATTTTCTTGCTGGCTATGCAGGCCTCACTGACCCATCAGATTTCATCAACAATATCTTAATTTGTGTTCCAAAGATGAACGAAGGTCTCACGGGTGTGGAACGGCATGAGGGTGAGTAATTAGTGACATTATTTTCATTTTTGTATGAACAAACCCTTTAACTGGTTATTGAATGACTCACAAGCGAATCGGTGTGACAAATCCTTCACTGAATCCGTGAGCGGTTACTAAATCAACCAAATCAGAATATTATTACTTCTATACTATTGATGAAATATGGGCTAACACATTAGCCTACAGGATGGACAGTTTGAATGTTTATCACATAATTTAAAAATAAATCATATTCGGTCCATTTTAACTTAGCCTAATGATTTGATTTTAATGACTTAACACCCTGATAGCACAAGTACATCTCGGAGACATCTATTTGATGTCAACATATACATCTGCAAGATGTATTTTTTAGAGCGTTTGCTCATCTGCAATACATCTCTAGGAAGTTTTCTGTCAGATGTCATATAGACATTTAAAAGATGTCTTTGAGATGTTTAAAATTTAGATGCTTTTTCTGAGATGTTTATCAAATGTTTTTACACAGCAGATGCTTTTCAGATTAAAAGATCTTTAGCAGACATCTTACCTGTCTGTCCCTGATGGAATTTCAGGGAAACCAGCAATTCAGATACTAAATCTCCAGATCAAAACACGAACAAAAAAGGAGCAGAAACATGCGATAAAACCATTGCTTGTGCATGTTGTAGTCTTTGAAAAAATGTGATTTTCTCAGCTATTTGTTCAAAATGTTGCTGTAAAAAAGCAGAGGCTCTGTTCTTTCTTTTGATGTGTTGCATGTTCAGATATTCATACAACAAAATATTGCTGGGGCCAGTAAATTAAAATGATCAAAAAAGCTGGCTGTGGCTGGCAACTCTTAAAAAAAACCACTGGCGGGTAAAGAGTTAAAAGCAGCTTCCTCTGTTTTATATGTTTCCTTCTGGTCAGTAATTTTGTTTAAGAGCAAACGAATGACATGTGATGTCATGATCACCATAGAGTATATTAAATTGTCCTGTATTCATTTTGTTCAGTTGATGCCTGCCTGTGGAAGCAACAGCTTTTCCTGCTAGGAGAGCACACAATATGGGATTAGAGACATAACAGCAGGTGACAACAGCAGCTTTATTTTTTCAGCTCACTGGCTTCCTGTACAAACACATCCTCCACTATTATCCTGTCTGCAAAAAGAGAAATATATATTTGAAAGAAAACTTTTACCTTATCTCAAATAAAACTTATCGAGCAAATCAGTGAAGGAAATATAATCTGGAAGGAAATGACACAATCAAGATAATCTTCCATTTTCAAAGCCCTAGTTTTGTACTGGCAGCAGTAACTATCATCGGATCATTTCAGGTGGCTGCATTGCATCATGGAGATGTTTCAACACGTGACCGCCTGAGATACAGACACACGTGTTGAAGATGTGTGGCTCCATGTTCATGAGCTGCATCGGGGGTCGCTTGATGAATGGATGAAAGGGCAGCACTTTTATGTTTTAGTGTCCATTTGTAAAAGCTCAGAAAGCATTGTTTGATGCCATTAAAAAGGAACGGTTCACCCAAAAATGATTTACTCACCCTCATGTCTTTCCAATCCCATTTGCTCTTATTTTTTCTGTAGAACTGAAAGGACAGTCTTCACACAATAACTGAACGTAGATAGCGGCTGAGATCGTTTGGTCTTGGAAGAAGACTTTGTTTGCAGTTTAGTGTCTTGGTAAATCTGAGCACATGGTTGAGATCTCTTCAAAACTATACACTCTTAAAAATAAAGGTTCCAAAAGGGGGATTTTGCAGCAATGCCATTGAAGAACCATTTTGGGTTCCCCAGAGAACCTTTCAGCGAACAGTTTTTTTTTTTAGTGTGAAGAACATTTAAAAAATCTAAAGAACCTTTTTCCAAAATCCACCTTATTCCTGACTAGCCTACTGCGTTTTGAATTATGGTTTGCACTACCGGTTTGGGGAACTTCCATTTAAAAAGACTGAAATGAATCGTTTCAAATCATAAGGTTGCCCTACAAATAAAGCTTATCCATCAGTTTGACTGCATGAGCTGTCAATTTTCCTTCATGTTTTATTTTCAGACATCATGAGAATATCTATGGCAAGAGCTCTTTTCAGTCGCTGCTTTCTATTCTCGTGATTATTTTCTTTTGTCTCTTTGCATTCTGCTGTACTAGTATGAAAAAGGAAAACATATACTGCACTTTTGTGGTCTGTTCTCCTGATATAATTTGCGATATATCCCATTAATAATTCACTGGAATGCACGAAGAATCGCTCGTTTTTCTCCTCAAAGCCTGACGTCTCTTTCCAGGTTTGTTTTCACAGGTAAATACAGTTTATTATCTGTAAAAATGCTGGAAATCACTTTGAAATAGTATCACGCAATGCTGAAGTTCATGAACATTTTTTATTAAAGGTGCCCTAGAATCAAAAATTTAATTTACCTTGGCATAGTTGAATAACAAGAGTTTAGTACATGGAAATGACATACAGTGAGTCTCAAACACCATTGTTTCCTAATTTGTTTAAAAGACCTCCGAAAAACAGATGAATCTCAACATAACACCGACTGTTGTAACATTAATATGTACACCCCCAATATTTGCATATGCCAGCCCATGTTCAAGACATTACACAAGGGCAGCCAGTATTAACGTCTGGATCTGTGCACAGCTGAATCATCAGACTAAGTAAGCAAACAAAAACAATAGTGAAAAATGGCAGATGGAGCAATAATAACTGACATGATCCATGATATCATGATATTTTTAGTGATATTTGTAAATTGTCTTTCTAAATGTTTCGTTAGCATGTTGCTAATGTACTGTTGAATGTGGTTAAAGTTACTATCGTTTCTTACTGTATTCACGGAGACAAGAGAGCTATTTTCATTATTAAACACTTGCAGTCTGTATAATTCATAAAAAACACAACTTCATTCTTTATAAATCTCTCCAACAGTGTGTAATGTTAGCTTTAGCCACGGAGCACAGCCTCAAACTCATTCAGAATCAAAAGTAAACATCCAAATAAATACTATACTCACATGATCCGACGCATGCATGCAGCATGCATGACGAACATTTTGTAAAGATCCATTTGAGGGATATATTAGCTGTGTGAACTTTGTTTATGCACTGTTTTATAGTTGCGAGCTCGGGGGCGGGGAGCGCAAGGATTTAAAGGGGCCGCAGCCTGAAACAGTGCATAGTTAATGATGCCCCAAAATAAGCAGTTAAAAAAAATCGACGGGGTATTTTGAGCTGAAACTTCACAGACACATTCAGGGGACACCTTAGACTTATATTACATCTTGTAAAAACTGGTTCTAGGGCACTTTTAAGGCAACATATATTACACAACAGATACACAGATATATATCACTATAGTTATATTTAACCCATCTGTTATTGCTGTGGTAAGAATTACGCTTTTTCATGGCCTGTTGAAAGTACCTTGTTGATGCTTTTACACTTTTAAATGTCCTTTTAATGTTCGACGGTTGAAGGGTGAGCAGAATAATGTCATCTTATTGCATCCAGTTTAAAAAAAACGTATTACAGTTTAATGGAAGTTACACCCATAATTCGCACAAAGCGTCATGGGCCGTTGGAATAAGGTGGATAAGAACCTTTAGTGGAATGGAAAGGTTCCATGGATGTTAAAAGATCCTTCATGGAACCATCAATACCAATAAAGAAACTTTTTTTAAGAGTGTAGTGGAGACACATTTGAAATCTGAGAATCAGGCTATAGGTAAAAACCTCTATTTGATGTCTGTTTAAACTCATTGCTGCTGAGGAGAAACAACTGAGTTATTAAAGAGATATCTTTTTTGTGGTATTTCTTTCCTTTGGAGCGCTGCAGTGTGGATGGCCTATATTTTCTGGTCCAATTGTCTGCATTTTTTATTAACACACTGTCTTACTCTGAAGACAACTTGTAAAAGTGGAGCTCAACTGACATCCAGGTCAAGCTGATGTGGGCCAGGAAACACTTTTAAATTTGCAGACTCATTTTCAGCCACCACCATCTCAGTACAGAGTGGCGGCCGATGGTTTGCCAAAGCCTTTCATACTTTAATTACTTAATAGTGCTTTACTAAAGGTAATTAAAGTAAATATATGGTTATTTGATTAAAAAAAGAGGCTCTTGCTGTTAAAAGTGCCACACACACACAAACCCAAGTGATTATCTGGTTCTTTTTCGGGGCGTGTTGTATTGAAGCTTTGCTTGATCACATAATTTTACCAACCAAGCAAAAACGCTCAGTCTATCACAGTATTGCAAAATCCACTTACTGGATTTACAAAGCGCTGTGTCCACAGGCCAATCCTTCTAACAGCTTTTAATATCAACATAGTGCCACACGTTTATCTCTCGTTTTCCTAATATGCTAACTTCTCCTTTGTTTTGGCATTTAACTTCAGTTGAAATAGCAATTTTGTTGTAATACCACATGGGTCACCAAAAAAAATTCAGATTTACAAATGCACGCAAACCTACTGAGGTAAGATCTGGGATTAATTCCACAGATTTATGTAATTCCCTGGTGAGCCTGCTTTTTGCATCTTAAAGGGATAGTTCACCCCCCCAAAAAAAACAAAACATTTATTCACCCTCATGTCCTGCTTTTTGTAGGATCACTATAAACTATAACTACTAAAACTTATATTGATTTTAGCCAAATAATGCCAAATTTACATTAGTCGTGTCTATCTAAAAAAAGATTGAAGCTGTTGATTTGATAGACATGAGCCCGTAATCACGACCAGGGCTGACTGATGCCCGTAAACATGAAACAGTCTGGCACTCTCCACAGGAAGTGGAAGCAAGAGACCAACCTCGATAGTTCATCTCAGGCTGTGTGGCATTTAGTGCTGTTTAATTCAACGAGTCATGTGTAATTTCGGGTGTTTAATGTATGCACTCAGCAGGAGGTGTAATGTCACAGATCATCTCATCCAAGATGCCAAACTGAACCAATTCGTGGTTAATAAATTTTCCCAAATTGAAAGCTATTCTTAGCGAGTCTGCCTACTGAACATACTACTGCAGTTCCAAGCCCAGCTGATTAATAAAAAATTCAAGCTGTTTTTCGGGTATTCTTAAAATCCAAATCAAACCAAATCTGATGCATTTTGACAGCATCCATTAAAATTACCTCCTCTTTTGTAAATGGACTGCCATTAAAATAAACATCCTCTTTGTGTTGTCAGCGTCCCAGTGTCTCAACAGATAAAACCCTCTTAAGCTGTCAGTTATTTTATTTTTCTTTGTGTCATCTCAAGCTTTTTACTAAAACTGTTGGTATACAGTCAAACCAAAATTAATTCAGACATCTTGAACATTAAATTTATTAATACAGTTTATTCACTATAGTTTAAAAAATGGTAATAAAATATAACAAGATCTCAGTGTTAAACTGTGTCAGAAAAAAATCAATCTTAATTATGTCAGATAACACTTGGTCAGGTCAAAGTGTCCAAATAATTGTTGGCTCCAAATTTTTATTAATTTTACTGGTAGTCCAATGTATGAAGAATTTTTGGGTATAATATGTCACAGTTTACTTTATTTTGCTATCCTCACTTATATAAATATACATAAAACTATAGTGTCCTTCACCTACTAGTAAAAATATATTAAAAATGTCTGAATAATTTTTGGTTTGACTGTATGCTGACTTCTTGATAACTTATGTATTCTAATTTCTAAAAACATTTTTGTTAATAAATCTGAATACATGAAACTCTGTCATGAAACTCTAGATGGTGCAGGCTAATAGATCCTTTAACATTGTTATCTATAGGACACAGCTAATTGGTTCCTGCTGTATCAGTAGCCAATGAGCTTGCGTGCTCAACCTTCAAAATACTTGGGTAGCATTTGCGTTTGCAGTGCAGCGCTCTTTCTGAAACCCTCCACCTTCCCCAGCTCCACATGTATAGATCTGCTATGGGTAATTTATGTACGCTATATTGTACAGCAGCAGCATGTCTTACTTGCTCACAGCAGCGTGTCGTGTATGTATCGGCAGTAGCAAGTCCTGTACTTACTCTGCAGCAGAAGCGTAGCAGATCTATTCCACCGAGACCAAACATATCAACATTGTCATACCCATTACCATGCCAAACACTCCGAAAGTTCTCATGACAGAAATATAAATATTAAAATATCCCTGGAAATGATGATTGAGGGACAGTTTATCAATTTTTAAGTTTTATTTTTTTTATATAAATCATGAAATAAATTCTACAAATAATGTGAATATCATAATAATAAATATTAAAATGTTTATTTCAATCTTAGTTTACTTTTAAATATTTTTTAGAAAAATGTGACTGCATATAAAACATATTTAAAAGTTGAAAATAAATACAAATTTTAAAAAGATTGTTTTTTAGTTCTAAAACCACCTCTATTTCTTAGTCCATCAAATCCTTTGCTTTTCTTCCTGATATTTTTCAGATGTTTATTATATAACAGCTCTTTGTTTAGGCCCTCATCATTTCAGTTACTGAAACACTGTTTAATCCTGTTGGCTTTACCCTGATTTTTTATGATAATTCTCTAATCTTGTTATGTTGATGGCTGTGTGAGTTGAGCAACATGCAGAGATGTAATCTCACCCGTTTACTTCTGGTGTCTGTTATTGTGTTGTTTCCTAGGCTGCTGATAGTCTGGATGCTGGGCATCTCATAAAAGGAGCTGCAGAGTCACACACTGATTTACTCGTTGTAGTATTGCAGCAGCTTCTGCTCTAAAAACGTTCCCAATTTTAGGACACTTCTTTGGTTGCCACACGAGAGAGTCCCCTTCGAGACGGCCTATTTAAACACGTCCTACACTGAACTCAGACTGGGTTATACAACAGTCTGGAGGTTAGTCAATAAGTGTGCTTATATGTGCAACAAAACACTGATAACTATGAAACATCAGCTTATTGTAAAGACAGACAATGCAAACAACACTGAACCTCATTGACTTTCATTGTATGGGCAAAAAGAAGACTTTGTATTAGTACTTTGTTTAGTACAACATTTAATTGTCTCATAATATACATTGAGCATCACCTAATTTCTCAATGATTCTGAAAACGGTTAGTTTGAAGATTCAGTCTCTCTAAACCCATCCTCTTTGAGAGCCTACTCTGCTCTGATTGGTCAAATGGCCCAGTCTGTAAATTGGAATAGAAACGAAACAGCCATTACCATATCTGAATTTCAGCTCCGGAGGCTTCCTCAGCACTTGATACGCAGTGATACGAACTGTAAAGATGGCATCATTTTTTGGATTTGCAGTGCATTAAACAGTGTCTTCTTGACATGTCGACAACACAAACTAAACTCTTCCAGACCTCAGCTCTTGTCTCTAGTAGCTTTTTTGTACAAGTCAATGAAGGGTCTGAAAAGTCACTAAGTTGGCAATGCTGATTATGCGCAGTTGTGCTTCAGTAATATGAGTGAATCTGTGCAGAAATGGACACAGCTTGTTCTGTCATAATGTTGAGCAAAATCAGTCTTTATCAAGCTCTAATGTGAGTTGCTCCAAAATAGGCCCAGACCACCTGTGTGTGTTTACATGTGCAATCAGTACGCCACTCGCTGAGACACACCGCGCCACAGGACAGCAGCAGCTACTCACATCCTGTGGATAACACATTTGTGAAGTGAGCTGAAGAAATAGCTTTACTCTCGTATTCTGTTTGAACTTTGGATCAGTAATTTAGAAGACTCAGAATTTAAGTTGGACCCAAGAAAGTACCAAAAGAAAAAAATTCAAGGTAATATTAGTAAATGACTATTAACAAATTGATAAATTAATATTAATTATTTTATTAATGCTAACTTGAAAGACTCAACAGGCTTTTCTTTATTGTTTAAGAGTTTGGTTCCTAGATGCATGTTGAATTTCAATGATTTGAGGGAGCCGGGGCCACCTGGTAGCGTCAAGCGGGCCACCTGTCTGAACATGGCCCTTAAAATTGTCCTAATTTCCCCTCCTGTTACAGCGCCCCTGGCAGTCTGGGTCGTGGGTCACTACCCAAGAGTTGAGAATGTACCTGAATAGCACATCTGGTTTAATGGCACAGAAGTTAACTCTATTGCTCTCTTCAGGTTTGGTACATATTAGCACAAGATTTTGCAAGTTGAGTGTGTATAACAGGACTGCACATTTGAAATGCATTGGAAAACCATTCAAATCTTCATTTGCAGTATGGCTTAATTCGGAATAGCATGCTATTATACTTCTCTTACTATTTCCTCATATGTCAGAAATAGCAAGAGTAATATGTTCAGAATTAAATAACTTCCTATTGCTTACTATGCATAGCATATGTGTAATAGAAGCAAACTTGTAAGAGATGGGCGAGTAAAACTCACTGCCCTGGCCTCAAAAGGCATGCTAGTGGCTGACGCTAGAGACTAACAAGAGACTATGGTCTTTAGTATCCTTGTTATTGCGCCTGCCTCCCATGCCAGAGGTTCGAATCCTGATGGGAGTGTAGGACCAGTTACATTTGGTGCCGTGACCCGTATGGGAGCGAGATTTAGGGGGGTGAGTGTAATGGAAGCAAGCTAGTAAGAGGTGGGTGAGTAAACTTCAACCCCCTGGTCACAAGAAGCGCATTAGAGACTGTGGTCTTTAGCGTCCTTGTTAGTGCGCCTGCCTCCCAATGCCGAAAACACCAGTTCGAATCCCCATCAGAGTGGGGTTGAGTAGGACCGGTGACATTTGGTGCCATGACCCGGATGGGAGTGACGTTTAGGGAGGTGAGTGTAACAGAGGCAAGCTAGTAAAAGCAGGGTGAGTAAACCTCAATCCCCTGGCCTCAAGAGGCGCGTTAGAGACTGGTCTTTAGCTGGTTCGAATCCCGACATTTGGTGCCGTGACCCGGATGGGAGCAAGATTTAGGGGGGTGAGTGTAATGCAGGCAAGCTAGTAAGAGCTGGGTGAGTAAACTTCAATCCCCTGGTCACAAGAGGCGCATTAGAGACTGTGGTCTTTAGCATCCTTGTTAGTGCGCCTGCCTCCCATGCTGAAAACACCAGTTCGAATCCCCATCAGAGTGAGATTGAGTAGGACCGGTGACATTTAGTGCCATGACCCGGGTGAGAGTGGCGTTTAGGGAAGTGAGGGTAACGGAGGCAAGCTAGTAAAAGCAGGGTGAGTAAACCTCAATCCCCTGGCCTCAAGAGATGTGTTAGAGACTGGTCTTTAGCCAGTTCGAATCCCGTTCAGAGTGGGGTTGAGTAGGACCAGTTACGTTTGGTGCCGTGACCCGGATGGGAGCGAGGTTTAGAGGGGTAGGTGTAATGGAGGTAAGCTAGTAAGAGCTTGGTGAGTAAACCTCAATCCCCTGGCCACAAGTGGCGCATTTGAGACTGGTCTTTAGCGTTCTTTTTAGTGCGCCCGCCTTCCATGCCGTAGACGCCAGTTGGAATGCCGATTGGAGCTGGGTTGAGTAGGACCAGTTACATTTGGTGCCGTGACCCGGATGGGAGCGAGATTTAGGGGGGTGAGTGTAATGGAAGCAAGATAGTAAGAGCTGGGTGAGTAAACTTCACCCCCCTGGTCACAAGAGGCGCATTAGAGACTGTGGTCTTTAGCGTCCTTGTTAGTGCGCCTGCCTCCAATGCCAAAAACACCAGTTCGAATCCCCATCAGAGTGGGGTTGAGTAGGACCGGTGACATTTGGTGCCATAACCCGGATGGGAGTGGCGTTTAGGGAGGTGAGTGTAACAGAGGCAAGCTAGTAAAAGCATGGTGAGTAAACCTCAATCCCCTGGCCTCAAGAGGCGCGTTAGAGACTGGTCTTTAGCCGGTTCGAATCCCGACATTTGGTGCCGTGGCCCGGATGGAAGCAAGATTTAGGGGGGTGAGTGTAATACAGGCAAGCTAGTAAGAGCTGGGTGAGTAAACTTCAATCCCCTGGTCACAAGAGACGCATTAGAGACTGTGGTCTTTAGCATCCTTGTTAGTGCGCCTGCCTCCCATGCTGAAAACACCAGTTCGAATCCCCATCAGAGTGAGATTGAGTAGGACCGGTGACATTTAGTGCCATGACCCAGATGAGAGTGGCGTTTAGGGAAGTGAGGGTAACGGAGGCAAGCTAGTAAAAGCAGGGTGAGTAAACCTCAATCCCATGGCCTCAAGAGATGCGTTAGAGACTGGTCTTTAGCCAGTTCGAATCCCGTTCAGAGTGGGGTTGAGTAGGACCAGTTACGTTTGGTGCCGTGACCCGGATGGGAGCGAGGTTTAGAAGGGTAGGTGTAATGGAGGTAAGCTAGTAAGAGCTTTGTGAGTAAACCTCAATCCCCTGGCCACAAGTGGCGCATTTGAGACTGGTCTTTAGCGTTCTTTTTAGTGCGCCCGCCTTCCATGCCGTAGACGCCAGTTGGAATGCCGATTGGAGCTGGGTTGAGTAGGACCAGTTACATTTGGTGCCGTGACCCGGATGGGAGCGAGATTTAGGGGGGTGAGTGTAATGGAAGCAAGCTAGTAAGAGCTGGGTGAGTAAACTTCAACCCCCTGGTCACAAGAGGCGCATTAGAGACTGTGGTCTTTAGCGTCCTTGTTAGTGCGCCTGCCTCCAATGCCAAAAACACCAGTTCGAATCCCCATCAGAGTGGGGTTGAGTAGGACCGGTGACATTTGGTGCCATAACCCGGATGGGAGTGGCGTTTAGGGAGGTGAGTGTAACAGAGGCAAGCTAGTAAAAGCATGGTGAGTAAACCTCAATCCGCTGGCCTCAAGAGGCGCGTTAGAGACTGGTCTTTAGCCGGTTCGAATCCCGACATTTGGTGCCATGGCCCGGATGGAAGCAAGATTTAGGGGGGTGAGTGTAATGCAGGCAAGCTAGTAAGAGCTGGGTTAGTAAACTTCAATCCCCTGGTCACAAGAGACGCATTAGAGACTGTGGTCTTTAGCATCCTTGTTAGTGCGCCTGCCTCCCATGCTGAAAACACCAGTTCGAATCCCCATCAGAGTGAGGTTGAGTAGGACCGGTTACATTTGGTGCCATGACCCGGATGAGAGTGGCGTTTAGGGAGGTGAGGGTAACGGAGGCAAGCTAGTAAAAGCAGGGTGAGTAAACCTCAATCCCCTGGCCTCAAGAGATGCGTTAGAGACTGGTCTTTAGCCAGTTCAAATCCCGTTCAGAGTGGGGTTGAGTAGGACCAGTTACGTTTGGTGCCGTGACCCGGATGGGAGTGAGGTTTAGAGGGGTAGGTGTAATGGAGGTAAGCTAGTAAGAGCTTGGTGAGTAAACCTCAATCCCCTGGCCACAAGTGGCGCATTTGAGACTGGTCTTTAAGGTTCTTTTTAGTTCGCCCGCCTTTCATGCCGTAGACACCAGTTGGAATGCCGATTGGAGCTGGGTTGAGTAGGACCAGTTACATTTGGTGCCATGACCCGGATGGGAGTGACGTTAAGGGGGGTGAGTGTAATGGAGGCAAGCTAGTAAAAGCTGGGTGAGTAAACCTCAATCCCCTGGCCTCAAGAGTCACGTTAGAGACTGTGGCTTTTAGCGTCCTTATTAGTGCACCCACCTCCCATCCCAGAGACGCTGGTTCAAATCCCGCTTGTAGCTGGTCGAGTAGAACTGGTTACATTTGGTGCCCTGACCCAGATTGGAGTGAGGTTTAGGGGGGTGAGTGTAATGGAGGCAAGCTCGTAAGAGCTGGGCAAGTAAACCTCAATCCCCTCGCCTTAAGAGGCACATTAGACACTGTGGTCTTCTTATCGTCCTTGTCAGTGCGCCCACCTCCCATGCTGGAGACGCTGGTTCGAATCCCGGGGTGGGGGTGGGTCGAGTAGGACCGGTTACATTTGGTGCTGTAAAATTAAAATAAAAACTAAACATATTAAATTAAAAACTAAGTCAAACCATTAATAAATGATATAATAGTATATAAATAATACTAAAATGAGAAGATAACACTGAGAAGGAGTAGACTTTCCAAAAGTATGCTGAACATGTTTCTACCCTCATAGTGTGTTCCAAAGATCAGCGCCCACAAAAATAGAGGGAAAGAACAATTGTGTCTGTCCTAATAATAATGAATTAATAAGGGGTTGAGGATGGATAAATTGCATGAGCATTTTTAACTGTTGCCATTACCTTCAACATTTACAGAGGTCATCAACTTGCAATCAGGTAGCTGGTGTGTGTGCGTGTTTCTTGTCATCAAACAGCACAAAGTAATTAAATAGGTACCCAGGAGACACAATTCTCAAGCAGAACAAAATGAGGATGTCTCTGCTGATGTGTCCTTGTGACATCTTAGGTGGAATGGTAGAAAGAAGCGAGCGAGAGAGGGAGAGGTATGGCTGCATCTGGACGTTGAGCACTTGCTGATGTTGTGGGATTTGGGAGAGGAGCTAACATAAATCATTCCAGTGTAATTTGCGCTTACAGTGGCTGTCTACAATAAAGGTCAAGCACTCTCTCTCTGTCTCGCTCTCCATGTTGGTGATAGTGAAAAGCAAAGTTGGGAGAAGAAACTGTGGTTTCATTAGTTGCTGTCTGAGGTGCAGATGTTCTAGTCTGGTTTCATTTGACAATGGTTTTGTCTTTGAGAGCTGCATTCCTTCTCCACTCTCATCAGCATAATCTTTCCCCCTTCACATCTCTAGAAAGCTCTTCATCTATCTATCTATCTATCTATCTATCTATCTATCTATCTATCTATCTATCTATCTATCTATCTATCTATCTATCTATCTATCTATCTATCTATCTATCGCTTGATATACTAATTTTAACTACTTTTGTTTAGCAAGATTCAAAGAGATATTCTGTAACGAAACTAGCTGACCTCAAAAGAAATTACATTCCAAGTGCACTATGATGCACTATAGCGCCTCTTGAGGTAAAGTTGAGAATGCAGTGTGTATGTTGAGTTATGAGATGGTTACTTTCTTGTTTTGCGTAGCCAGACCTTCAGACTGAAGCCCAGATTATACACTTTATACACGTACACAAGGGTCATCTTACAGTGCATGTGATGCAAATTTTGTCATCAGAAGAGCACCGCTGGATTTTTGTAACCACAATTTGAGGGAAAAAAGTCAGAACTGTGGGATATAAACTCGCAATTTTAAGGAAAAAAGACAGAATAACGAGTATATCTCACAATACTGTTTTTCCTTCTAAGAATTGTGAGATATAAATTTCAAATGAACTTTTTTTATACTTTTATTCCGTGGCTTCCACAGACTGCTACTGCAGAACTGTCATTTTCTGCCACCAGGTAGGCTCCACCCACAAAAAACGTCATTGCTGTTTGTAAACACAAAATAGGTCTATTTGCTTGGACAAATATATCTTGGAAATATATCTTCACCAAACTGCTATGTTTACTGTAATGACTGAATTGGAACAGCTGGTTTGCGTACGCACATATTCTCTCTTAAAATGCATATTACTCACAGACACAGGCACAGCACATCTCCACAGAATCGTGCATCAGACTGACCTAGAAAACAGGAAAGCTATCAGAATCCTTTGCCGTCTCTACAAAGAGCTCACAGGAATGTAGCCGGTACCTGTCCTTGACATAAAAAAGCACATTATGATCATAGAGTTCCATCACTCCACCCTGATATAGTACACTCTCCCTCATATGCTTCTACTGTATTTTTTGCAAGATCAGATATGTTTTGAAACCATTCAGTCTAAAGCCCAAAGTATACTTCACTTTTTACACATACACGTGGGTCAACGTACAGTGCACGTGATGCGAATTTTGTCATCAGAATAGTACAGGTGTACTGTACGCACCGCCGGATTTTTGTAACCGCGTGTAATTAGTTTATCCACAAGGTGGCAACCGTGCCCTGGGAGTGTTAATTCACAAGGTAGTCAAAGATAAACTGCATAAACAGAACATAAACAGAACCGGAACGCATGCAAGCTACAGCGACAATAGAGGCCTAGAGATTAGAGATTGTGCGAACAAGTTAGAAAGTACCCTCATTTGTACAACTCTAGCAAAGATGTTTACATGGGTTGTAATTTGTGGTGAGAGATTGCTCAAAACTGCTCATGCGTCAAACGACTGTATGCGAATGAGTCAAATAAAGTATACTTTGCAAGGCTGCGTGTTCAACTGTGCGCATACAATAGCGTACGTGTATAAAAACGAAGTACACCCAAGGTTTAATCCCAAAGTATACTTCACTTTTTACGCGTACATGAGGGTCAGCGTACAGTGCGTGTTATGCGAATTTCGTCGTCAGAAGAGTATGTGCAAACTGTACGTGGACCGCTGGATTTTTGTAGCTGCGTGTACTTGTATGTGCAGGTCGCATGTGCGACCTACATAGTCGAGAGATTGTGTGAAGTGGTTAGAAAGTACCCTAATTTGTACCACTCTAGCAAAGATTTTACTTGAGTTATAACTTGTTGTGATGGATTGCTCAAAACTGTGCACGTGTTGAATGACTGTGTATGCGTACGAGTCAAATGAAGTATACTTTGCAAGGCTGTGCGTTCAACTGTGAGCGTACAATAGCATACGCGTAAAAAACGAAGTATATCCAGGGCTTAAATTCCAACGTATACTTAACTTTTTACACGTACGCAAGGGTCAGCGTACAGTGCATGTGACTCGAATTTCGTCATCAGAAGAGTACGCGGACCGCTGGATTTTTGTAACCACGCATACTTTGTATGCATATGTCGCATATGTGCATTTTTTTTTTTTTTTTTGCAGTAATTAGTTTATCCACAAGGTGGCAACTGTGCCCTGGGGGCGTCAATTCACAAGGTAGTCAAAGAAAAACTACATAAACAGAACCGACTGGAACGCATGCAAGCTACAGCGACAAGATTGTGAGAAGAAGTGAGAAAATACCCTCATTTGTACAACTCTAGCATGAAAGAATACAAATATGTTCACATGGGTTGTAACTCGTGGCAAGAGATTGCACAAAACTGTGCGTGCGTTGAATGCCTGTGTATGTGTACGAGTCTAATGAAGTATACTTTGCAAGGCTGTGCGTTCTGTGAGGGTACACTAGCATATGCATAAAAAAAAAAGGAATTATACCCAGGGCTTAATAATAAACTGAAGCATGAAGTTGGAGTTTGGTATACACTATTACATTATTCAAAGATAAAATTGTATTCAAAGATATTGAAAATATATGTTTCGGTAATATCAGAAGAAAGAACGAGGGCTATAGAGGAAGATGCTTTGCAGTTCTAGTGTTATTCACAGCAGATGCTATATGTCTCACAAACACCTGCTAAGGCCACCCTCTCTTGTTCCCGTGGTAACCTCATTTGTTGGTGCCTGCTCACCTACTGGGTTGGTTTTGAGCACGTCCAAGGACACCGATGCATGCAGGCTGTCTCTATTTACCAGCGACAACCAGAGAGAGAGAAGCAAATAACGCAGCCAGCTGTTTACCACCGAGGGCCAGTACCTGGTATAGTGTGAATTAATTCTACCAGGACATGCTGAGTCAGAAAGCAATTTACAGATGACGTCCCACCACTATATATCTCTGGGAGGGCTGTGGGGCAGGCGTGTCTTATGGGATAAGCATTGACGATTTAGATCAAAGATGGATATGTATAAATAAATTCTCCATATTGCCTTTAGGGCCTGCTGAATATTTCATTTTCAATCTATTCTATATATCAAAATTGTGGTTTTGATAACAAATGTACTATCCTCCCCTATGTGTTTAATGTAGATTTATAAATTACAATGCTCCATCATTTACTGCTGACATGCAATGGGTAAAACTATAAAATAAAAAATACTAATGCAAGAAAACGTCATAACAAAATTGATTTCAGTTGCTAAAACAATGCAAAAATGCCTGTTTAAATTTTATTTGGAATGACATGCACTGATTAATTCACAATAAGACCAAGAACATGCATTAATAAAGAAAACAGGGTTCATTTTGATTTGATGTTGCGTATTATAATCTCGGACATATGCAAGCACAAAGACTTATTATGTGATGACTTGTGCAGAAACTCTCTGTTCCTCGCTGCAATTGCCAACCACAAGTTCTTGGCACCCGTTTTAAGAGTGCCATCGGTTTCCTCCAGTACACATCAACCTAGATTGCTGAAAATGGAGCAGCCTGCTGCCAGTTAATATAGAAATTGGGGCTTCGAGGACGATGCTGTGTCTTTCATATCTGATATCCTTGGCTAATCATTAAAACCCGGAGGATGAAGGACAGGCTAAGTGTGTCAAGTGTGTCACTGGTTCACATCTTGAGACGGTAATGTTTAACAGAGAGGCAGTAACTATGCTAGACCTGGACTGAACCTGAAATACAGGCCCATTACTTAATTGAAATCAATCAAATGCTTATAGGCTGTAAAGAAGCACTAGAAAAGGATGCAATTAAGGAAAACAATAATGATCAAACTAATGATTTCATTTGTGCTAAGGAGGTTTTTCAGACTAACACCTGTTTTTCACACTCCTTGGCACTTATCGATCAACTTTAACTGTATTTAAGTCAGATCATCCATAGCATTTCATGCTCACCCTTTATCCATGTCAAGTCGTCAAGTCAAGAAGCTTTTATTGTCATTTCAACCATGCAGTACACAGTGAAATGAAACAACGTTCTTCCAGAAACCTGATGCTACATAAAACAACGTAAAACAACAATCACAGAAACAGAAAAAAACACAGGGCCAAGGACTAAGTGTCCTTGCCACATAAAGTGCATGTGTGCAACCTGGTGCAAAACAGTACAAAGACAACACAAGACAGTGCAAGGCAACACAGGACAATACACAAAACACAAAATAGCTCTGCCAGTAAACCTGTTATAACGAGATAAAGTGAACAGTAGCAAAAATGTAAACAAAATATTGTGCAAAAAAGCAAATAGCAACAGTCCAGGAGGATGTGCAAAAACAGCATATAAACAGTTTATGGTAATGAAGTGATGTAGTGTGAGTGGTATTGAATCATGAATGAGTGAAGTGAGTACGAGTGTGTGTTGAGTCCGGGTTGTACAGATCAGTCACACAGTTGTGTGTGTGTGTGTGTTCAGTTCTGTTCAGTTCAGTTCAGTTCTTTGTTGAGAAGCCTGATGGCTTGAGGGAAGAAACTGTAACACAGCCTGGATGTAACGGCCCGAATGCTTCGGAACCGCTTCTCTGATGGCAAGAGAGTGAAAAGTGTGTGTGACGGCGTGTGGGGTCGTCCACAATGCCGTTGGCTTTGCGGATGCAGCGTGTGGTGTAAATGTCATGATAGAGGGGAGAGAGACTCCGATGACTGTAAAATCCTGAGTGCAACAACACTCTAATCTTCAAATAAAAAAATACAAGCATGTGAAAGCATTATGCACATATTTTTTGAAGTGCATTTTACAAGAAAATACCGTCTCAGTCTTTCTACTTCAAAATTTCCCATTTAATTTTTCTTGCCATTCTTTTTAATTACTTACAGAGAGAAAACTGTTTCCAACTAAATCCTACATCTAAATACTTGTCAGTGTACAGTTCAGAAACTAATTTGCTCTTTTTGATTCTTTTGTTGAAGTTCTGTCATGAAGCTAGATGGTGCAGGCTGATTGGTCCTTAAATAATTAGTTCACTTCAGAATCAAAATTTCCTGATAATTTGCTCACCTCCATGTCATCCAAGATGTTGATGTCTTTCTTTCTTCAACCGAAAAGAAATTAAGGCTTTTGAGGAAAACATTCTAGGATTTTTCTCCATATAGTGGACTTCAATTGTTGTTTCAGTGCAGCTTCAAAGGGCTCTACACGATCCCAGCCATGGTCTTATCTAGTGAAACGATAGGTCATTTTCTAAAAAAAATTAAAATTATACACTTGCACTAGCTCTAGGTCATGCGCGACGTAGGCAGAAGTACTGCGGTAGGGCGAAAAACTCCATCTCATTTTCTCCTCCAATTTCAAAATCGTGACGTTGTTTTACCTTTTTTGTAAAGGCCTTTGACTTAGTTTTTGCATGTTCGCTTCGTAAACACTTGCTTCTGCCTTCCCGACGTGATTACGTAATGCGTGGTGCATCACAGAGCTAGTGCAAGACAAGCATTTGTGGTTAAAAAGTATACACATTTTTATTTTTTTAGAAGATGACCGATCAGATTCGCTAGATAAGACGCTTATTCCTCGTCTGGGATCATGTAGAGCCCTTTGAAGCTGCACTGAAACTACAGTTTGGACCTTCAACCAGTTGGTAACTGTTAAAGTCCACTATATGGAGAAAAATCCTGGAATGTTTTCTCAAAAACCTTCAATTCTTTTCAACTGAAGAAAGAAAGACATAAACATCTTGGATGACACGGGGGTGAGTAAATTATCAGGAAAATTGAATTCTGAAGTGAACTAATCCGTTAACTTAATCTGCTCTCAATCACATCATTCTCTACAGGGCACACCTGATTGGTTTCTGCTGTATCCGTAGCCAATTAGCTTGCTGCTCAACCTTCAAATAATGGTCAGCATTTTCTGTAGCAGTTGCAGCACGCTTTTAGAAACCCTCCACCTTCCCCAGCTCCACCTGTATATATCTGCTACAAGTAATTCATGTATGCTATATCGTACAGCAGCAGCATGTCTTACTTGCTCACAGCAGCATGTGTATTGGCAGTAGCAAGTCCCATACTTGGTCTGAAGCAGCAGAAGCGTAGCAGATCTGTTCTGCCAAGACCAAATACATCAACATTGTCATATCATTACCATGCCAAACACTCTGAGACTTGTCATGACAGAAATGTTCAGAAAAAAAGAGAAAAAAAAAATCGGTAACATATGCCAAAAAACTTCATATGCTTTGGCTGAAATGTAAGCCATTAATCACATAGCAATGCTCTAACAACCACTCTGAATGTAGAAAGTAACACCCTGGCAACCAGTCAGAACACCAACGACCTAACAACCACCCAGAACACTCAAGCAACTGCATAGCAATGTGCTGACAACCACAGTGATTGAGTTTTGTATTAGCAGGCACCATTCACTTTTCTTCAAAAAATCTAGCTTCTCATTTATGTTTCATGCTGAGATTATATATGCCATTCTGCTGTGCTTCACTCCTTCCTTTGAATTGTTTGGCTGTCAGTAATTTGTGTTAATTTCTAACCAGGAAATGATTAGGAGCTAAAAATGGCATGTTAGCATAAAGACTATATCATGTGCTAGTATAGTTCTGTCCTTTATCTTCATGCATAGTAAAGAATCTCCACCTCTCTCCATTATGTAGCTGAACAATTCATGTCTGCTATTGTCCAAGACTATTATGTTCGCTCTCCAACATCAGAGGCAAACAGTGGCTTGAATACAAGAGGAAAACAGACTGAAGTGAAAAGTGCTCTGAGGCTTAGACCATAGTATCATCCACAATAGCCTACTTCTTAAATGGAATTGTACTTCTTCTAAGAAAAACGTGAGTGTTATTTGACTGCAAAGGTTGTTAAAGGCTTAGTTCGTCATTAACTGTCACAATGCTAAGGTGTTGTGAATGGTTGCCAGGATGTTGCTAAGTGGTTGTTAAAGGGTTAGTTCGTCATTAACTGTCACAATGCTAAGGATGTTGTGAATGGTTGCCAGGATGTTGCTAAGTGGTTGTTAAAGGGTTAGTTCATCATTAACTGTCACAATGCTAAGGTGTTGTGAATGGTTGCCAGGATGTTGCTAAGTGGTTGTTAAAGGGTTAGTTCGTCATTAACTGTCACAATGCTAAGGTGTTGTGAATGGTTGCCAGGATGTTGCTAAGTGGTTGTTAAAGGGTTAGTTCGTCATTAACTTTCACAATGCTTAGGTGTTGTGAATGGTTGCCAGGATGTTGCTAAGTGGTTGTTAAAGGGTTAGTTCGTCATTAAAGTCCCTGTAAAGTCAATTCTGAGAATTCTTTCTAAACACTTTATAAATGTTACAAATGTATTGCTAAAACACATTACAAAGTGTGTGAATTGAGTAATGCTTAATTGTGAAGTTAGAGCGTTAAACAGTTTTTCACCAAGTCTCTGCTCAGGATTTTTTGGGCAGAGCTAAAACCAGTGCCCAAGGAAGTCGACCGGAAGTTGAAGTCGGCCGGGTGCCGCCATCTTGTAGCAGAACTTCACTTGCGTTAGCATCCCCATTGACTCCCATTCATTTTGGCGTCACTTTGACAGTGAATAACTTTACATCTGAGGCGTTTAAAGACTCCATTTGTCCATTATTTATTTCCAAAGATACACGACAATGTATAAAGGGCTCCATTACCTTCTATGTTACATTATGGCCCCGTAGAAACAGTTTTTGTAAAAATAAGCTAATGATTGCGTCATAACCACTCGACTCTCTGTCGCACAGTAGAGAAATTACCGTACAGACAGGAGGAGAAGCTCGCAGGCAATCGGGGAGATTATCTTAATATGGCGTACTGGCGTTACATTTTAAAATACTATACAAAATAATTAATCAGAATACTTACTCCTGCTCACTCACGCCAAAGAACTCCCCGCTCAAGCTCGCCGTCTCTGCAAGATTAACGATGGCAGTTTGCACGCACAGCTACTAGAAGATTTACATCTGTCAGACAGGTTGCGGACGTCATCAAGCTTAGTTTGAGTCTGCGCGTCAGAAAAGGAAGTGCTAAAAATCGCTAAAAATGGGCTTCACTTGACTCAATTGAGTTCCAATGGGGTCGCTGTGTCCATTTCTTTTACTGTCTATGGCTAAAACGGGGGTCTAATGACGCACATCGTCCCCCGAGCATAGCCCCTCCCCTAACACTATATAACTGTCGATGACACACCGAGCGTGGCGCCGCCTCTACAGCGGTTCACTCGCTGTGTCTCGAGCCTATGGTCTCGAGTGTCATTACAGTCATACAGCCCTTTGTACATTTAGCTAGTAATGCCTTCGTCACGCAAATGCATATAACATGGTTGTTATAATATACAATACAGCTCGGTCTTCTTATTTCCTCCCGTCTCGCGGCACCGTCATTTGTCGACTCGACAACAGTCCGGCAGTAGGCTACGTGCCCACCAATGAGTGTAAGTTACCGAGTTTGCGTATGTTATAATTAGTAGGTAGTCCACAGTAACTCTACTAAAATGTGCAACCCTCAAACGTGATTCTTTTGTTTATATGCATCAGTATGTTTGACTCATTAGACAAGTAAGTTGAGACGGCAGCTCTCGCGAGTGGGTGTGGTTTCAGCGCCGACAGCGGACACGCCCCCAGCGTTTGAGAGCAGAGAGCGCTGCCTATTTTTTCGAGATTTTGATAACTTATTTCATTTACTTGCAGATTTTTTTTAATCATTCAAATTTGGCTGGGTGGTTAATAACACATTTTTCTGTGGTGTGAAAAGCTCAAAACACATACTTTAAAATGACTTTACAGGGACTTTAACTGTCACAATGCTAAGGTGTTGTGAATGGTTGCGAAGATGTTGCTAAGTGGTTGTTAAAGGGTTAGTTCGTCATTAACTGTCACAAATGCTTAGGTGTTGTGAATGGTTGCCAAGATGTTGCTAAGTGGTTGTTAAAGGGTTAGTTCGTTATTAACTGTCACAATGCTAAGGTATTGTGAATGGTTGCCAGGATGTTGCTAAGTGGTGGGTAAAGGGTTAGTTCGTCATTAATTACTCACCTTCATATCGTTCCATACCTGTAAAACTTTTGTTCATCTTCAGAACACAAGCGAAGATCTTTTTGATGAAATCTGAGAGCTTTCTTTCCCTCCAGCTATGCAACTACCACTTTCAAGCTTCAAAAAGTTCATGAAGAGATTGTAAAACTAATCAATATGAATTGAGTGATTTAGTTCAAATTGTCTGGAAAGACACGATCACTTTATATGATGAAGAGATTTAATTTAGGGTTTTATTCACATAAACGTTGATCAGCGAACATAATTAAAAGCTCTACCGAACCTGATTCACACGAGAACAAACCTCTTCCGGAAGCTCAAACGTGCTGCGTAACACACAAGAATGAACTTCATTCTCGCACATAAAGCAAAAATGCTTGAACTTCTGTTTAATACAACTGATGTGTGAGTTGATGAATATTTATGAGAATAAAAGCCTAAATTCAGTCTGTTCATCATATAAAGTGAACAAGTCTCTTCAGAAAATTTGTACTATACCGCTCAATTCATATGGATTAGTTTTATGAACTTTTTAAGCATCAAAGTGGTAGTCACACAGATGTCTATGAAAGCTGTCAAAAAGACATAAAAAAGTGGAAAACGATGCGGGGGAAAAAAAATTACACACAAACTAACCACAAACTGCAACTTTCAGATGCCATCTTTATTTTTTAGCTGCACTGTCACAGAATGCAGTGAAGGCAGTGAAGTATACTTCTATGCTGCCTTCATAAATCCATCAGATGAAGGCATCTCATGAGACAGGAAGTGGATTCGAAGTCAGAAGATCCCATGATATGTCTAACATCCCTCCTTTAAAGGTGCCCTAGAACGTTTTTTAAAAAGATGTAATATAAGTCTAAGGTGTCCCCTGAATGTGTCTGTGAAGTTTCAGCTCAAAATACCCCATAGATTTTTTTTAATTCATTTTTTTAACTGCCTATTTTGGGGCATCATTAGAAATGAACTGATTCAGGGTGTGTGGCCCTTTAAATCTCGTGCTCCACGCCCCAAGAGCTTGCGCTTGCCTTAAACAACATAAACAAAGTTCAAACAGCTAATATAACCCTCAAAATGGATCTTTACAAAGTGTTCTTCATGCAGCATGTCTAATCGGGTAAGTACAGTGTTTATTTTGATGTTTACATTGATTCTGAATGAGTTTGATAGTGCTCTGTGGCTAACAGCTAATGCTACACTGTTGGAGAGATTTATAAAGAATGAAGTTGTTTATGAATTATACAGACTGCAAGTGTTTAATAATGAAAATAGTGACGGCTCTTGTCTCCGAGAATACAGTAAGAAACGATGGTAACTTTAACCACATTTAACAGTACATTAGCAACATGCTAACGAAACATTTAGAAAGACAATTTACAAATATCACTAAAAATATCATGATATCATGGGTCATGTCAGTTATTATCGCTCCATCTGCCATTTTTCACTATTGATCTTGCTTGCTTACCTAGTCTGATGATTCAGCTGTGCACATCCAGACTTTCTGCCCTTGTCTAATGCCTTTCATAATGTTGGGAACATGGGCTGGCATATGCAAATATTGTGGGCGTACACCCCGACTGTTACATAGCAGTCAGTGTTATGTTGAGATTCGCCTGTTCTTCTGAGGTCTTTAAAACAAATGAGATTTATATAAGAAGGAGGAAACAATGGAGTTTGAGACTCACTGTATGTCTTTTCCATGTACTGAACTCTTGTTAATTAACTATGCCGAGGTAAATTCAATTTTTGAATCTAGGGCACCTTTAATGTAAATTTAAGGGATTATTTTCACCTGTTTTTGTTATAGTTGATTGTCAGTGTTGTTATTGTTAACTAAAACAAAATCATTGACATAAAGCTGAAATAAAATAAAAAATATTTATTAGATTTAAACTTACATTTAGGCTTGAACTTAAAAAAACTTTAAAATTAAAATGAAAACTGAAAATATAAATATAAAATCTCATTTAAATATTAATAAATACTATAGTATATAAATAATACTTATGTTTGTGTTCCTAACCCTAAAGTATAGCTTTTGTGCAGAGCTTTCATTAACAACAACAACAACAACACATACAAAGGCGTGCTTTGTCTTTGATTTATGAATAGGTGACCAAGTCAGCATCAACACATGCTTCTATTGCTTAACAAATAAATCTGCTTGAACATGCCTTAAGCAGGTCTGTATAGATTTCCCTGGAGACCTGAAGCTATAGATATTATTCTCAAGTCCCTTCAGGGAACAAAGACTCGTCACTGTACAGCAGCCTGCCTCTTCTGTGCTGGATTATTTTTTTAGGTTTATTTCTGGATATTTCCATTAGGCTTTCAAACTAACTGTTTTTCCCCTCATTTATATAATTTATACATCTACATTTTGTCTGCTAAATAGGTTACTAAGTTTAGAAATAGTCTTGTTGTTGAGGGGTATTTAAAAGATAAGCTTAGATAATTAATGAGCGTTCATAATAATATAGAGATATTTTAAAAATAACCATGTTCAGCTATTCCATGCTGTCTTTTTCACTCATCTAGGTTGCTGTCCCAAAATAACCCAGCCTCATTTTGGGTCTGAGTTATACATGATATAGCATCACTGAAAAGCTTTGAATTGCTCTCTGAAACATAAACATTGCAGTGTCTGTTTAATTGAACAATAAGTAATTTTTTTCCCAAATACTGGGAAAAAATAAATCTGGTTATTCATGCATCAGATTTGGTTTGTTGTACAAGCAGATAACTGAGAATGTTGTGATTTCTCATATGCATGCATGAAATTGCAAAGAGGACATTCGCACATAAGCGTTAAAGAAGGTTTACTTGTGATTTACCTCTCTGTGAAAGGTTAAAGGCCATCCTGATAATTGCAATTCTAAACTAATGAAGTGGATGATTAATTGATTGCCTGATAGATTTTTGCCTGATTTTTGCTGCAGATAATCACAAAATCATTGGTATTGATAAGGTCTTACGTCATGTCGTGCTTAAAACAATCCCAGCTAACAGGGAATCGAACAACTGTTTCAGTAACGTTAATAGAACATTCGTTCAGAGCGGTCTTTAATAATGTTCTCAAAATATAAATATTATTTATACATCGTCATGGAATGTGTTTTTTTTTCTGAAACGTTTTAGTTGTACATTTGTTATTTAAATGTTACTACATGTTGCAGAACGTTCACACATTCAAAAGTAACATTCCCATAATGGTACAATTTGTGATATTTTTTTACGCTAGAGGTCGCTAGAAGCCTATTCAAAGGCCTAGTTTGATGACGTAAAGTTTTAGAGTGGAAACTTGGGACATGTAGTCTCCATCTCAACGGACGGTGCAAAAGAATAGGGATTGGAGTCTGGAAGAACTCATGTTCGTGGATGCGATTATTAACGTTACTGTAGTATGAAGCAGAGCAGGACCGAGTGTTGTGGGAGCTGAACGAGGAGCTGGAGCGATTGATCAACACACGCCTCATGAGCAGCGGGACTTTTATTATGATACAGTCGCCGGCGCCGCTTCCGCTTTTCCGGTCATGAGTTTACGGGAGCTGTCCTTGTCGACAGAACCAGCGGCAGATGGTAAACAGTAATTATGTTCCATAAATAAGTAACACAATCCACCATAAAACGTGCAAGAAGTAAATAAGGAACTGCTTGAAGCAAGCTAGTGGTTTGCTGGATGCTAGACTCTACTTCCGCATTTGTCCACGGCACTGTTGTCATGTGGTTTCTACGTCAGTAAAGGCGGTAACAAAGGTAACTGCGTCATTGACAGGCGACTGCACTGCCCCCGTGTCACTGTTTAGAACAGTGCCCAAGGAAGTCGACCGGAAGTTGAAGTCGGCCGGGTGCCGCCATCTTGTAGCAGAACTTCACTTGCGTTTGCATCCCCATTGACTCCCATTCATTTTGGCGTCACTTTGACAGTGAATAACTTTACATCTGAGGCGTTTAAAGACTCCATTTGTCCATTATTTATTTCCAAAGATACACGACAATGTATAAAGGGCTCCATTACCTTCTATGTTACATTATGGCCCCGTTGAAACAGTTTTTGTAAAAATAAGCTAACGACTGCGTCATAACCACTCCACTCTCTGTTGCACAGAAGAGAAGTTACCGTACAGACAAGAAGAGAAGCTCGCAGGCAATCGGGGAGACGTCAAGAGAGAAGCATACTGGCGTTACATTTTAAAATACTATACAAACTAATTAATAAGAATACTTACTCCTGCTCACTAACGCCAAAGAACTCCCCGCTCAAGCTCGCCGTCTCTGCAAGATTAACGATGACAGTTTTCACGCACAGCTACTAGAAGATTTACATCTGTCAGACAGGTTGCTGACGTCATCAAGCTTAGTTTGAGTCTGCGCGTCAGAAAAGGAAGTGCTAAAAATCGCTAAAAATGGGCTTCACTTGTCTCAATTGAGTTCCAATGGGGTCGCTGTGTCCATTTCTTTTACTGTCTATGGTTTAGAATGGGAATTTTCTCATGATTTACAAGTAGTTGAAAACATTAGAGATATTGTTAGTAATCAGCTGGACAAAATATATAACACTAGCCTAGTGGTTTTTGGATATTTTACTGCAAAAATTTTACAAATTGTACCTTTAACGTTCACATAATAACAAAAAGTGTTTTTAAAACATAAAAAATTGACGTTTTGGACGTTGACTTAATTGGAACATTAGCAAAACGTTCTGAGAATATATATATTTTTTTCTGGAAAACAGCTGAATATATTATTAGACCATTAAAAATTAGATAAAAAATTAGTCAAATACAAGATTGCCACTCAAATTCATATAATCTTTGCTTATTTTGATTACATTGTACATTTTAAAGCTCTTATAGAGGGGGAACACTTGGGAATGCACAAACTGATGGAAAATATATCTTCAATGTAATTTTCACACATCATCAGACTTGATGCATGATAATAACTATGAGCCAGCATGAATGCAAAGTTGCAATGCTGTGCATCTTTAAATTTTTAACAAATGAAAACCTGGTTAAGTAGCTTGACATCATACCATCTATTAAAAAATATACTAACAAATGCCATTTGCCATAGGCAGTTACTGCATTGAAATTCCACCTGGAGCAACTTCATGTTTTTAGGCCAAATTGCTGCTAGAAAGTAGATTGTGATCTTTCAAAGTTACCCGGTTAAACTTACAAACTGTATTATTCTGTCTGTCAATGTTTTTCAGTCATACCAGCCATTGCAGAATGTAACATTTTGTTTAACTAAAGCAGCTATACCAGACTGCCCTGTTTGAGTCAGAGAGATCTACACTACACCCTACTGGTGAATTCTGTGTATCACAAGTGCTGGCAGACTTGATTTGGGTTTCAGTGTTATAAAACCCTGTTTAAAGGGATGGTTCACCCAAGTCATCATTTACTCACAAGTTGTTCCAAACCTGTATGAATTTCTGTCTTTTGCTGAACACAAAAGAATATATTTTAAAGAATATGTTAACCAAACAACCCTGCTGACTTGCATAGTATGGAGAAAAAAGGGGAAAAAAATACTATGGAAGTCAATGGGGTCCATCAACTGTTTGGTTACTGACATTCTTCTAAATATCTTCTTTTGTGTTCAACAGAAGAAAGAAATTCATACAGGTTTGGGAAAACTTGAGGGTGAGGAAATGATGACGGAATTTTCATATCTGGGTGAACTATCCCTTTAACTGGGGTTCTTATTTTTTGGCCTATTTAAAAAAAGAAAAACAAGAAAGAAAATGTCTTGTACTTCAACAAAGATGCAAACGACTAAATCTTGATGAAAAAGGAATTTGTCAATGCATATTGTTGATACTGAAGTGTTTGCATGTGAAAAGTTATGAGGTAAAATAAGAAATTAATAGGCCTTTTTATTTCCAGGTCACTAATCAAGTAATTCTGACACTGATCATGTGACTTTTCCATCAAAATACAAGTGTCTCGTGTCTCTTTTGAATATTATCAAATCATTTTTTGTCTTATTTATCTATTTATTTTGTGATTTTTCACTTCCTTTTATTTTAATGATTTTCATTATATTATTTTTATTAAATGGCTTTTATAAAGTCTTTCTGACATGTGAATCGCTTAGAGTTGCATTTTATCTGTGAAAAAGTGCTAGCTACTAAACAAAAAGTAGGGCCTTCTAATAAATACTAATATTATTATCAACGAAAACAGAAATAAGAATTGGAAATGAGCTTTACAAATGAACATTACAAATACTGCGCCTGTCAAAGGCCTTGTACATGTTTTAGAATGGAGGAATCATAAACATCATCTTCTATTGCTGCCCTTTTGGAAGTGAACCCAAACGTTCTGACGCTTCCATTCGGAATCCAGCAAGCTGTCGAGCGCCTCCTGGCAACGGTTGCTATGGTGACTAACTACGTCACGCACGACTTCGGTTGCCATGGTCCTTGTGACGTGAGGGACCGTGTAAAACGGTGTAGGAAACCCCGGATAGCGGTTACCATGGATACTGGCGGGGGGGAGGGGTGGAGTTTAGAGGAAGCGGAAGTGTCAGCGCAAGCGGAAGTGGTACTGCCCTGAATACCCCGAGCAGCGAAACGGAGGACAGCTTGATACTCCCATCGTTAACAGACACAAATCAGGACTCGAAATATATTTAAATGTGAGTTACATTGCCCATTAAGGCCGCTCGTGTGATATTATGAATATTAGAGATGCATTTTGCTGTATTGTTGCTCATGTAAGCCCCCCTCATCATTGTCAATGGCGGAAGGTGTCTATTGTGGTTTGGGGCTGGGTACAAGGACTTAGGCCGAGGCGGGCGATGAATAACGATTACTGCCGATTTATTCCCGATTGCGTCCGATTTGTAGTAGAGGCGCGCGGTTCCCGCACTTTCATTATGTAAGAGCTTAATCAAAGTACCATCGCGCGGAACATCACTCAATCAGCACGGGAGGAATGGCCAGCGGCTCCCGCGTCTATTCAACGCCTGGCCGTCGTGAAAGCTAACCGGCTAATCAGTCAATAGTAAAATACACTAGAGGAGTAAAGCGCGTGCCGGTGAGTTGCGGCTAGTAACGGTTAAATTAAATTTGGCGAGAATAATCGGCTCGTCCGATTAAATTCCACAAGGGAATGTGAGAGAGAGGGCGTTGCATTGGTGGCTAACGCTGTTAGCTCGAGCGAAGAGCCTTGAATATGCTGCAGTGCAGTATTAGCAAGGTTAGGCGCTTAATACAGCTCAAATTCGTAGTTTTACCATCTCTAAATCATTCTAATTAACTTAATGATTTCACATAGTCGATTGGGATCTTATAAAATCGCGAAACAATCGCCTCAAAGGATGGCGGACTTGTCGTCAGGACGCGTCGTGAGGGCCTATGTAAATAAATTTAGTTCGACAGCAGCTTATGTCATCATCTAACTCATCAAACTACGCATTTTAACTTGCACTCCAGCCCTCTTCGGTTATATTAGGCAGCCGATCGGCAAGCTCACTCAGGTGGGTTGGTCTCCAGGACCTGGACGGGCTGTGTTTACTCGCCTGACACCGTTACCTGCGGTTCGGGTTCAGGACTTCAACGCCCAGGGCGTTGGCACTTACACACGTATTGATAGCTGACAGGGTTGGAATTCCCACTGTGGCCTGCTGGAATCACGATTCCTGATCGTAATCCATGACCTTGCACAAAGGTAGACGGTCAAATGGATAAATGTAATATTAGGCAGCAGTCAGAGACCTGGGGTTGAATGTGATCTAGAATAGAATAGGTGATCCATTCTAGTGTGTTTGATTTAGACTTTGACCAGTTATAATATGCAGAGGTGGATAAGCCGTTGGATGTTTGAGAAATAATGGTTTTTGACCTGCTTTTTTAATTGGGTTATATTTCAGAAATCGCCTTAAAGTGCAGTGTGAGCTAAATATGACCTGAATAATTGTCATTTGGTGCAAAGAACAAATGTAAAATGCTCAATGCAGAGACAAGGTAAAACAAATGTTTTGGTGAACATGCATTTGTTATTGAACACGAAATTTATTCTTTTAGGTTTTACTAATACCATTATCTATGGATAACCCTGGTTTATGATGCATACAATTATTTTTTTTTAAAGATGGTCAAGCATTATATGGCACAATAAAACCCCCAAACTGTATTTAAAGTGTTTATATATTTCTTGAAAATTGTCCTTTTTTCTTTTTCTTTTTTTTTTCTTTTTGTAAGAGATAATGGTGAGCTTTCTTATGGCAGGGTGTTTTTATATTTGACAAATAAAAAATGCACCATACTAAAGTTAATTGTAGTCAGTGAAAATACACTTGATCAGTTATGTTTTATGTTTCAACTTTTATTTTTGTAAGCTCTTTGAATTCAACTCAAGCATTGTTTTGGAGTCTGAAGTGGTTAGTTCACTTCAGAATTAAAATTTCTTAATAATTCACTCATCCTCATGTCATCCAAGATGTTTTTCTGTCTGTCTTCAGTCTAAAAGAAATTGATTTTTGAGGAAAATATTCCAGGAGTTTTCTTCATATAGTGGACTTCAACAGGGTTCAACGGGTTGAAGGTCCAAATTTCAATGGAGCTTCAAAGGGCTCAACATGATCCCTGATGAGGAATAATGGTCTTGTCTAGCGAAACGAAAAAAATAAAATAAAATGGTATCCTTTTAACCACAAATGCTCATCTTGCACTAGCTCTGCGATGTGCCACGCATTACGTAATCAAGTTTGAAAAGTCGGAAGTACCGCACAAGTCTTAAAATGTTAAAACAACGTTGTCAGATGATTTTGAAGTTGGAAAAAATTAGTCTTTCTCCCTACCGCAGTATTTCTGCTTATGTTACGCGTGACCTTTCCAACGTGATTACGTAATGCGTGGCACATCGCAGAGCTAGTGCAAGATGAGCATTTGTGGTTAAAAAGTATATAGACGTTTTTTAGAAAATGACCAACTGTCACGCTAGATAAGACCCTTATTCTTCGGCTGGGATCGTGTAGAGGCATTTGAAGCTCCATTGAAGTTTGGACCTTCAACTCACTAAACCCTGTTGAAGTCCACTATATGGAAAAAAATCCTGGAATGTTTTCCTCAAAAACCTTAACTTCTTTTCGACTAAAGAAAGGAAGGGGGTGAGGAAATTTTGATTCTAAAGTGAACTAATCCTTTAAGCAAGCTCTGTATAACTAGCCTGGTTCAGATAATGAAATTGTATTGTCGTACTGTCCAGAAGTGTTATAACCTCATGGGACTTTTACTGATGGTTTTTACTCTGATGATTCAGTGATGAATGCATTGAGATAAAAAGACAGTCAGTGAATGACGTACCAATGAAACATGCCTTTTCGTTTGTCCTCTTACTTAGTCATTTATAGGTAGCCCTCAGTATGACTTAAATCTTCATAAGACCCAAATTTAATAATAGTATCTGGTGCAGGTCAAAATAGGTACCAACTTGAAGATTGACCTCTTTACAACAAAAGGAGGTCAGCCAACCTCTCTGTGACACCAAACTTGACTTATTTTTATTATATGCATACAGGCACTAGGGGTCGGATAATGCGCTAGACTAATCAAACCTTTAACTCACCAGCGACATGCATTTTGTCATCTAATAGTACCTTTTTCCCTACTTTTATAGTTTGATCATGGACAAGAGCGACCTAGTGCAGAAGGCTAAACTCGCTGAGCAGGCTGAGCGCTATGATGACATGGCTGCTTCCATGAAGTCCGTCACGGAGGGCGGCGTTGAGCTTTCCAACGAAGAGCGCAACCTGCTCTCCGTGGCCTACAAGAACGTGGTTGGCGCCCGCCGCTCGTCCTGGCGTGTGATCTCCAGCATCGAGCAGAAAACGGAGGGAAACGAGAAGAAACAGCAGATGGCGCGCGAATACCGTGAGAAGATCGAGACTGAGCTTCAGGAAATCTGCAACGACGTGCTGGTGAGAGACATGACGTGAATCAAGGAAGAAAACATTTGACAGTTGAATTGACAGCTATAGAAGTTCCACATTGATTTAATTTGTTAGAATTTGTTTCAAAACTGCGTTTTAAAGGATTAGTTCACTTCAGAATTCTAATTTCCTGATAATTTATTCACCCCCATGTCATCCAAGATGTTTGTCTTTCTTCAGTCGAAAAGAAATGAAGGTTTTTGAGGAAAACATTCCAGGATTTTTCTCCATATAGTGGACTTCACTGGGGTTCAAAGGATTGAAGGTCCAAATGTTTCAGTGCAGCTTCAAAGAGCTCTACATGATCCCAGACAAGGAATAAGGGTCTTATCTAGCGAAACGCTCGGTCAAAAACAATTAAAAAAAATGTATATACTTCTTAACCACAAATGCTCATCTTGCACTGCTCTGCGATGAGCCACGCATTACATAATCACGTTGGAAAGGTCACATGTGACATAGCCGGAAGAACCGAGCAAGAATTTGCAAAGACTAAGTCAAACGGCCCTTAAAAAAAAGGGCAAAATGTGGGATGATTTTGAAGAGGGAGGAGAAAATGAGATTTTTCACTCACCACCGCGGTACTTCCACCTACGTCACGCGTGATCCTTCCAACGTAATGCGTGGCACATCGCAGAGCAGTGCAAGACGTGCATTTGTGATTAAAGTGTATACATTTTTATTTTTAGAAAATGACTGATCGCTTTGCTAGATAAGACCCTTATTCCTCGTCTGGGATCGTGTAGAGCCCTTTGAAGCTGCACTGAAACATTTGGATCTTCAACCTATTGGTAACTGTTCACTATATGGAGAAAAATCCTGGAATGTTTTCCTCAAAAACCATAATTTCTTTTCGACTGAACAAAGAAACACACAAACATATTGGATGACATTGTCAGCAAATTTGAATTCTGAAGTGAACTGATCCTCTAAGGCATTATAGCAATGAAATGTCAGATGATTTTAAAGAATGGCCCTTTTTAGCGACAATTTGTGTGCAATGTATATTTATGCTATTTGGAATACTGTCGTGTCTGTCTTATTGTCTTTGTTGTGTCGTGCAAAGCTTCAAATGAATGATGCACTATTTGAAGTGTTCTAAATCAACCACTTAATATGTTTGTTTTCAGTTAAAATGCTGCCTACGCAGGCAGCAAGGCATTTCACTGTTTATGATCAGGGAAAAAGGAATCATTTGCATTTGTAATATGAAACTGATAAGAAAAATGCAATTTGGATGCATCCAAAAATGTACAATTTACCTCTAAGAGTGTTGTTTTTCTCCTTTCTGATAGCTAATGACTTTTTATCTTATTCATGTAATATTAATGTTCATAGCTTTGTCTGCCTTTCCTCTGTTCTCTCAGGGTCTCCTGGAGAAGTACCTCATTCCCAACGCTAGCCAGGCAGAGAGCAAAGTCTTCTACCTGAAAATGAAAGGAGACTACTACAGATACCTGTCCGAGGTGGCATCCGGAGAATCAAAGAAAAGTGAGCTCATTTTATTTATAAAGCAAGAAGGATGTTGTCTAAAATTATGGTTCATCTATCATTAGAGGTGAAGATAATTTAATGTGTAAAGATGGGAAGCCATAATGCTGCAGTATAAGGTCAAGTCCTAAGAATGAGTAATTAGATGCTAGCCAAAGAAACTGCATCAAAGGTAGGGATGGGTGCGGAAACCCGGTTTTAAATTTGCCCCGGGGCTAAATTTTGAAAGACCGATGTATCGATAAGCTCTGACGTTAACGGTTCTGCTGTCGATACTGGAGAAATTATGAAGAAAATACACATACATGTATTACTGCTATATAGACATTATCTTGCAAATTCTATCTCGCCAGAGTAGCCAGCTGTTTCTGTACGCAATAATAATATTGATCTTGGCTATGATGTATTTTTCGCAATTCAAAAGACAGAGGAGATACACCCAGAGGAGCTACAGCGAGTATCATCAGAAAGAAGATATCTGAGGCACACCTTCATTCTATTCACAGCTGTGCGCGTTCGTACTTAACGTCAGAATCGGCACAATCGGTGCAGTCTTTACCGTTGCTAAATTGCCGTAAATATGTTTGATCTTTTTTGTCAACGTTTTAAAACGCTGAAAACGCAATAATCCGCGCAAGAGACGCTGTTCCCCGGGCTGAATTGTGTGTGTGGCGTGCGCTTCAAAACGGGTTGCTAATAGACAAACAAATTACACGTTGGGCTTCAGGTCCAAACGATCAAATACACACACAAATATGTTAAAATTACTGGATTGGAGCATGTTTAGCTACTTAAACGAAGTTAATATCGGAAGTGTACATGAAGAACTGTGAGAAAATCCGATGTGTTAATATCTATTGCCTTAAAGTGACAGCAGTCACCTTCTGACCACTGGATCCAGAACAAAAATGAAACTTGCACGAATCTTTTGCTACGCGTTTGATAATGCACAGGCGAGTACCCAGAAGCTACAATGATATATGACGCCACATTAAAGATTTATGTATTGCTTGAATTCCTAAATGAAATGGACAGAATTTTAAATCTGAGACAACACAAAGCTTTAAGCCTATTGGGATTTTTTTTTTTTTTTTTTTTGGGTGTGAGACGAACTATGCAGCTTCTGTTTATTCGGCAACTGAAAAAGGCATATAGCCTAGGATTTACAAATCGATATTGGTCTTATGAATGTGACACAAACAGCAAGGAGACATTTTAATAAAGTAATGTTTTCTGAATCAGTGTTGGCGGCAAAGATGAAGTTGACATTGACTCTCCTCATCTCATGGACGCACTTAGATAGAGAATGCGCATTTCATTCGGTTTAGGCTACATAATCAGAGTATATAATATAATATAATATAATATAATATAATATACACACAAACAAAAAGTACCGATAAGAATACCGCCAAAGTACCAGATCGATAAGCAGTATCGGTAAGAGTAGTAATACCGTTAACCTTAATGCTACCCATCCCTAATCAAAGGCTGTGATGTTAACGGTCATGAATTTGATTTTGTGTTTACTATCAAATTACAGCCACAGTGGACAACTCTCAGAAGGCTTACCAGGATGCATTTGAGATCAGCAAAAGGGAAATGCAGCCAACACACCCCATCAGGCTGGGACTAGCACTGAACTTCTCCGTGTTTTACTATGAAATCCTCAACACCCCAGAGCAGGCCTGCAGTTTGGCAAAGACGGTTAGACAATTATCTTGTTTGACTTTTTTTGTTTTGAGTACACGCAATGTACTATTTCCTCTTTCATCTCATCTTATTTATGCAACATTCTGTGAAAATCTTCAAAAAGTGTTTCAGAACCTGAAACTAAGTGAGTTTATACTGAATACTAGAGTGCGTTTCCAGTGTCCAGGAAGACAACAGACCTCTCTGACCCTCATGTTTACCTTCACCCTAGGCTTTCGATGAGGCAATTGCTGAACTGGACACCTTGAACGAGGACTCGTACAAAGACAGCACCCTGATCATGCAGTTACTAAGGGACAACCTCACTGTAAGTGCCCACTTTGTTAGTTGCCCAAAATTAACACTTGCTTCAAATTAACAATGCAAAATTAGATGCACCAATATGAAAAATTGATACCGATACTTTTTTTTTATATTTGAACTAAAATGTAAGAAAAATAGTGGTCCACTAATGAAATTTTTGCTTTGCAGCTTTCAAATGTAGTACAGTTGTGTCATTTACATGTTATATTATGAGCATAACAAATTGAGTTGAAGAATTGACATGAATTCCTTGGTGTCGGACCTTTGTATATTTTTAATAAGAATAAAAGAATATCTTATTGGCAACATTTTGCCTTAATATTATGGCATTGATAGGTGGGGTAAAGTTAATTTTAACCTTTGCAGCCTGATCATTGGATCATTTTAACCTCCCCCCCCCCCTTTCTTTCTGCAGCTGTGGACATCAGAAAACCAGGGTGACGAGGGGGATGCCGGCGAGGGCGAAAACTAAAGGCGTTGCACTTCACTGTTAAATCCACCTACACTCTTTATCTTACACATATACAGCCCATAATTCCCTGCTCCATCCAATCCACCTCACCTTTATCCACCTTTCTGTATGACGAGCAGCATGAATTGTATCTGACCTACAAGTTTGTACCCCCGAAGCCATGAGTGGCAGGGTAAAGTTTGGTTTTTCCAAAGCTGACTTGTCTCAAACATGTCTGTTTGTGTATTTTTCCCTTAGACAAGGGAAAATGGTTGAGTAGTGGAAATGATTTCCATCTTTTTTTTCCCTTCCTTAAATCCCTCCTAACATTTTTAAAAGGTTATATGTTCTCTGGTCTAAACAGGTTATAATGCATTATAGTGTTCCCCCCCACCCACCCATTTTTCCCTTCTATGTCTTTTCTCTCCAATAGTGTACTGGCGATTGCTGGTTTTATTCAAAAGGTTATTAAACTGTCCATTAATTTAACAAACACTGTGATGTTTAATTTTTCCTCCTGGGTAACTTGTGCTTAATGGAAATCTGAACGGTTTCAGTACGAGTAGCAGTACAATTCTGTTGCGATCTCATACAGAAGGGATGAAAACAGGCTGTATTGTGACACTGACTAACATGCATTACTATTATTGCTGTCATGTGCGTCATTTTATTTTGCGTACACGGCTAAAGACGACAAAAGGGACCCGAGGTTTGCCATTCCATGTCTGTTCAGTTTTAAGTTAAAGACATTCCATCAGTATGTGACGTTTAACAATTACAGACCTTTTGTGAACAAACTGGAGAGTTTCCTAATGTGCTGTCGATAAGACAGTCAACATAAAGGTGCTGTTTGACATCAGTAAACGATTTTCCTGGTTTGTTCTGTACGTTTTTTTCCCCCCCTCCCTTTTAGATCACACCTCCGTATAATAAAGATGTAAAATTGTAAACATTTTAGAGGTAAATATAAATTTGTCTTAAAACTAAATGTTGTCAACCTGCTTGCAAAAACCACTTTTTTTATTATTATTATTATTATTCAACCCTCTTATGAACGCCCCTACAGGAAGTTAATGCTTGATGTTTCCCTCTTCAAATGATATCAGTGTAGTTCAGGAGGAGTTTTGGGGCCTTAGACTGACTTTGAGCTTTACTACTCTTCTTTCCTGTTAAGAGATGAGTTTCTGTAAGACCCTCAGCAGTTCAACCTGAGAAATACTGGATTTAACTTGAATTTTGTGCAGGAAAGTGCCGCAGACCAGTGGAGGCTTTTAAGTCTTGGCCCAAAGTCAGTGAAACGCAAGACGAGATCAGATTTGGCAAATAGTCGAAGGACCCGAGCATTACTAGGGAGGTAGCCACTCATTCAGTGTCACAATACCTTGTCACATCACCATAACATTCCACGTAGGTGTAGAACTCATCTGTCTTGAGCTGAAGACAATGTTCATGCACTGAAGACAAAATCTCTTTTTCTCTCCCCTTAGCTGAACAAATGGCAGTTATTCTACGCTTGATTACAAAAAATACAGTAGTGAATGTGGAGCCGAGCCTGTCTGTATATCTGGTATCTCCAATTGCTTTGTTTTTACTGACCAGTATTCTGCCTAAAGTTAGCTTCTGTGACGGTTTCATTGCTTAGCGCGCACGTGGTTGTGAAAATTTAGACTAGCTTAAGGGAAAAAATTACAAAATGACAAAAAAAAAATACAACCTGGTTATTGACGTAATACTAGATTTGTGTATGTCTTTTAAAACAGTTCTAGTTTCACCTTACATGTTATAATCAGGAAAGTGTAAAAGACAATTTAAAGTGAAATAAAAGTTTTATCAGTTCCAAATTGCGCTGTATTGTTTTTGCAGTGGTGTACATTCAATTCAAAGAACAATCTGCAAGTTATCAAGGTCTTGTCATTGTTCTCTAAACATTTAAAGGGCATGTGGTTTTCATAAAAATATTTAAATAAGCATTTAATGATGATTTTAAGCAAGTTTTAAGGATTAGTTCACTTCAGAATTCTAATTTCCTAATAATTTACTCACCCTCATGTCATCCAAGATGTTTGTCTGTCTTTCTTCAATCGAAAAGAAATAGGTTTTTGAGGAAAACATTCAAGGATTTTTCTCCATATAGTGGACTTCAACAGTTACCAAGGGGTTGAAGGTCCAAATTGCAATTTCAGTGCAGTTTCAAAGGGCTCTACGTGATCACTTATCAAAAAATTATATATATATATATATATTATACTTTTTAACCACAAATGCTCATCTTGCACTTGCTCTATGATGCGCCGCGCATTACGTAATCACATTAGAAAGGTCACGCGGAAGTACCGCGGTAGGGCGAAAGACTTCAAAATCGTCCAACGTTTTTGTTTTCTGTAAAGGGCGTATGACTTGGTCTTTGCATGTTCGCTTTGTAAACACTTGCTCAGTACTTACGCCTACATCACACCTGACCTTTCCAACGTGATTACGTAATGTGTGGCACATCGCAGAGCAGTGCAGGATGAGCATTTGTGGTTAAAAAGTACATTTTTATTGTATTTTTTAGAAAATGACCGATCTTTTCACTAGATAAGACCCTTATTCCACATCTGGGATCATGTAGAGCCCTTTGAAGCTGCAGTGAAACTACAATTTGGACCTTCAACCCGTTGAACCCCAGTGAAGTCCACTATATGGAGAAAAATCCTGGAATGTTTTCCTCGGAAATCTCAATTTCTTTTCGACTGAAGAAAGAAAGACATATCTAAAATGACATGGGGTAAATTATCAGGAAATTTTAGCTATTTTTACAAGTTAACCTCAATCATCTGTGGCATGCCGTTGATTACCACAGAAAAGTATTGACTTGTTTTTTGAGCTGTAAATGTGCCTTAAAAGAACAAGGCTTTTAATTAGTTTTACTACTAGTATTTATAGCATTTACTGTTTTGTCTTTTTAGGATTGCTAATTCTTACAAAAATAATCGCTGACCATAGCATTACATCCGACAATTTACTGGATAAAATACAATATTACTGAACATTGTCCTTTATTATCAGATTCATTACTTTCTTTAAATAAAGACCCGTTTACATTGTTTTGATGCAAAATGGCATACGAAACATCAATAAATACAGGTGTCAAGTCTTTACAAATGTATATAAACATTAAATGGTTTTGACAGTAATTAACCCACAACAATACAACACAGCTGAGTACTTTCTCTGGAAAAGACTAAAGGTAAGTGTAAAACATGAATACATTTTGTAGAAAATATAGCCCTATGTATTATGTGGAAATTGTTTAAAATGAAAAAATAGCCAGTCAGTTAAATGTGTAATGAAGAAGACATTAAAATCACATGCCAAATCAACATCAGATTCGATTAGTGACTGATTAAATGGACTAATTTAACAACCAGAACAAGTCTGACCAAACAAACACAACATTGGAGTTTCAAAATGAAACCCGATTGCCATTTTAATGACAGTTATACACCCAGTCAAATGTGCCTATATGAACATGAACACTCAACTATTTCCTATTTTTTAAATAACGTTATGATGTGCATATCTGAAGGATGAGCAGAAATTTGTAGCAAACGGTGCAGCATTGAGCGGCAAATCAACTCGAGGCACTTGGGGAAAGTTTCCTCATGTCCACTTTACAATCACTGTTATTTCATCTTCTGTACTTCATGCAGGAGTTTCTGTGCTGCTGCGTTATTTGGCTCGATTTTGAGCACATTGTTGAGGTCTTCAATACAAGACTTCTTGTTCTAGGAGAAAAAAAATATTACAATTTATAAAACAATCCACCAATCAGAGATCATAGCAATCTTTCAAGACGATTTCCTCATATTTGAACTTACTTTAAGTTCCTTGTATGCTTGGGCACGTCGGTAAAATCCCTTAATGTTGGCAGAATCCAATAGAAGAGCCTCATCACAGTCGCTAATAGCTTCTTTATACATCTTTAACGACAGGTAGCAGAGAGCCCTACAAAGCAATATTCATTTAAACATTATCAAACCACAAACTTTTCCAGGCCTAGAAATTCAAATTCAGTTATAAATCGCCATGATATTTCCAGGTTTTCCATCGCCACATGAATCCTGATATTTGGCAGCATAATTACTAGGGTAGTTTTTGTTGCATTTCATACCTGTTTGTGTAGGTTGTGACTTCTGTGGGGTCCTGACTAAGTGACTGTGTGTACTTCTCCACGGCTTTCTTGTGTTCGCCCTTCTTCACAAATGCATTGCCTTCTTCTTTTAGAGTTTTGGCCTTTTTAACAGCTTCTGGTCCTGGTGCTTTGAATAAAACAACTGAAAATCAAGTGCTGAAGCAATGTATGATGGGTTCGCTCAATACAGCATATCAGGATCAGTACGATTAATCGTTAAAAAGGTTGTGATCTCGATTCAACCACCCACGTGATCTTATTCCTAAATGACAGTTGTTAAAGATTTATGTGCATGGATGCACTGGCTTGTCACAAACTAATTCAAAATAAGAGTTCAACAGGGGTTTTATACAACAGTGATTTGGCTTTGTCTGTTGATCCTTTGGTAAGTATGATCACAGCGAACATTCAGATCTGTGTTGCCGCTGCCAATGATTCAGAGAGCGCAGTGGTCATGTTTAAAAGGGTTAGTTCACCCAAAAATGAAAATTATGTCAAATGACTCATCCTCATGTCGTTCCAAACCTGTAAGACCTCCGTTCATCTTCAGAACACAGTTTAAGATATTTTAGATTTAGTCCGAGAGCTTTCTGTCCCTCCATTGAAAATGTATGTACAGTATACTGTACATGTCCAGAAAGGTAATAAAAACATTGTCAGAGTAGTCCATGTGACATCAGTGGGTTAGTTGGAATTTTTTGAAGCATCAAAAATACATTTTGGTCCAAAAATAACAAAAACTATGACTTTATTCAGCATTGTCTTCTCTTCCAGGTCTGTTGTCAATCTGCGTTCACAACTCCGCAGTGACGCTGCTGACTTGTTATCTGGTGCGCCGGAGCTTCGTTTAAAGTCTGAGGGAGACGCACGCTGTAAACAAAACAACCTTTGCAAACAGGATTTCGATACAGAGGAAGACTTGCATTTTTTTGCTCAGCCATATTTATTTGAACCCGAATATACAGATGAAGAACACATTGTTGTCCTAAGACACGAAACTATTGGTTTGTGCGATAAACCGAACAGTATTTATATCATTTTTTAACTCTAATACACCACTATGTCCAACCGCGTGCAGCACTCGTTGGTAATGTCTGATCGCGCTCTGACAATGGCAGTGATGTCTCGCTCTCATTGAAGTATATGCGCGAGACATCACTGCCGCTGTCAGAGCGCGATCAGACCAAACAAATCGAGTGATGAATGCAGTTGGACATAGTGTTTTAGAGGTAAAAAATTATAAATACGGTTCGGTTTCTCACACAAACCGATCATTCCGTGTGTTAGGACATCAACGTGTCGTCACGAGCCGCAGGGTTTGATTTGGATTTGTCTATGCATGTTTTATTTACTCTTATAGTAGAAGTTCCCATCCACTAGTATTATTTGACTGACAGACGGCAACGGTTGGAGTTAAAAATCATCATTTGTGTTCTACTGAAGAAACAAAGTCACCTACATCTTGGATGCGCTGGGGGAAAGCAAATAAACATCAAATTTTCATTTTTGGGTGAACTATCCCATTAAACTGTGTTCTGAAGATGAACGGAGGTCTTACGGGTTTGGAATGACATGAGGGCGAGTCATTAATGACAATTTTCATTTTTGGGTGAACTAACCCTTTAAGTATATAACAGCTTTACAACCACAGTCTCACTATTTCTGTCTTATAATAATTCATATCACAGAAGTGCTGGAATAAAGTTTATTTTGGATGTCTACGGTAGTTTAGTTTGGATGTCTATGGTAGCGATCAAAATAGAGCAACTTTTTGACGCTTCAAATAAAGATTGTATCAATTACATGTTACACCAGTAGGTGGCAACAAGTGATTCATCTAGTAATGGAACAAGTGAAGTCTTTATGAGCGAGTCATTGAATCATTCACTAAAACCAATTTTTAAAAAAAAAATTCAAATCAATTAAATATTTTTTTCTTAAAAGGCACAATATGTAAGATTTTTTAATTAAAATATTCAGAAACCACTAGAACAATGTTGTTTTTTTTTTTTGTTTTTTTTTTGTTTTTTGACTTGTGTACTAACATTATCTCAGATGTTTCCAAGAATGTTTAAATCCAGAGAAATAAGCAATTTTAACCAGGACACGGACCGTGTCCGTGAGTCGTCAATCAATAACATTCCCCCGTTACTGCAGTGTGCAACAAGTGTCTCACAGCAGCTGCCGAGCGAATGCACAGAGTAATGTTATAACAATTTTCAACACACTCAAATCGTATCTAATATAAACAGCGCTGCTTTACCCCACACACACGGAAGAAGCGGAAGCGCTCAACTGCGGCATAATAAAAGCTCAGCTGCTCTCGAACGCGCGTCACGCTCGTCTCATTAGCAATCCCTCAAGCGACCTCGTTCTGCTCTCACAACACTCGGCGCTGCTCTGCTTCATACTAGAGTAATGTTAATAATCTCATCCATGAACGTGATTTCTGCCCGAGTCCCGTCCTGATTCTTTTCCACCGGCTGTGAGGTGAAGAAAACATCGCCCAAGATTCCGCTCAATCTCAGCGTCATCAAGCTACACCTTTGCTTTGAATAGGTGACCTCTAGTAGTTAAAATTTACATAGTGTGCCTTTAATATACTGTATTGTTTAGTTGTCTATACAGAATCGTGATCTCTATTTTAACCAAAAAAAAAAAAAAACTCAATCTTTATTTAGAATCATGCAATTCTACAGCACATGTAAAAAGAAAAAAACCTTTTTTCTTGTTGTCAATCACTCCGTTCTGTTGTGAGTTAGAGGCCGAGATGGTGGCTTGCGCTAGGCTTTCTTTCACAGACATTGGAACGGTGGGAATCGGAGGCAGTTTCTCTCGCCAAGATGGTCCGTCTATATCCGTCAAAGCTTTGGTCATTCTGAAGGAAAGCAACAATGTGTTATACAAAACATTTTTGTATTCTTACGCACATAAATTAACTTAATAATTGCTTAATTCTGGATACTGTTAATGCAGAATGACCTGTTGACGCCATCGTGAGCAGCAGGTATATTGCAGTCTATCTGCAAAACAGTTTTGTAGTCCACATAAGCCTGTCTGTATCTCTCCAAGGCTTCGTAAGCTGATGCCCGGCGAAGCAGAGCTTTAAATCCAAAAGGAACCAATTCAAGAGACCTGAAAGATAAATACAAGAACTTTTAACACTGAACATCATGACTTTAACCATTTTTGCACCTGTTTGTTGCACTTACTCTGTGCAGTCTTTAATGCATTCATTGCAGTTTCCGTCTTTCAGGTAACTGGCGGCCCTGTTGGAGTACAAAATAGCCAGATCTTCCTTTTTCTTCTGACCTGTGAATGGAACAGTTACTTTATTACCTTAGTACCACATGCTCCTTTACATCTATTACAGTCTGAGCGGTCATTTAAAAAAATAGTTGCTTTGCAACTTTCATAGCTTCCTGCTTGCTATTGTAACCATTTTGTTACTAATTTAAAAACATAAAATATAGAATCTCCATTGGGTTCCTAGAAGATCATTAGCATATGATAGTACCATGACATTACTATCAGATTCCATCACTGTTTCAAGGTTCTGTCAGATAGCAGAGGGAGTCCTAATTTATTTAGATTTTAGAATCCAAATATGATCATCCTCATGCATCCTAAAATTTAAAAAGCAGCAATATTTTTTCAGATTCTTACAAATAAGGAATTATTTACATACACACAATGTTTCATTAGAAGAGGTCCCGCCCTCAATCATTGACTGTCTGACAGTTTAGGGGAAACAAAAATCTTTAATTTATGGAAGGTTAGTAGCAGCTACTTCCCCCTCTGTGAACTTGATCAGAGAGGAATGGGAGCGAGAGGTGAGTGCGTGTTAGAAATCAGGAATGTTCTTGCTATGTTTTTCATTTTCAAATCAAACTTGGGTCCTCAGACGACAAAGTTTAAATCCCTCCTGGCTAGTGTGCATCCCATAATGTTTAGGAATTAGGTCAGTCGGTGTAGAGTAGGTGGTCCTTTGTGGTTGTTTGAACACATTCAACCACATGAGCATTTACACTACGAAAGCAATCTGGTTAAATGAGTTTTCAACTACCTCTGGAAGTGGTCGAAAGTGGACAAGTTCAAAACGTTTTAGACCCAGTTTACATCTGCATTTAGCGTCATCCACTTGTGATCCGATTGACCAAAATGCATCTTTAAGGATTAGTTCACCCAAAAATGAAATTTCTGTCATTAATTACTCACCCTCATGTCATTCCACGCCCGTAAAAATTCATCTTCGGAATTTTTGATCAAATCCGATGGCTCAATGAGGCCTGCATTGACTGTTAATTTTTACTTTCAGTGCCCAGAAATCTACTAATGACATATTTAAAACAGTTCATGTGACTAAAGTGGTTCAACCTTGATGTTATGAAGTGACAAGAATACTTTCTGTGCGCCAAAACAACAAAATAGCGACTTTATTCCACAATATCTAGTGATGGGTGATTTCAAAACACTGCTTCATGAAGCTTTATAAATCTTTTATTTCAAATCAGTGGTTCAGAGCACGTATCAAACTGCTAAAATCACACGAACCATTGCAATTTCGAAACACTTATGACGTGACGAAGCCTCGTTTACTGAAATCACATGACTTTCATGCTCCGAAACAAAAGATCCATAATTTTATCAAAAATATCTTAATTTGTGTTCTGAAGATGAACAAAGGTCTTACGGGTGTGGAACGACATGAGGGTGAGTAATTAATGACAGAATTTTCATTTTTTGGTGAACTAACCCTTTATACAAGGTGGAAACAGGGCCTTTGTCTCATTCAGTTTAAGGTAAAACATAGAATACACTTCTCGAAAAAGAAATTGCATATAATTTTTGCCAATGTCTCATCTCTTTGTGATAAATTCAAATCATGCTGATGCTGATTTAGCTCATAGATTTTAATTTTCTGCCCTAAAATACAGGGATTCTGGTTTGAGGTTTTTAGGGTGCTTTCCGGTGTCCTTAATGTGAAACTGGAACCAGACCCAGAGCTCAATATACTAGGAGATTATGATTCTACATATCCTTTGAACAAAGCTTAACATAAATTCCTCACATATAGCCTGATAACAGCTGTTATTTCTGTTCTGGAAAAAGACTGACTCTCCTACTGTTAAACTATTGCTTGAGAAACTGATGTCTGCCCTACATCTGAATTGAACTAGATACCTTTTGAACAACAGCATTGGACAATTCAACAAGAAATGGGATCATTTCATCTGTTAAATTCGTATGAAATTCTATCCCTTAATGCACTACATCATAACATAAAATGTTGTATTAATGTGATCATATCATATACTAACAGGCTGGGGAATGGGTGCTGGTTAAACTGGTGTTTCTTTCTCTTCATTTTATGCATATCCTCCTGGGACCCAGGAATAGACTTTTGTCCTCTCTAGTGGACATTATATTTTAGTGATTTTCTCTGACATCATACATGTCACAGTCTTAAGTCTGGATGTCCTGTAAAGGGCACATTCAGGGCTTTGCAAAGAAACCAGATTTTTAGAGGTTTCCCTATGACAACAACTCCTTGGTCTTTAAATATGACTGAAAATCAAAATTAGCACTCTAATGGAAATATGATCATATTTTGTGGATGAATTTTCAAATTGTTAGTTATAAATCAACATCTCAGGAAAATGTTATGGGGTTTAGAATCAAAATATGACATTCTGTTACGAAACAGGGCATTGATTTCATACATGTCCACTGTAGAGGACACCAGGACTTAAATCTTGTTTATCAGGCATTTTAGGAAACACAAAAAGTGAATAGGGTAAGAAATCAATATTCCTATTAATTATTAGATATTATTATGAAAATGTTGCCAATTATTACTCCCATTATTACACTTTTTTCATTTCATGTTGCTCTAAGAACACATTAATATGCAAATTAGATACAGTGTATAAATGCATTGTATTGAATGGGAAAACCCATGTATGACTAATTTACCCACATATTGTAAAATTGTATATCGATTCATTCTGTTTAATCTTTCATAACATAGTTGAGAATCATCTTTATACAAAGTTTGGTTAAAAACAATCCTGAAGCCTAAAAACTGATTGGTGATTAAAAATGAACATTGTTTTTGCCTATACACGTAATTTCATGTCATTTTATTTTTTAAACAGTTTAGTCCTGGTGTCCACTACAGAGGACATAGCATAACATATGAATAAAATATAATTTTTCAAATATGTTTTTTTTTTTTCTCCTCCATTTGTTTCTTATGCTCTAAACTACGGAAGAGGATTAGTGCCAAGCAATAATAAAAAAATAAAACCATCTCGAGATTAAAGTTGTTCAATTTTGAGAAAAAAGTTGAGATAAAATGTTGAGAATAAAGTCATTAAATTATGAGAACAAATTCGTAATTTAACGAATTCATAATTTAATGACTTTTTTCTCGAAATTTAACAACTTTAATCTCGAGATGTTTTTTTTATTTTATTATTGCTTGGCCCTAATCATCTTCCGTACTAAACAACGTAATGATTTGAAAAAATACTAAATTATTTAATTTTTATAATTTTATTTAATTTAATCCAATGTTTCAATAAAATCTATTTGACAAAAAAAAAAAATATTTGTATGTATAAAGATCCAGTTTATACTCTGGAAATTAATATTATAAATCTGTGTAAGATTGATTTTTTATTACATAATATTGAGGTGTTTTCTACTCACTATGGTAATATACTGTTATATGTATTATTTATTTATTTTAATAAATTTATTTTAATCTTATTTTTATTTATTTAGTCAATTTTACACTTTTCCTCAGTCCAGGACCCCATTTTGAAAACCCCAGTACTGAAATTCATTGACTATAGTATTTTCATGCTACTGCAAGGTACAGGAATACAATGGAACATTTTGTGCGAGAGCAAGCACAAGAATACAATGGTGCTAACGTGGTACATGTACAAAAACAAGTTATATAAGTGGTAATACTGTAACGCTGGTGGTCACCTCGGTGATATTTGTCATATGATTACATTTGACTTATCTTACCAGACTTCTCCAGCTGCAGGATGGATTGGCTGTAGTGGGTCACAGCTTCTCCATACTGACCCGCTCTGAAACACTCGTTACCGGCTTGTTTGAGCTCCGTCCACGACTGCGAGCGCCGCTTCTGAGGCATGATGGCACTGCAACGATCAGTCAGTGTGATTATAACTTAATTTAGCAATGATACATCATGAACAAGATCAATATTACACCGACAGTAAATGTGTTATACGTATAAACTTACCAGAGTTATGACCGTCTAATGTTGGAAAACCCGTAAAGTATTAAACGCTGAAGGAAGGGCTCTGGTGATCGCTCAACTCCGCCTGGTTATTGTATTTAACAACCAACTTTATAACCTCGTGAGGCAACTAGTCAGTCCTCGTTCTAGAACTCGCTAGAACATCCGCTTCTTCTCCTGCTACACACGCGAGAGCCGGGATAAACACCACGTTTACCGGCCGAGCCTCTCAAGAAACGGGCGGTGTTGAATTTCAGTTTCAGTTTTCAGTGCTGAAGCGGCTGTCGAGCTCCGGTGTGCTGCTATTTGAAGATCAGGATGGGTGATTGTAACCCAATCCAGTGTTGCCAGATCCGAGGACAAAATCACGCATCCTGGTCTGATAAAAGCATTCGAAAAGTTGATTTAAATTATACGGACTTGGCAACACTGACCCAGTCCCCAGCCGTTGGTTGCCAGATGTTCCCGAAACCCTAAACATTCATTATTTTAAAACGCATTGTTTCCTTTAAAGATTTCCTTTTTCTTTTTAATAATACGAACTGCAAATGAGTAAAATGTTTAGTACAAGATTATAAAAAGACAGTATTATGTCATTCACGAAACCCAATTATCATTTAAAATGCATTTATTGTCTCTAACATAGTGTTAAAGGGTTAGTTCACCCAAAAATGAAAATTATAAATTCATCACCATCATGTCGTTTCACACCTGTAAGACCTTTGTTCATCTTCAGAACACAAATTAAGATATTTTTGATGAAATTCGATGGTTCAGTGAGGCCTCCGTTGACAGCAATAACACTCCCTTTTTCAATGCCCAGAAAGCTACTAAAAATATATTTAAAACAGTTCATGTTACAGTGGTTCAAACTTAATATTATAAAGTGACAAAAATACTTTTTGTGTGCCAAAAATAACAAAATAGCGGCTTTATTCAACAATATATAGTGATGGGCGATTTCAAAACACTGCTTCATGAAGCTTCGAAGCTTTACGAATCATTTGTTTTGAATCAATGATTCGGAGCGTGAATCAAACTGCCAAAGTCACGCAAACCATTGAAATTTCTAAACACTTATGACGTAACAAAGCTTCGTTTACTGAAATCACGTGACTTTCACGCTCTGAACCACTGATTTGAAACAAAAGATCTGTAATTTTATCAAAAATATCTTAATATGATGTAACGAAGCCTCGTTTACTGAAATCATGGGACTTTGGCGCTCTGAACCACTAATTTGAAACAAAAGATTCATAAAGCTTTGAAGCTTCATGAAGCAGTGTTTTGAAATCGCCCATCACTAGATATAGTGGAATAAAGTCGCTATTTTGTTATTCTCGTCGCTTTATAATATTAAGGTTGAAACACTCACATGAACTGTTTTAAATATGCTTTTAGTAGCTTTCTGGGCACTGAAAAAGGGAGTGTTATTGCTGCCGATGGAGGCCTCACTGAGCCATCGGATTTTATCAAAATATATCTTAATTTGTGTTCCGAAGTTTAACGAAGGTCTTACGGGTGTGGAACGACATGAGGGTGAGTAATAAATTACATTATTTTCATTTTTGGGTGAACTAACCCTTTAAATGCATTGTTTTGTCTTTATTATTCTTAGCCAATGTAAATTCTGTTTTTCGTTTTTATTAAAAATAGTAGGCTATTATGATCTTAATACGTGGTAGCTATAGATACCTATACAAGCAGTCAGAAAATGTGAAATGTTTACTAGAAAACAAATTTAATACTTTGTTTTATAACGCATAACACTTGCATCCTATAACAAAAATAATTATAATATTTTTCAAGACATAATAAAAATGTTCCTTTGAAAGCAGCAGTTTTATTTTAAATTCATTTAAATACTAATTTAGTTTTTTAAAAATATTTTAAATCTGTTTTATTTTATATTTACCGTTTTCATTTTCATTTTAGTTGAAGTTTTTAGTAATTTTGTTGTGTGTTTTGTCATTTTTAATAGTTTTATATAGTTTTTATTAATTTTCTTTGATATTTTTAGTTATTTTATTACATCGTTTGGCAAGTAGCTAAAATAAAATTGACATATTATGTTTTTTATATTTTATTTTATTTCAATTGTTTATTTTATTTAATTTAACAAAAATGTATTTAAAAAAATATTTTGAATCTGTTTTATTTTTATTACCGTTTTCATTTTAGTTAAAGTTTTTAGTAATTTTGTTGTGTGTTGTCATTTTTAATAGTTTTATATAGTTTTTATTAATTTTATTTTATAGTTTTAGTTATTTTATTACATTGTTTGGCAAGTAGCCTAGCTGAAATAAAATTTACATATTATACGTTTTTTATATTGTATTTTATTTCAATTTCTTATTTTATTTCATTAAAAAAAAAAGTATTATTATTTTTTTCTTTATGATTTTAGTTAACTATAATAACCCTGGACGGCATAGACATATGGTTGTCACTATAATGCTCTGAATCGGCCTCAATGTATTTGTCCTTCGCCAGTTTCCGTAGTTGGGCCCCACATAAACGCCTTCCTGTCTGAGTTACCGGACGTACGTGCTGAAGGTCGCGGATTAAACGGTAAATATCGAGTTTGCTATACGTTTATAACAAAATTTCTATGGTGAATCAAGTATAAAATATAATATCACCGTTTTCTGTTTTTAATAACTATTTTTTTCTTCATTTCATTTAGCTAAACAAATCTCGTTTTAGAAATATCGTCATTGCTAGCTAGTGTTAGCTAGACAGGTAGTCCTGAATCTCAGAAGGCACTATGACATGAATCATAAGTGCCATATTAACAATAAAACAATGATTAATTACTTGGCTTGCGCTTTATTAGGTCTAGAGAAATAATATGCAAATTGCGTTTTAGCCAAACCGCTAAATCCTTGACCTGAACTGTTCATTTGTATATAAAACATGCATATTCGTATATTACATGTTGTTATCTTCTCAGTCTCTACCCATAAGAAAAAGCTTAATGTTAACACTGCTCATTCTGTGTTTGTCTTGAAAGTCAGCAAGACATCCATTTGAGATGGTCAGAATAGCACGTAGCAGTACTAAAGGGTGATCTAATGTTATTGGAAGTGCAAGGTTGTCACTTGACTATCGGTCTATAATTTTTTTTTCTTCTTTTTCAATTAAAATCCATTATTGTCTTCTCTTTCCAGAAGTCAGCAATGTCACTTCCAAAGCCAGCGATGAGGGGCCTCCTTGCCAAGCGTCTGAGGTTTCATTTGCCCATCGCTTTTGCTCTTTCCCTCGTTGCAGCAGCCGCTTTCAAGGTCAGTTGTATTGTGTTTGTCAGATTAAGTTGTTTTGTATGATTATATGCACTATGTTGGACCTTTTGTGGTCTTCAATTCTGTTCAAAATTGTCATTGGTACTTCATCTTTTGTGTAGGTAGAAATGATTCCTTGAATGTCTTTAACATTTTTTTAAAGTCACCTTTTGTCATGATGTAACTTCATTAAGATTAGTTTTCGATGGTTTTTATTCTCCTTAATTTCTGATCTTGGACATTTGGCTTCATCCCTGTCTTTCATTCTTTTCATCGTTGTTAAATTATTTTGGAAGCTTGTTTTACAAGTTGCCATGGACATTTTTCTGAGAAAAGTTTTGTCTTTCTGCAGTTCGCAGTAACAGAGCCCAGGAAACAGGCATATGCTGACTTCTACAAACAGTATGATGCCATGAAGGAGTTTAACGCCATGAAAGAAGCTGGTGTTTTTCAAAGTGTCAGGCCTTCTGGAGAATAAAGCAATGTAACGTGAGTGGCCTTTCAAGTGCGTTTAAATCTTATTTGTAATACTTTGCAAGCGTCATTTTGCTCTCTGTAAGCACTGCCATTTCAGTAAACATGATAATCTTGAACAGCCCTGAGTTTTGTCCTTGACTGTAATTTTTAAAGAATGCCATTCAATTTTATTCTCTGGTATGGAAGTAAAATAATGACGAACATCTTTGAAACAAAAAAGCATGTTGAATTGCGTTAATTGAGAAACCTTTTATATTTTGTATTTAAGCTGTGAATATTTCAAATGAGAAATTTCATACATGATTTCATTATTTAAAAAATGCAATAATCCATCCATATTCACCTTCCAGATTTCATTTCCAAAATATCCAGTCTGTTTGAAAATGCCACCTATGATATTCGACAAGCAATTTTTAGCCCTTTTCCCAGAGTACATGTAAGCAGCTTTTTCTACAGCAAATGAGAGATGACCTTATCTCCCCTTAGGCTGATGTGGTGAATGTGGATTATTGCATTTTTAGTAATGAAATTGTCTATGAAATGTTTTCATGTGAAATATTCACAGCTTAAATAGACAACCGTGTTGAATTTCAGCCCCCCAAAAATGTAAGCCCTAAAAACAGTGCATTTTAATTCAAATCAACATGCTTTTTTTGTTTCATACACATTAGTCATTATTTTACTTCCATACACTGGTTAATTTTGAGATTTTGGGCTATTTTGCTTCCATAACATTGTCTTTTTTTCTAGACTAATGGATGGAAAGCATCCAAATACATGTCTATCATCTATTTGTGTGTTTAGGTTCCAATTGCAATACAAATATTTAAAAGCAGTTTTCTCAATGTTTTTTTTTTTCTCCTGCAGCCTGAAATCATGTCAGCAGCTTTACACACACCAAACTCCCCATCTATATTCTGAAGGTTTTTACAGAGGAGTTTGTTCATATATCATTCATCTGATATACATATAACATTTCCAAAAGCACTTGTTTTGTGACATAAATGTTTTATTTATGGAGTGATTAAAAAGAGATCCAAAGTCTTCTCTGTAAAAACCTTTTTAATATGTCAATAAAATGAAACAAAAAATCAGATTTTGGGTTCTGGAAATTAATGCAAATTTAAATAATGCATTTCAGAAAACTTGTAATACAACACAGTAATGTACTATGATTAATCAACTGGTGAAAGTATGTTGATATCTAATTATTATTATTTTACCCTTTTCACCTGTGGTGTCTTGCCTTAAATGTAAAAACACGTTCACTTACACGTTTCTTCTTTCTTCACAGATAATGTGCCCCCTGCATTCCTGCTCTACAACTGAATCTTTATAAGATTATTGGATATGAACATTGATGTCTGATGTTCTCATTAAGATGCAAATAAACTGTTGACAACCATCATGCTGTAGTGACTTATTGGGACTTGAAATAAATGTTGAATTGTATCTTGCCAACATGTCTCTCCTATGTTGTATTTTAAAACGTAATTTTGAGTTAGAGAATCTTAACATCATTGACGAGGTCAGATATTTACCTATTCTTTATGTAATCCAAACTCTGAATTTAGCCCCTATTCAGCAGTAATGTTGTCATAATTATGTCTAGAATAGATGTTTTTGTGCAAGCAATGGATTTTACAGCATACTGAATGTGTTTGGGTGGTGGTTGTTTCTAACAAGTTGTTTTTTGCAATTAAATATTTTCGTAAAATTTACTTTTAAGAACAGAGTTTACCGTTGAGTTTAAATGCCACTTTAAAACAAAATTTTGATCTTTAGGATAAATATGAATCCACGTTTGCATTTGCTGCTTTGTCAGATTTTGCTCTTCTGTTTTCTAAGAAATTTTGCACCTTGTTGCATTTTAAGTGTACTTGTCTATGTATTTTAAATGTTTAAAGGAATTATGGTGCATTCAAAAAGTACCTTTTTTATATACTTTTACCTTTGTAACCCCATGATGTATAATGGTAATAATATTAATACCATCATCACTGTGGTTTTAGGCCTTTTAATCTGAAGTTCATTTTCCCAGCTTTCTATCGCACAGGAAGTGCTTCTAAAGAAAACCGGATGTAGTTGTTCACAGACCAACTTGTGTTCTAATGTAAGCTTTCTCATAGCCAGTTCATACTTCATGCGTGTAATTAGTAATGCACAGATACAGTTTGTTTAATCTCGCTGATACGACTGGTTGTGTACATTGGGTGAGTTGTTTACTAGTAGTATTGGTTGTAGTTTAATTTTCGTTGCGTTCTGTGCATGCGCGTTATCCGGGCCTTTGTGCCAGAGATCATGTTTTGCTTTATGTGCTGTGGATTAAATAATACATATTGCATGTTTAGTCTAAATAATATACAAAAGAAACAGTCAACTATATTTGGTTACTTATGTAACACTCTGTTGGCAACATATACATCGAGTAGAGTATTTGGCGCCCCTCAAGATTTGACATGACAGCACTTTACTAGTAAACAAATTGTTATAATTGTTGTATATTACTATATACTCTTCTAATAGATTATATAAGAGACTGAAGATTAGGAAAAATATTTAATTGTTTATTTTTATTATTTAAAAACTAACAATATCGAGATATATATACATAATATATTATATATATATATATATATATATATATATATATATATATATATATAATATGTGTGTGTGTGTGAGATATGGTGCTATTATGTATTCATGTTACGTAAATGATATTTAAGAGTATTTCAGAGAATACTAATAAGTGACTGAGCAAAACATGGTGTTACCCAATAAAACCAAGGTGGTAATATGGTACTTTTTTTTGTTAAACTGCATAATATGTTGGATAAATATTTGCATTTCCAGGAGGAATTATTAAGGTTTGCAAGGAATCCATTAATATATAGCATACTATAATTATAATATACACTGCCTGGCCCAAAAAAAGTTGCTGTTTGGATTTTAATAGGCAAATACTTAAGAGTCTATGGATAGATCATTATTACGGTGATTATTATTTTTGTAGCATGTTATATGTTTGGCAACAGTTCTTTTGGAGTGTGTAGCTTTTCATTTGTTAAACAACCATGTAGGAAGACACATCGTGGCCATATTCCAGGATGACAATGTCAAGATTCACCAGGGTTAAAATTGTGAAAGAGTTGTTCAGAGAGCATGAAGAATCATTTTCACACATGAATTGGCACTGACCTTAACCTCAGTGTAAGTTTTTGGGATGTACTGGATAAGACTTTACAGAGTGCTTACCTCTTGCATTTTCAATACAAGATCTTGACCAAAAAATGATACACCTCTCGATGGAAATAAATGTTGTGATGTTATTTCCATCAAGGTGCATCAATTTTAGGTCAAGATCTTGCTTTGACAATGCAAGAGGTGAGAACTCTGTAAAGTCTCCTCCAGCACATCCCAAAGACTTTCAATGAAATTAAGGTCTGGACTCAGAGGTGCCAATTCATGTGTGAAAATGATTCTTCATGCTCTCTGAACCATTCTTTCACAATTTTAAAGCAGAACTCAGTAAGATTTGCGAAGCTCCCCCTACAGGTTCCTTCAGTGAATCACACTGTCGTAATTACTCCAAGCGCAGCTCTGGACTACAACGACTACAACGCTCACCAGCGCAGTAGTTTTGCAAATACAGTACAAGAAAGAGGAGGTGGGTAATTTACAAATACAGTACACTCGATGGAGGTGGGTAATTTTCGAAATTGTCTTATAAAGTCATAATATATACACTGTTTTTGAATTACCGTAAAGCATTTTGTCACTCTCGCATGAATGGGAACATGAGGCGAGATTGTGTCGGGTCGGTGCAGCTCAACTTGCAAGTGCTGTTTTCTGGCGTAGACGTGCCAGAGGGTGTTAGTGCACAACTCAAACACACTACTACAAGTCAATAAACCATCGTAAGGACTTGGAAAACTATTTATGAAAAGTTACTTAGTTCTGCTTTAACCCTGGTGAATCTTGACATTGTCATCCTGGAATATGGCCATGATGTGTCTTCCTACATGGCTGTTTAAGATGTGAAAAGCTACACACTCCATCTTTAAGGGTTACAAGAGCCGTTGCCAAACATAACAAGCTAGAAACATAATAATCACTGTAATAATGATGCATTCATAGATTAAGTATTTGCCTATTAAAATCCAAACAGCGACTTTTTTTTTGGCTGGGAATTGTATAAAATAATAGCATTAGAGTATCATCTTTGGTGGTGTATGGCTTTAATTTTAAAATGTTTCAAAAGCCAAATATGTATGGCATGCCTAAGGCTGGAATGGTCTCTACACAAAAACGTTGCATCCTTATTTAATGCAATTTGGGCTGGACACCATAATGATGCATCTGAAATTTTTTATGATGGTCAACCGATATATTTTTTTTTCTGTAATGACCAATGCATGCAGATACCTATATTTAGAGTAGGGGGTCAAGATGAAAAGCTAAACATTTATTCAGTCATAAAAATATTAACTAAAATAAAAATATTTTCAAATAGAACACTGAAAAAGACCAAATATTTTATTTCTTTACCTGCATCTCATGTGACCACAAACCGACATCAGAGAACCCCTGATCTAGAGAAAAGGCTGGCCAAATGCAAACAATTATTCTTACTCAAAATTGTTTATTCATTGTTTTAAATTAAATTACACTAACATTTAATTATGAAATTATATGATGTTAATTCTGGAATAAAAAATGATTGTATTTGTGTGATATTTACAGGTGCCCAGGTGGAGCTGTGATCTGCATTTGTCTACAGTCTGAGCTCTTGTCCTTCTTGCATTATACCTCTGAACACTTGTATGACCTCCATCTCTCTGGCACCCACATGAGCGCAGCGTTCTATTCCCGCTGGGCCGAGCGCCATGCCTGACCGGGATAGCACCTACCTGGCAGGTGGCGGTGGGGGTGGCAGTGGGACCGGGGTGGGCACTGGGGTCGGGGACGAGGGAGGGGCCGGGGCGGGTTTGGGCGGAGGGGTAGGAGAGGGTAGAGCGACGGTAGTGGGTAGCTCAGTGGGCTGTGTGGGGGGTAACGGAGGTCCTGGGACCATGGGAGGCGGCGGGGCGTTAGGAAACGGCAACAGCTGCGGCGGAGCCGGTGGCGGTTTGGGACTGGATGGCGTTTGCCGGGACTTTTTGCGTAACGTGTGCAAGCGCGGCAAGCGCTGTCGCTTCCGCCATCCGGACTTCAATGAAGTTCCCGACTTGGGTGTGCAGAAAAATGAGTTTATCTTCTGCCATGACCATCAGAACAAAGAGTGCGTGCGCACCAACTGCCGATTTGTGCATGGCTCGAAGGAAGATGAGGACTATTATAAGAAAACCGGAGAGCTTCCGCTTCGGCTCAGGGGGAAGGTGGCTGCCGGATTGGGATTGTCTCCGACCGACCTCCCGTTGAGCCGCGGAGAGGTGCCCATTTGCAGGGACTACCTGAAAGGAGAGTGCCAGCGGGGCAACAAGTGCAAGTTCCGACATGTCAGGAAGGACTACGACTACGAGGCCTCGCCCAGGGTCGGGGTCGGATGCATGATGGGAGTCACCGGTGGCGTGAGCGGGATGGTGAACGCCGGTGGCGGCGGTGCGGTTGGCGTTGGTGGTGCTTGCGGTGGGATGTCTGGCCTCGTTGGCGGTGGTGTAGGTAACTACATGGGAATGGGATGTCCCAACATGGGCGGATGCAGAGACCAGGGCCTGTCGGTTGGAGGTGGAGGCGGTGGCTCGATGAGCGGCTGTATGTCAATGGGGACGGCGGGTCATCGGCGCTACGACAGGGGCCCCTGCTCCGTCTACGACCCCCTGTTTGAAAATGGCATGTTTGAACCCGGGCCGGTGGAGGCCCCCATTGACCACACAACCCTCCAGCTGAAGAGACGCCGTTTGGAGGGGCTGCGGTTGACCGATGGGACCAGCAGTGGACATTATGACCTGGGGGTTCAGACCACCCTGCCAACCCGACCGCTAGAGTATCGCTTACTAGAAGAGGAGAACGCCCTACTGAGGAAAAGAGTGGAGGAGCTTAAGAAACAGGTAGGGAATGTACTCATACATTCACCCAAAAATGTAAATTATTTTGAAAAAATTAAATACATTTTGAAGCCAAAAAAAAAAAAGCATCCATCCATCATAAAGGTAATCCATACAGCTCCAGGGGGTTAATAAAGGTATTCTGAAGCGATGGGTTTTTGTAAGAAATAAAAAGAATACTCATTTTGAGATTTGCTAAAGATTACATTTAAGAGGTTTTTTTAAAGATTAACTTTAAGTTAGTGTTAGATGTTGATGAATGTAAAATCTAAATGTAAAAATCGGTCATGTGTTGTTAAATATGAATAATGCTAATATTGGCCGATACCAGTATACTCTGAAATCTCTAATATCAGCTGATAACTGATACAGAAAAGTATAATACTCGCTTGACAGTCCCATGTTTGACTTTCTAAATTACTTTTAATTTCTGCAATGGATGATCTTTTATGTTCTATGGATGACAGAAATAATACAGATTTTGAATGATTTATGCATGTGTAAATGATTAATTTTCTGGTGAACTATTTGAAAAAGTTCTTCAGAAGAGCTATGCAATTGAGACCAGTCCTTTGCTTTATATATCTTACAACCAAAGCATGCACAACATCTCCAAATTGTACTTTTTATGTTAGGATAAGTAATAGGATCACTTATTTTATATAAATGTAGAACAACTGTAACCACATCTTAAATGTCTCCAGAATTAAGTTTCTAATTCAATTCTCAATTGCTTTCCTTTTTCATCAAGGTGTCCAATCTGCTAGCCACCAACGAGGTGCTTCTGGAGCAGAACGCTCAGTTTCGGAGCCAGGCTAAAGTGATGACTCTGTCCTCCACCCCCGCTCCGTCTGAGCAGAGTCTGGCACCCCCTGTTGGTTCTGTGAGCTCCTACAACCATGGCATTGCCCAGACACACACCACACTGAGCAGTGCTGGTCTGCAGCCCCGTCCCGTCACTCAACAAGATCTGGTGGCCCCGGCAGGTGCGCCGACCGCCCCTCCGTCTAATGCCGCGCCCCCTACCGCACCCCCTCCACATCTGAACCCCGACCCCATCTCTGCCGCCCTCGCTCAGACTATCGCCCAGGGAATGGCCCCTCCTGTTTCCATGGCCCCTGTTGCCGTTTCGGTGGCGCCAGTGGCCGTGTCCATGGCACAACCATTGCCGGGCATCACGATGAGCCACGCGACCACACCGATGGTGACGTACCCCATCGCCAGTCAGAGCATGAGGATCACCACGATGCCTCACTAGCAATATATACATGAAACAAATGGCAGACTGAAAATCTAATCAACTCCGCTGACACCATTTTGTTTAGCTCACCAGTAAACCGTGGGAAGTTTCTCAGGTGAAAGGGACTGTTTTGACTGAATGAACGTACAGATTTCTGTATAGTCAACTTATGAACTTATGGAACATATTTCAGTTTTTCTTGTCATGCTTTAGCGGATGATTGCCTTTAATAGAACTGGAAAGACTCCTTTGAGATCGCCACTGACCTCGCAGGACATTTATGAACTCGTTTTGAAAGATGTAACTATTCAACTAATCACTACAGAAGGATTGTGAATTTACTTGTTAGCTGTCAGTTTTAGTTTGACTCCTTTTTTTAATAGTTTGTTTAGTGAATTGCTTTTGTGTGAACTGATTATTTGGATTCTGCACAAAAAATAATGAATCAGCCACATTAAGCTCCGTTATTAATTCTTGTCATGTCTTAGGCAAAAAAAAAAAAAAAGTTTTATTTCTTTGTTTTGGAAACTAAATAACTGCATTTTTCTGTCAGAATATTGGTCTTGTTTCTTTCATCTTGGGTGAGTATCTTTCTGAAATGTTGATGAAAAATTATATTTCTAATCAAACCAGACTTCTGTTATTAGTTTGATCACTTTCTCATTCTGTTGAGAATAACATCCTGGTTGTCTGCACTCTCATGGCCTGTCCACTTATTATAAGATCATGGGTGTAATGGGATCTGTGCTGTGTGTACATATTATCGTAGAAACCATTTTCCCCTTCTTATTTAAAAAAAAAAAAAATCTTTCCCTCTGGCTGACTTAAAACATAGTTGACCATTTTATTTCAAAGCATTTTATGTTTGGGAAAACCCCCAGAGACAGTCACATTGAAATATTGCTCATAATCAGTTCTCTTATTTTGACTCTCATCCTTCAGTGTTTAAAAAAGGTTTTAAGCTAACAAATGAGGTTTGAGATCTCTCAGATTTATTAATAGGGTTAACATGCAAAATCAACCATTGTTCATAGTATTGTTCGTTGCATCAGAAGTATGTTTAATTTGGCCAGTTCTCAAATTAATATCATCTGAAATCTAATGTCAATTACATGCTCGTGAATACAGACCTCGAGCAGCAGACGGTCACCTGCTATGGCAAATACTTCTTTGCATTCCTTTATTGTCTTTTAATCATTACAAATCAGTTTTGATTGGTAAAATATCTCAGTTAGTAATAAAAACAATTTAAGATATCTGTAATGTAGAACATTTTACTAGTTAAAACTGTAGATATCAGTGTTGCATCATGACTATGGCAAGTAAATATGGCAATTCTGGATATGCTGCCATACTGTTTCTTGCCAAAAAATTGGAATTTATATCAGAATTGGAAGCTGAATGTAATTGGAGGAATGAAGAATCAAATAAGATCCAATTAGATAGATTGAAATTCCTGTTTTTATAACAGATTTTTAGTTTATTTATTAAAATCTTTATTTATTATTACATGCGTGAACCCTTTTGAATTTTCCAAGGATCAGCATTCTCCTCTAAAAGTGATTGGGCAGACAAAACTGTAAGTTGTAGATACTTGAAACTTTGAGGGCTGGTAGTACTCACACCATCTACAATGTCAGCAAAGCTCGGCCTGATGGGGGCGCTACAGCAGTCCAAAGTATTAAATCGCATATAACTCCTAAACCGTCAGGCGTAGGCTAGAAGTGTTTTATGTTGTTGGAATACTTGGTTCAAGACGGACAAGATGCATTGAGAAATTTCTTGGGTATTTTAGGTTTTTTGAAAAAACTACATTTGCGAACTAGTCCTAGGTTTTTGGCCCGATCGGAACCAGTGCAGCTGATTGTCAACGATTCGCTGTCCCTAAGTGCGTGGAGCCACTTTTACTAAAATGGCTATAACTCGCATGAAAAAGGTTTAGCGACTGGCCACTTGGTGGCGCTATATCAGGAAAAAAACATGAAATCGACTATAACTACTTCACCATTAGTCCGATCGACTTGAAAATTGGCATGCAGTGTCTTCGTCCGAGGTGCCATGACTGTCTATGAGGACATTGACATATCTCAAAAAACATGTCTGCCATCAGCCACTGAAGTTTGGCCTGTCTGACTCTTGGCCTTAGAGGCCTGTGAGAAATTAGAAAGAAATCGGCCATTGGGGGGGTGCCTGTAAAGAATATGGACATAGTGTTCGTCACATCACCCGTAGGTTTCTGAAGAGCATTTTTGAAACCTAAAGCTGGCCACTGCCATCTTTGCAGCACCTCACCACGCGTCACTCCCCGATAACAGAAAATGGTTGAAAGAGCCGGGATGTGGGTGGAGCTGAGGTGACGTGATGGTAGCAGACAAATGGCTAGTGGTGACAGCAGCGGCAGTCCACCTGTCACTCAAGTGACCACAGCATTAATTATGCAGAACTTTATAAAATATATAAAGAGTTATAAAATAATTCACCCCCCTCACAGTAATCATGAAAAAGTTAAAAACTGCTGTAAAGTTGGACATTTTAACATGGGGCTCAATGAGATTCTGCTCTCTTTTGGAGCCTGTCCCTAGCGGCCAGTTGATGAATTGCAGTTTAAGTCACTTCTGTATTGGCATCAAGAGAAACGGGGGAAGGTTGCCGCTCGGTAAAGGATCATATATAGGATCATGTCCCCAACATTCATACCACATGGTAGAACTCCTCATTCTGAGCATCTTTGCATCTAGGACTGCCTCAATCCATCCGGTCGTTCGTTAAAAATTGGAGATTATTTCAAAATCCAACTTTGGCGAGCAAGTCTAAGTTTTTGGCTCAACCTCAATAACTGTTTAAAAACTATATTTTTCCTATGGTAAATTGCTTGTATTTGTTGTAAATAGTCTTTCCATGTACAATCGAGATAGTTACAGGCTTGCTAATTAAAACACCTTTTTACACATTTGCTTAAAGAGCTTGAACCCCGATAACTGTTGCTCGCAGCTATATTTTTTTGCTTGATTCTATCAGGATTGTTTACAGGAGTAAATATTATGGATAATTTCTCCTGAAATTATGACAAGGCAAAATTGCATTGTAGAAACTTTAAAGTAAATATCACTAGTCAAATATGCATTCCAGATATTTTCGTTTTGGATAGTCACAATTAAGGGACTAGTCAAACTTGTGTTTGATTGCTTTTGGATATTTGTTCAATTATTCCTTTAGGATTTTCAAAATTATTTTTGGACAAACAATTGCATCATGGCTATAAATAACCCTGAATTATATCTAGTAAAAATCTTGTATGCAAATTATTACTAATGGAAAATAATATCTTACATTAGTTTCGACATAACTGACCATTATCATTCATCTAGTATTAGTAGGAACTAGTCAGAATTGTGTTTTAAATAAAATTTTGCCTAGTCAGAATTGGCTCAAGACATGAAAAGCTAGAAGCTTTAAAAGAACAAACTGACTACTGCAGCTTCCAGCAAAGTTTTCGCCCCTTTTTATTGAACTGCGTCGTTTTCTGTGGGCGTGGATCTGCCTAAGTAACGGTGCAGGCCACACTTCAGAGATTTCAGACAGACATATTGCAAAAAGGAAAAAGACGGTCATGCCAAAAGGGTAGAAGCGGTGAGGTGGGCGATTTCGTTTTTCTCGGGCTAAGTGACTTATTGATCCGCAGTGATCAGGCGCATCCGATTCCTCTGCAGCCTTCCACTGTATAGTCCATGCGCCGAGGCAACGTGTGACTCTGAATCAACAGCATATGTTGAATTTGAGTTACAAATCGCTCCGTGCAGTCGTTTTGTAATCGCTGGAAACATTTACCTACAAACCAACAGAACACAATGTCGCATATTGATTCAGGGCCGAAAAATGACTCGGGCTCGGACTCGGAAAAGAAGACTGAACCAGCCCAGGACAGTTCATCCGAAGAAATGGACGTCCCTAAAACTAAATTATTTGATGCCAAGGCAATCTTATGGACTTTTGGAAAATGTCTCACTGCCTTGTTGCCTGTTTACCTGGCTGGTTACTACCGCGTGAGCACTAGTTTATTGGTGTTTGGGATGATGGTTTACGCAGGATGGAAACATACTCGTGAGGCGAAGGAGGCGAGGCTGAGGTCCGCTATACAGTTACTCAACGACGAGCAAGAATACACATCCTCCAAATCATTTAGAAATAAAAGAGACCTGCCTTCATGGGTAAGAATGCACAAAAGTGCGTCTTTATTGTTGAATAAAAATACTCAAATGTTATTAATGCATGACGTCCGAATAAGTCTTCTATTCATACCATAGAGAAATATTCAGTTAATGTAAAACACATTTGCATCGCTACAAACAACTAAAAAGAGTGGCTATGTCCGAATCGCTGCTCATTTAAATGAATCAGAGTCGCACGGCTTATGAAATCAGTTCGCTGCAAAGGAGAAGCATAGAAGTAAAACGGAGGAGGGAAACATGTAAGAACCATAAACAACTACAATATGTGACGCAACCTAATCGACTGCATAGGAAAAACAGTAGTATTGTTTTACAGAACAACTTCTTTTACCGAGAAAAAAACAAAAATGCCTCGCGATTACTTCTCTTCGTAGTGAATCATTTTTGAAGCAGTTCACTGAAACAAAGCGTTCGAACGAATCGATTCGCTAAAATGAATCCCTAATGCTGCTAAAGAGTGGTCTGCAGATTAAGAGTTCATTTTTCGATCTGTTGGTGGCGCTGTACCGGTGGTGTACTGCATACTTGGTGAAATTCCCATCGTCCAAATCATTCTGAATGCACTGTTGCTTTGTCATCTCCTCCGCAAGTGCATAGTATGCTTCCATAAAAGAGTTTATACTATATTTGGTCATGTCTCATGGCCATCATGTGGTAAAATAAGTTGAATGTTATTAATGGGGGGAAAGACATTAAAATAAAATGCATTTAAATAAATTAAAATGTATTTATTCATCCTATTTTAATGGACTTATTTTTTCATAGAGAAATCAAATTCTACACTGCATATAGTATGTGTTGTTATTTAAGATAGAAATATTGAAAAAGGTGAAACTTTTATGATAGGCTGAGGTGGTTGTATGTACTGGTTTTTCATCTTTATACCCACATCCTCTGTTGAAGTTTGTTGTACAGCCACTTTAAAGCTCATAGGCATAGAAAGTCTTTGCACTTAGAAGTCTGTTATTGTTTTTTCTTTATAATTTCAGGTCAACTTCCCAGACGTTGAGAAGGTTGAATGGCTAAACAAGGTAATTCAGCAAACATTTTTGGTTTACATATGTTTATTGAGATTAAGCCTGTAATCTCACGTATTCCTGATCCATGCCTCTCCACCACACCCTTCCGAATCAGTGACTCCTCCCTCATGTCACGACAGCTGCTTGTGACCACCCACACGCCTGCTGAACAAAAGCTCTGTATGCTATTATTACACATCCATTCTCAATCAAACACTAATTCAACCAACATATGGGCATTGCCTTTGAATGATTAGATCAGTTGCAATGCATGCTGTTCTCTGGAAATTTAATTTTTAATGTCTTTTTGCACCTCTAGCGTCTAATGCAAATATATATATATATATATATATATATATTGGGATGAAATGAACATTCTTGAGATTCACTCACTGAGAAAGAGAAAAATAAGGAGCAGATAGAGATATATCCCTTCCTGACATCTTTTATCCTTTTCGTTTCAGTAGAAGTTTGATTAAAATAGTGCTGCAGTGTATCATTAGAGCACAAATATTTAGGCCTGACGTTCTTTATCGTTGATTCACGAGTCAGACATTTTACGCTGGCAGTTATCCCAGCTCAGACTCTACCCTCGCCGTACCATGTGGTCTGTGCATGAGTCACAATGTTATTTCTAAAATCTGTGGTTTGCACATGTAATGAAACGATCTGAAAAATGCCCTGGCGTCTTGTGCTTTAGCTTCTTTTATCAGCTCTTAACATCCGCAAACAACAACAGGTCACTATAGCAACTATGTAAACACAAGTGGCACGGTGTAAACAGCTGCAAGGAGAGCAGAGAACAGACATGGGCGTTAAACAGAAGCAGCTCGAGTCCCCCAAATATTACATGCAATATTTTATGCATTATTTTTACACACCCATATATCCTTTACAAAATACTGTGGTGTTAACATTATTATGTTTTTTGTACATATAACTATGGTATTTTTAAAGACCGTAGAGCATATGTACATATCAAAGTACTGGACTAGTAGGAATTTTATTGATTTAACTCTGTAGGAAAGTCTGGTCAAGGAATGCTGGTCATAGAGCTTGAAAGTCTCAAAATTAAATTTAATTAAATTTGTTAATCTAAGGAGGGTTTAAAATTAAGCTTTATAGCTTATAGCTATTAATATTATAATAAACATATTAGTATATATCAGTCAGAATGAAACAAGTTGCAATGATCTTTTCTTTCCTATTGTGACATATATCAAGAGAGACAGCTTCTCGAACAAGAGCAAATGTAGGGCGGGGCTTGATTTGGTCCATGTGGAATTGATTGGATGGTTGTGGTTTGCTATTTGGTGGATCTCATGCATGTGAGTGACAGGTTGCCCCGCCCTCGCATCTGTAAACACATCATCAGAGAAGATATGTCGCTGCAAGAGGGAGGAGAAGTTATTTGGCACATGAATGAAAAAAGATAATGATGTGCACGGATAAATCATTTATAATAAACACTACAATATTCCATAAATAAGAATTGTCAAACTCTGTTCATGGTGACTTTACGATAAAATAAAAAAAATTGGCTGATAAAATATGACATGCTCTTTCTTTTCCTGACTATTCTTCAAGGTTATCCAGCAGGCCTGGCCATTTATTGGTCAGTATTTGGAGAAGCTGCTTACGGACACCATTGCTCCATCCATCCGCGGCTCCAGCACTCATCTACAGACGCTCAGCTTCACCAAGATAGACTTTGGTGGCAAGGTCATACATGGAAACATACACACACCGCTACACAATGAATAATATTCCAGTAACGTTTCTGCATATCTCATTCCACTGCAGTAGGAGATTAAAAGAGGCCTTACTGCCTCTGAAACATGTCCGAACAAGCGTTTTGTCAGAATAAACACATCTGATGTCTCAAGGCAAACATTCTTGTTAAGGCAAGAGTGAAATTTGATGTTAATGTGATTTAAAAAACATTATAAGGCTGTGAAAATCTTGCTAATTAACATAGTTATAGACTTCTGATGTTTAAAAGTAGTAATTGAATTATTACTGCAGGGGTGTTTATGAATGTATGAAAAGCTAATAATTAATTAATTAAATCATAAATATATAACATTTAAATAAATCAAAACAATCAAATTAAAGCACAAAAAAGATTAAATATCTCATTTGTTTACCTGCATGTCATGTGATTATTAGTTGACATCAAAGAACCGTGAACAAGCAAATGCGATGTTAAATTATTTAAATATTATCCTAAAATCTATCTAAGATCTGATACAAACAACTATATTACATTAATATGCATAAAGAAACAACTGATTTTTACCTGAGCAAAGACACAACACATTTTTATCTTTTACAACAAAACTTTTCTTTATTTTACAGCCGATGAAGGTGGTTGGAGTGAAGGCTCATACAGAAAATGATAAAGGTCAAATTCTGCTTGACGTTTACATCAGGTGACGCATACATCTTTTCACTGGTTTGAGATTGAAATACATTTGAGATTCTCTGCAAATATGAGGCTCCATAATGAGTGAAATGTCTGTTGTCTCTCAGGGAGTGATTTAAAAGTCTTGTGCAATCGATTCTGTGTCTGTATTTCACAAGCTGACAAAACAAGACTGTCAAACTGCAGCCAACTCAATTCATTTACACATCCATGGCATTTTGGGGGGCTGAAAATGCAAACTTTTGAAAACGGGTTTCAAAGTGCAAGTTTTTGAAATGTTCTGCTCATGCGCATTATGTGTTCCGTATATAGGTGCATAGTTGTTGTTTTTTTACAATGTGACATCGCCAACTACTGGCCTGGCAGCATAATAAAGCATTTTTAGTCGTTTACACGGTTCCATATGAACGGGGATCATTTTGACAACGTTGACGTCTGTACGTGAAAAACGCAAAGAGAAATTTTTTGCGTTTTAGTACATGGTTGTTGTGTAAACGTACCCTCATATTTGTTAATCGTGAGTTTATTCAGAGAAAAAAATGACTGCATATCCTATGTAAAGAATTAAAAACAACCTAATGTTCCCTCTCCTCCATCTTTTTCCAGTTATGTGGGGGATGTTGAGATAAACGTGGAGGTGAAGAGGTATTTCTGCAAGGCTGGTGTGAAGGGAATACAGGTGAGATTATTTTTGTGACTGTACATTTGAAACACAGTCCTACTGTAGAAATGAAAACTTGAGAGTTTATTCCATTTGCATTCTTTCAGCTTCATGGAATGATGCGTGTGATTTTGGAGCCACTGATCGGTGACGTCCCAATCGTGGGTGCTGTGACCATGTTCTTCATTCAAAGACCCGTGAGTGTCTCTAAACATGTACTTCACTACACTCTTAAAACAAAAAAGGTTTTAAAAGAGGTTTTTACAGCAATGCCACAGAAGAACCAGTTTGGTTCCCCAAAGAACCTTTCAGTAAACGGTTCTGAAAACACTTGATATTCAACAATGTTTTTGATCTGCCTGTATTGACACCATTGTGACACCACTAAGCTGGACGATGACATCACTGTTCTGCTGAATAGATAAATGAACTAAATTAATAACTAATGATTTTTACAACGGAATGAATCAGTACCAAACTTACTTAAGCTGGACAATGACGCCATTTTGTTCTAGAGCTGCTAATAAAGCTGCTTTGACACAATCTGCATTGTAAAAAGAGCTAAATAAATAAAGGTGACATGACTGAAGTGTGAAGAACATTTCAGTAATCTAAAGAACCTTTTTCCACTATAAAGAACCTTTTGTGGACCAGAAAACTTCCATGTATGTTAAATGTTCTTCATGGAACCATATATGCCAATAAAGTAACTTTATTTTTAAGAGTTTATGAAAAATAAGGGTTCTTCTGTGGTTCTATTATAAAACCACAACAACAATGAACATTTTTGATTGTATATGGTTCTTGAGTTGACTAGATGATTCTTTGAAGCTTAAAAGTGCCTTAGAATCAGTTTTTACAAGATGTAATATAAGTCTAAGGTGTCCCCTGAATGTGTCTGTGAAGTTTCAGCTCAAAATACCCCATAGATTTTTTTTATGAATTTTTTTAACTGCCTATTTTGGGGCATCATTAAATATGCACCGATTCAGGCTGCGGCCCCTTTAAATCTCTCGTTCCCTGCCCCCCGAGCTCTCGACTATAAAACAGTGCATTTACAAAGCTAATATAACCCTCAAATGGATCTTTACAAGATGTTCGTCATGCATGCTGCATGCATGCGTCGGATCATGTGAGTATAGTATTTATTTGGATGTTTACATTTGATTCTGAATGAGTTTGAGGCTGTGATCCGTGGCTAACGGCTCATGCTACACTGTTGGACAGATTTATAAGGAATGAAGTTGTGTTTATGCATTATACAGACTGCAAGTGTTTAAAAATGAAAATAGCGACGGCTCTTGTCTCCGTGAATACAGTAATAAACGATGGGAACTTTAACCACATTTAACAGTACATTAGCAACATGCTAACAAAACATTTAGAAAGACAATTTACAAATATCACAAAAAATATCATGTTATTATGGATCATGTCAGTTATTATTGCTCCATCTGCCATTTTTAGCTATTGTTCTTGCTTGCTTACCTAGTCTGATGATTCAGCTGTGCACAGATCCAGATGTTAATACTGGCTGCCCTTGTCTAATGACTTGAACATGAGCTGGCATATGCAAATATTGGGGCGTACATATTAATGATCCTGACTGTTACATAACAGTCAGTGTTTTGCTGAGATTCGCCTGTTCTTCAGAGGTCTTTTAAACAAATGAGATTTACAAAAGAAGGAGGAAACAATGAATAATTCAACTATTCCAAGGTAAATTCAATTTTTGATTCTAGGGCACCTTTAAAACATTCTTTACGTTACACCATCCCCCGGGTTCACAGACAAGGCTTAAGCTAGTCCAAAACTAAAATGCATGTTTGAGCTGTTTTAACTGAAAGTAATTTGCACCGACATATCTTAAAATATGCCAGTGCCATTGTTTCGTCTCAAGATACACACCGGTAATGTTTTTTCTAAGGCACGTTTATAAAAGCCACTTAAATGTCCTAACTGAACTAATCCTGGCTTAATCTAAGCCCTGTCTGTGAAACCAGACCTTCAGGTTCTTCAGCTCAAATACATTATTAGTTCTTGGTAACATCCATTAACTGAGGAAGTTGAAACCCTCCTGTGATCTTTAAAGCTCCATTGAACTTTAAAGTGTCCTGTATTAGTGCTTAAATTAGAATGTTAGTATTGATAGAATCATGCAATCTTCTCCTTTTCCCTCTTTGCTGTTAGAAACTGACCATTAACTGGACCGGTTTGACCAACCTGCTGGACATTCCAGGGCTCAAGTGAGTTTCAGGCATTACACATACACAATAACATTTTATCCCGTTCAGTACACTCGCTATCCTGATCGACATCCGTTTTTGAAATCCATTTCACAATTTCTGTCCCTGTTTGTTTTTCTCAGTGTGATGTCAGACTCTATGATCATGGACGCGATTGCCTCATTCCTGGTGTTGCCCAATCGTCTCACTGTTCCTCTTGTGGCAGACCTGCCTGTGGCACAGTTGAGGAGTCCCCTGCCCAGGGTAACACACATACAGACCTTATATACATTAGAATCAATATACAATGATGAAAACACTCAAATACATGATACTTTGGTTTTTGCAATTGAAATTTACTCTACAGTTCAAAAGTTTGGGCTCAGTTACATTTTGTTTTCAATTGAACAAAACACAGATTAACAACCTGACATAGCAGCTTATACAAAGTACGAGACCAAAGACATACACACAGATACAAGACAAAAATATATAATTATAAAGATATGTAAATATATATAGATATAGTAGTGTATACAGGCACAGTGATAAGTTTAAGCAATATGTTAATGTTGTGTAATATAATAGTAATTATTATTATTAATTACATTTTTCTGGTGATGTTGTGGAGAGTAAAAATTTATAGATATAAATGCACTTTTAAAAAAAACTACATTTTTTATTGTGAAATATTATTACAATTTAAAATAACTGTTTTCTATTTAAATATATTTTAATTATATTTTATTTTAATTCTTTAAATGTAATTTATTCCTGTGATGCAAAGCTGAATTTTCAGCATCATTACTCCCATCTTCAGTGTCACATGATCCTTCAGAAATCATTCTAATATGCTAATTTGATGAATAGAAAGAACAGCATTTATTTGAAATAGAAACTTTTTTAACATTATAAATGTATCTACTGCCCATTTTTATCAATTTCATGTGTCTTTGGTGAATAAGAGTATTAATGTCTTTCAAAAAGAAATGAAATCTAAATCTCACAGATTTCAATCTTTTGAAAGATAGTATATAAATACCACTATGTGTCTTCTGTGCTGCTTTTTCAGTGGTTATTTTCATAAAACATAATGGTACCATGTAATTAGTTATTTTCATTTGAGGGTAATGCAGTAATGATCTTTCTTTATTTCTTGAAGGGAGTTGTGCGTATTCACCTGCTGGAGGCTGACGGTCTGGCTTCAACGGATAACTATGTGAAGGGTGTTATAGCGGGCATGTCTGACCCGTACGCCCTGCTCAGAGTCGGGCCGCAAACCTTCAAATCCCGGCATCTGGACAACACACTCAATCCCAAATGGGGTGAAATGTATGAGGTGGGTATTAAAATGACCAGACTGTCCTCCAAAAAAACGAACCTATAGGTGGTTGTTCAAGCACCTTATTACGACCTATATTTACATTTTAAAGTCATGCACCCTCTAGCTGGCATAAATATAATGACAGTGTCGTCATGAAATGCCGTATGACTGTCGTTACCAATCAAAATGCGTGTTAATTTAAATACAATGTGTGGAGTTTTTACACTCTTTGTCCTATTTCCATTAAGCAAAACTCAAAAAACTACACCCACCCCACCCCTAAACCTAAAGTGCTTATACACTTTCTGAGCACGTGTTCCCTGGAATCGAACCCACAATGGCATGATCACATGATTGAATATTGTTATATATTGCAATGCTCTGTCAATTGAGCTACGCAAAACCCAAAATATGAGACAGATAAGGGAACAATGCATTAAAATGAAAGTGTCCTGTTGTCAATAGGGGTGCAACTTTAGCAAACGCTCCTATGGGTCGTATTTCAGGGAAGTGACAAATGACCTATATAGGCGTATTGTTTGGAGAACATGTTGAAAATGACACCACATTATAATGTCAACAAAAGAAGTAACTCTTTCAAGTTTTAAGAGGTGTACTGTATAAGCCGTTTGATATTGAATGTATCTGTGTGTGTGTGTGTGTGTGTGTGTGTTTTTGTCCTTCAGTTCAAATGTCGAAACCATTTACACCACATTTTGTCATTGAGTACCCATGCTGTTAATGTTGGTGTGTCTTTGGTGTTTCATGCATGCGTGTGTGTCTGTCTGTCAGGTCATCGTTCATGAGGTGCCTGGTCAGGAGCTAGAGGTGGAAGTGTTTGATAAAGATCCTGATCATGATGATTTCCTGGGCAGGTACCATATCACTGCTTTTCATCTCCTATTATTATTATTATCTGTCATTTATTCCTCCACAGCAGTCATATCTTTAATTTTTAAAGACTCCTGCGGTGAAAATCAAGTTTTTAATGTTGTTCATACGTCTATGTGGTGTTTTTAATATGCTTTAAGACAAACCATGTGCAAATTCAACACCATTGCTGAGTATTTTCTCCTTAAAACTACAGTGGAAAAAAGACTCACGGTTTGAAATCGCTGACGTCACAAACTACCTTGTAACCAATCACGTCAAAGTGCAGGTGGGCTTTAGCATATCATTAGCAGCGAACTAGCAGGGGAGTCTCGACAGAAGTCAGTATATTTTTCTGTTGATATAAAAAATTGTGTAGATTTAGCTATATAGCGGGTGTATGATGTATATTACAATGTTATGATGAACTATATGTCTTTCTCCACTGACGTTCTGAGTTGTTCAAAATGTTTGTAAGGATAATGATTGTTAGAAGGCAGCTCTCTGACTCTGAGATGGCAAAACTTGGTTTGTGTAACATTAACAACACATTTCTAGCTGTTTGATAACATAGTCAAGCAAAAGGCTAATCGTATTAATTACCGTTATGTGTCCGATGTTGTAAAGAGCGATAGCTACCATTGTGCAGCGTTTACCTCAGTATGTTGACCGAGTGGATCTCTGAGCTGCCTTGAGCGAGTGGAGGCGGGGCTAATTTGCATATTCATTGACCCACGTATGCTAAATTAGGCTAGGGTGTAGAATTACATTCAAGCTATTTTAAGGCATGGAGAATTTTTTTTTCCACAGGGAAAAAAATACATTAAAATGTGTCATTTTGGTGATCAAAGATGAGTTTTAAGGGATGATATTATTGACTACAGGGGGAATTTAATATTTTGTGTTCAATTATAATGTTAGTGAAAGTTTCTTGCACTAAAAACAATTTACATTAAGGAAGTTTTGATTTCTGACAGTGTTTCCAACTTTCTGTAGCACATTGAACTCTTTAAAACTTTTTTCATAAGCTACCATTAGAATAAACTCATGACTTGTGTTTTTTACTGTTTGCTGATCTCTGTTCTCATCCTCGTGTTGATTCTCTTTATTTCACTTGTGTTCAGGACAAAATTAGACTTGGGGATTGTGAAGAAATCTAAAATAGTTGATGAGGTGAGAACCTTTATTAGTTAATATTCCAGCACACTGTTTTCTTATGTGTGTGTGTGTGTGTGTGTGCGTGTGTGTGTGCCTGGTGTGCGTGTGTGTGTGTGTGTGTGTGTGTGTGTGTGTGTGTGTGTCCGCGTGTGTGTGGTTTTGATTTGGTTTGCAAGTGTTTGCATGACTTTCACCACACGACATGGAATCTATATTGATGAAAGAAACACTTTGATATAAACCACTAAAACCATAGCTTATGTTTTGTATATTGCAATTATTATTATTTCTAAATATATCACATGGCTGAATGCTTGATTTTGATTGGTCCATCATGGCATTCTGCAGTAAAATATCTTAATGATGCAAAACTTTATTTTTCGGATTTCTTCTTAGTTCCATTTCCCTCGTAGTGTTATCAGTAACTGAAAATTTTCAGTTTTTGATATAAAGCTGAAATAAAATAGAAATATTAGTTGAAAAACATAAGAAATATTAGACATTTTGCCCTAGTAACTAACTGAAATAAATACAAACTCTAGATGGCGCAGGCTGAGATGTCCTTAACTCAATCTGCTCGTAATCACATCATTCTCTACAGGACACAGCTGATTGGTTTCTTTTGCATCAGCAGCCGATGAGCTCGCTGCTCAACTGTCAAACATTTGGTCAGCATTTGCTGTAGCAGTTTGCAGTGCGCTTTCAAAAACCCTCCACCTTCCCCAGCTCCACCTGTATAGATCTGCTTTGAGCTGCAAAATGCAAAATAAACCCCTGACACTGTGATCCACGCCCCTGTCTTGCATCACTCGCTTATTTAATGAACATTGGTGTCTTTTATCATTATGTCAGTCCCTTAGGTTTGTTGTAGCGTTTCACATTGATCATAATTTACTGTTTTATTGTCACCTTCTTAGTGGTTCACTTTGAAGGACACCCCTACAGGACGGGTTCATCTCAGACTGGAGTGGCTGACGCTAGAAGCCGACACAGAAAGACTGGAAGAGGTCTTGCAACACTGTACATACACAGAACACAGGGGGTTTTCTTGGAAAGAATGGGTGTGCTATGTTCTCCACACATGCAAACAGTGTGTTTGTCTACTCCACCTTTTAACCAATCCCAGGAATCTTTAAACGAGATAGAAAGCTTACTTTGCACACTTGACAAACAAAGCAACTGTAAACAGGAGTTCTTACATTTGGTTTGCTCCACCCTACTTTGCCCTCATTTTTTTCTCTCTCTCTTTCTCTCAGGTTCTGAAGAGAAATGAAAGTGTGGTGAGTAAAACAGCAAAGCCACCCTCAGCAGCCATCATGGCAGTGTATTTGGACAAGGCTGAGGCACTTCCTGTGAGTAATACTCTCACATCCTCTTCCTGCTGCACTTTTTGTTCTAAAACACACACACACACACACACACACACACGTGCGTTGGTGTATGTGGTTTACGGGGACTCTCCATAGGTGGAATGGTTTTTATACTGTACAAATACTGTACGTTTAGTATGTTTTTTAAACCATTTTCACTTCCTGTGTCCTTGTAAACAATGTTTACATTGTAATACCCATGTCATTATACACATGTGTGTCTTCATAAACCACATTTTCCAGAACACACACACACACACACACACACACACACAGTAGTTCTGCTTACCAGGGCTGCATTTATTCAACCAAACACACAGTAAAATAGAAATATTTTGGAATATTATTGCAATTTAAATAATTTATAACTGTTTTCTATTTGAATATATTTTAAATTGTAATTTATTTCTGTGATCAAAGCTGAATTTTCAGCATCATTACTCCAGTCTTCAGTGTCACATGATCCTTCAGAAATCATTCTAATATGCTGATTTGCTGCTCAAGACACATTTCTAAAGATTATCAATGATGAACACACTATTTATTTTGTGGAAACAGTGATATATTTTTCTATACTGAATAGAAAGTACAAAAGAACGGCATTTATTTGAAACAGAAACCCTTGGTAAAAATGTAAATGTTTTCACTGTCACTTTTGAACGATTTAATGCATCCTTGCAAGGACAAGCCAACAATCTCTATAATGAAAATGAAAAAAAACTCTTACTAAATAATGTCTCAGTTACAATCTAAAAATGCAAAAAGGTTTCTGTGAGGGTTACATTTAGGGTTAGGGGATATAAAACATTAGCTCCGTATAAAAACAGTAGAAGTCAATGGAAAGTCCCACCATGATAGAAAAAACAAACGTGTGTGTAAATGCTTCTGGTTACCCACAACCTGCCATTTCCCTTTTGTGTTTGGCAGCAGACTGGCTGCCGCCCACTTTGAAGCAGAGTAAACGAAGGACTACAGCCATGTCTAGAGAAACTATTAAATGTAACATTAGATATATCTTATCCAGCTCATGGTCTTGAGAGAGCACTCTGTGAAAGCACTCGCACCGTTTCCCGCATCCAGAATATTTCACTAGAAGTGCAGTGCCAAAAGAGTTCACTCAGAGGCACACAATGATACTTAAAACTCTTGAAACAAGTACACACTTGCATCAAGTGAATATCCCAGAGCGCTCAAGCTTACCGTGCTACGGTCTGGAGGAATGTCCTAGCTTCATTGTGAGTTAGGCTCTACTGCTGACTACAGATAATTATTTAGACTCCTTCCTCAGTTCTCAAGCAAAAAATGTGTTTATGGCAACGCTGTTAGTGTAAGTAGTGCTTTGCTCTGTGATAAAATTAAAAGGCTACATCTGAAATAATGTACTGCACCTGTCTTCTTGGCTGTCAATAAAGTGCATTCTATCAAGTATGCATACATGTAGTACGAATCTTGACATACTACATGATGGCATTGTCATGTGAACTTTCTATTCATTAAAGAATCCTGAAATATCAAAGTTATGAAAAAATATCAAACTATGAAAGCTAGCTTTCGCCATGGAATAAAAAATGCAACTTATGAGTTATTAAGTCAGAATTGTGTCATATAAATTCACAATTCTGAGGAAAAAATGTCAGAGTTGTCCGATTAAAAGTGGCAGTTACCTTTTGTGTTTTTTATTCTGTGGCATAAATGTGCTTTCATATTAAGCAGTACAACTGTTCGTCATGTGACACTGAAGACCGGAGTAATGATGCTGAAAATTCATCTTTGATCACAGGAATAAATTACATTTTAAAATATTTCAATAGAAGACTGTTTTTAAATTGTAATAATATTTCACAGTATTACTGTTTTTACTGTATTTTTGATCAGATAAATGCAGCCTTGGTGCATAAGACATTTCTTTTAAAAATCCTTTAAACAGTAGTGTGTCTCAGAATCTCTTACTAACCTAATTTATTTGAAATAGTTCTGTTTATTATGAGTTTAAACTGGTAAGCTAATCATACGAAAGACAAAATGATAAATGAACTGTCATGAATTTCTATCTAATGTTTGTTTTTAAGTGTGTTTGTATCCATTTCTTCTATTTTTAGATGAAAAAAGGCAATAAGGATCCCAATCCGATTGCTCAAATCTCAGTGCAGGATGTTACTCGTGACAGTCGGGTAAGACGCACACTTACCATCTGTGCCAACCAAACTTTCCCATGTGACCCAGTCTTCTCACTCACTTATTTCCCCTCCTCTTAGATTTGCTGGAACACGGTGAACCCCCAGTGGGAGGACGCGTTCACTTTCTTCATCAGAGATCCAAGCAAACAGGACATTAGTGTACAGGTATGCTACCATAATCTGCCCTATTTACACCTGCTTTGAACATATACAAGCTCTAAAAACAGGTGTAAACGGGGATCAGATGTAAATACTTCCAGGATCATTTTTTTTCCCCAAATGTGAATTTTGCTGGTTGACATTCATGCTACTTAAGCATTTTTTAAGCAGTATTTTTCCATTGACTCTCTTTTTCAGGTGAAGGATAATGACCGTGTTCAGGTTTTGGGAAGTCTGTCCATTCCTGTTTCCCAACTTCTCTCTTGTCCAGATCTGACTTTGGATCAGTGGTTTAATCTTGAGAATTCCGGCTCAGACAGCCGCATCCACATCAACACAGTTCTCAGGGTAAATTCATCTGACACACAATACACAAGCTGTGGTACACATATGCATAAACTCTACCATTCACAAAACATTTTATAATGTTAAAAAAGTCTATTATGAAAGTTATAAAGTCTATGTTCACCAAAGCTGCATTTATTTGATCAAAAATACAGTAAAAACAATAATAATGTGAAATATGATTACAATTTAAAATTTTATGTTTTAAAATGTAACTTATTCCACTGATGGCAAAGCTGAATTTTCAGCATCATTACTCCAGTCTTCAGTGTCACATGATTTTTCAGAAATCATTCTAATATGTTTAAGAAACTTAAGAATTAAGAATCTTATTATTATCAATGTTGAAAACAGTTCATATTTTTGTGGAAATTGTGATACATTGTTTTTCAACTGGATTTATTTGATATAGATATCTTTTGTAATATTATAAATATCACTTTTGATCAATTTAATGCATCCTTGCTGAATAAAAGTATAATTCTCTCGAAAAAAAAATATCTTACTGGCCCTGAAAATTTTGAACTGAACAAGATAACATGACAGCGTTTATTGTGTTTTGTCTGCACGTGATCGAAGGCACAAGTAATTTATGATGTATGAAAAAAAGCCCCTTCCATTTTTATTACAGATATTTTGTGCTTATTTGCCAGGAAGTGACTATTTTGTTCTTTTGAACATGCGGGATGGAAATGGCACAAATGTTTTTTGTGATATTCCAATTTTGCGCACAAGTTAAACTTTGGTTGCAAACATAGCTTATGTTGATGTCATTTCCTCCAGGTTCTCTGGATGGATGAAGCCGCTGTTACTTCCTCCCTCCTCTCCAGTGATCCTCTTTCGAAGAGCTCTGCCTCACGTCCACAGAAGACGACGCCCCATTCCAGCTTCGCTACTGAGGTGTGCAGATCTCATCAATTAATGTTGCTATACTATTACTATTTAATGTTATTTGCCACACAAGCACGATTCATGCCACATAAGTACATTCTTTGATGGTCCGATTGATTACCCACCCCAGAAATCAATGTAAACAATCTGCTCTTTGTTCCTGCAGGGGGTGCTGCGGATCCACCTCGTGGAGGCTCAAAATCTTGTTGCGAAGGACAACATGATGGGTGGGATGGTGAAGGGGAAGAGCGACCCGTATGTCAAGATACAAATTGGAGGTGAAACCTTTAAAAGTCAAGTGATCAAGGAGAACCTCAACCCCACCTGGAATGAGATGTATGAGGTGGGAATACTTGCAAATGCATTTGTTAATCAACAATGACAATATGTCCAGAATGACATTCTGCCATTCTACTATACTTTACTATACTATACTATAATATAATATAATATACTAAACTATACTGTACTGCACTATACCACACTATACTATAATATACTATACTATACTATACTGATTTGCTGCTGAAAAAACATTTCTTCTTATTATTAATATTGTAAACAGTTGTTCTGCAAGTTTTTGTGGAAACCGTAATACATTTTTTTTAGGATTCTTTGATGAATAGAGATAAATAAATTCTATTTTTTATTTTTATTTTTAAATAATTCTTTTTTCCAATTTAATGCATCCTTTCTGAATAAAATATTACTTTTCTTCTTTTTTTAAAACAAACAAACAAAAAAATTATTCCAAACATTTGTACGATAGTAATATAAGCCACAATTTAAACATTTCCTTCTTGAATAATTTTTTATTGGACTACTAAAAACATTTTTATATAAAAAAATAGTGATTAAAATAAAAATAATCATACTTATTCCCAAAATGATTGCTGGATACCACATAATAAATTAAATATGCATGATATTTATCATATTTACGTTTAATTGGATTAACCATAATGTGGTCATATAACAATGTTTGACATGTTTATTGTTGCATACTGTTTCATATGCTATTTTTTAAATAGTTGGCAGTACACAATATGTACTGCAAATTATAAAGTATGCTAGTCTTCAAAACATTTATCAGCCGACTTTTTCTTTCTTTAAGCTGCAAAAGATTGTTTGGCAGTGTTTTAACTTGGCATTCCTTTTATTATTTTTAAGGTGGTTTTGACACAGCTTCCTGGTCAGGATTTGACATTGGAAATTTTTGATAAGGACATGGACATGAAAGATGACTTTATGGGCAGGTAAGAAGGCTGCTGTCAATATAATTCAGAAGAACTCTTAAGCATTGTTTAGTTTTAGCATTATTTATGCATATATTGTTTTACTTTTAGGCTGAAGATGAATCTGAGTGACATAATCAGCTCTCAATACATTAATGAGGTTGAGTATATGTGCATCAGTAGTAATACATATAAAAATAAGTTTTATATATATATATATATAAGTACTCATATCCTCTTGTGACTGTGTTTGCGTGACAGTGGTTTTCTCTGAGCGATGTTAAGCGTGGCCGTGTTCATCTCGCTCTGGAATGGCTTCCCACTGTAACACAACCAGAGAAACTACAGCAGGTGGGCAGAACCGTCTCTCATCCTCCACCAATCTCTGTCAGTGTTGAAAATACATTGATGTAACTAACTGGTTGATTTATTTGTCAGGTGTTGATGTACCAGTCAAAGAGCTCATACATGAATAAGACAGTGCCGACTGCCGCTCTTCTGTTTGTGTATGTGGAGCGTGCACATGAGCTTCCTGTGAGTATGACACAAATGACATCTCTGAAATATCTAATTTGTTCTCTCAGACAGTAATGAGAGTAATGGAAAGACTGAAATCCTGAGAAAAAGACCCCAGCGATCTTGCATGTTTCCCCTCTAGAGTTTCAGAAGAGATCTCAGCAATGTCTCAAACTCTGCTCAGATTTGCCAGGAAACAAAGTGTGTAATCAGAAGTCAACATCAACTCAAACATTTTTCAAATGATCTTATAGCTGCTATTTTTTGTTTATTCAGCATTTAATTGATCAAAAGTGAATTTAAATTGATTTAAATTCAAATGCTGTTCTTTTGAACTTTCTATACATCAAAGAATCCTTAAAAAAGTATAATGATTTCTATAAAATATGAAGCAGCACAACTGTTTTCAACAGTGATAATAATAAGAAATGTTTCTTGAGCAGCAAATCAGCATATTAGAATGATTTCTGAAGGATCATGTGACACTGAAGACTGGAGTGATGATGCTGAAAATTCATTTCTGAGGAATTATAGGAGGAAAATCAACACAAGACAAAGTTGAAACTTCAATGAAACATGTCTGAAACATTTACCCACAGTGCTTTACAAATGGATCTCTTAAATCTTATTCTTTCTCTGTGTGTTTAGTTGAAGAAGAGTGGAAAGGAACCTAAAGTTGGAGCAGAGCTGATTTTGAGAGGAACTTCTCATAGAACCACAGTGAGAAACTGCTTTACACAGATTCTGTTGAATTGTTTGATCAGTGACATGTGGCTAAAATCCATTTCCTTTACTTGACTCTGTGTGATGTAGGTCTGTGAGCGCACCAGCTCTCCCCAATGGGATGAGGCATTTCACTTCCTGGTTCGAGACCCTTTGAATGAAAACCTTGTTGTGAAGGTTAGAACTCACAAACAGCACATTTTTATGCCGTGTTTGACTTACAGCATACCTGACCATAACCTTTTAACCTCACTTTTTCTCACTAGTTGTCCCATAATTGGGATTTCTCTCTGGGATCTGTGGTGATTCCCATCAAAGAGCTTCTCTCTGAACCAGATCTGCTGCTGGACCAGTGGCTTAATCTGGATGGAGCGTCGCCTCAGAGTCAGATTCTGCTCAGAGCTCAACTGAAGGTAAAACACACACGCATTCATATTTCCTCTTCATTTGCTGGACGTTTTTTTCTGAAAGAACTCTCTAATGCTCATCAAGGCTGCATTTAACTGATCAAAATACAGCAAAACAGTAATATTGTGAAATATTATTACAATTTAAAATAACTTTATAATTTCTCTTTGGATATATTTTTAAAGGTGCCATCGAACGTTTTTTTACAAGATGTAATATAAGTCTAAGGTATCCCCTGAATGTGTCTGTGAAGTTTCAGCTCAAAATACCCCATAGATTTTTTATAATTAATTTTTTTAACTGCCTATTTTGGGGCATTATTAAATATGCACCGATTCAGGGGCTGCTGGCCCTTTAAATCTCTCGTTCCCTGCCCATCGAGCTCACGACTCTATAATACAGTGCATTTACAAAGTTCACACAGCTAATATAACCCTCAAATGGATCTTTACAAAATGTTCGTCATGCATACTGCATGCATGCGTCAGATCATGTGAGTATAGTATTTATTTGGGTGTTTATATTTGATTCTGAATGAGTTTGATAGTGCTCCGTGGCTAAAGCTAACATTAGACACTGTTGGAGAGATTTATAAAGAATGAAGTTGTGTTTATGAATTATACAGACTGCAAGTGTTTAAAAATGAAAATAGCGACGGCTCTTGTCTCCGTGAATACAGTAAGAAACGATGGTAACTTTAACCACATTTAACAACATTTAGCAACATGCTAATGAAACATTTAGAAAGACAATTTACAAATATCACTAAAAATATCATGATATCATGGATCATGACAGTTATTATTGCTCCATCTGCCATTTTTTGCTATTGTCCTTGCTTGCTTACCTAGTCAGATGATTCAGCTGTGCACAGATCCAGACGTGTAATCCCTTTCATAATGTTGGGAACATGAGCTGGCATATGCAAATATTGGGGCGTACACCCCGACTGCTACGTAACAGTCGGTGTTATGTTGAGATTCGCCTGTTCTTCGGAGGTCTTTTAAACAAATGAGTTTTATATAAGAAGGAGGAAACAATGGAGTTTGAGACTCACTGTATGTCATTTCTATGTACTGAACTCTTGTTATTCAACTATGCCAAGGTAAATTCAATTTTTAATTCTAGGGCACCTTTAAGACCCCCTGCGGTGAAAATCAAGTTTTTACTGTTGTTTATATGTCTATGTGGTGTTTTTAATAAGCTTTAAGACAAATCATGTGCAAATTCATAAGTCGACACCACTGCTGAGTATTTTCTCTTTAAAACTGCAGTTTACCAAAGACAGTATTAAAAACATGGTTTCAAACCGGTGAACCTGATTTCACCAAGTACAACATCAACATCTTTATTGATCCTGGAACATTCCAATCAACCAATTAGATTGGAGAGGACAAGTTTACAGTTTATGTCAAGTTTAGTCTTACAACCAGGGTTAGGTGGTTCTACATCAGTGTTCTTCACCTTTCATTTCCCTCTGATTTTAGGGATAACTTATGGGTAGGGTTAATTTTAGGGGTAGGAATAGGGTTAGGACTGTGTTTTCATATAGGAATGTTAATCCAGGAGCAACAAAAAATGTCTTACTTGGCAAAATCGCGGCGACCATTTGAAACCGTCCCCTAATTCCTCCCATCACAAACATGTAACCAATCCCGTCAACATGTTGGGCTGGACTTTTTCTATCATTATTTCTAAGGATGCTCTTTTTAGAAGGCTGCTGGCCTGATATAATGTTACCTTATGTTGTAGATTCTTTGCCCTAAAGAGACGGAGAGCTCTGAAGACCAGTATGAGGAGCCACAACATCCTGTAGTGTCCAGCATTAGAAGAAAACAGGAGGAGGAATTGGTGCAAAAGTGAGAGGAGAAGAATTTCACATGCCATACAGAGCCCTCAAACATATGCCCAAGAATCTACATGATATTTAATAAACAGTGCCTTAAACTACTGAAGTTCTTTTATTTAATTTAAATTATGTTATTTCTCCTAAAAATTTTAAATTAAAGAACTCTATAAATCCATGGCCGGTTAATGTAATAATTATGTTATGTAGAAAACTGTATTCAAGTGTGTGTATTTATTTATTGATTATACTCCACTGTTAAGTGTGTGTGTTTATTGATACTTTGTTTAAAAGGAACGATGTTTCATATTCATATTGTTACATATTATGTATCTTCTTTGACAACATCGGAGAGAAAAGACAATAAACGTACTTTGACGTTGACGTGCGTGTCTGTGTTTGTTTGGGGGGTTTTAGGTCTAGTATTGAAGAGGTCCCACCGTCTCCTGTCAGCAGGACTTCCTCTGTGTCAGTCCCAGAAGAGGAGGAGATCCCAGAGGTCACGGAAGTGTCCAGTTCAGATAACCTTCGACCCCTACACACCAGCCCTGACCCCAGCTTTGGTACAGAGGTGGGAAATATTAGGCTGTTGATATGTCTTATAAATGCAAACACACCAACATGGTGAGATCATTTTATGTTTATATTTAATTTTAGGGTGTGCTCCGCCTTCACCTGCTGGAGGCTCAAGATCTGGTTGCTAAGGACAACATGATGGGTGGGATGGTGCAGGGGAAGAGCGACCCGTATGTCAAAATCCATATCGGAGACTCAACCTTTAAGAGTCAAGTGATCAAGGAGAACCTCAACCCCACCTGGAATGAGATGTATGAGGTGGGTTTAGGTCCTCAAATGTTGTTTTAATTGATGTTAAAATGGTTTTGAATATAATATCGTGTGATCAATGCTTTTCCCAGCTGGTTCTGACCTCCAGCTCGACCTCTGATGTCCTTGTGGAGGTTTTCGACAAAGACATGGACAAAGATGACTTTTTGGGGAGGTATGTGGCAGTGTTATTATTAAATAAAACTGAAACTATTAAAAATCCTTTGCGTTAGCTAAAATAAAAATCAAATAAATAAATTAATGTAATATCATATAAAATATAAATATTTAATCTAAAACGTGAACTTAAAAATGAAAACTAAATGAAACAAAAAGTGCTAAAATTACTAAAAATGAAATAAAAAATAAAGCTTAGTAGAATTTTTTTTTAAGTAATAAAAGTGCAAAAGCACATGACAAAATTACTAAACCTAAAATTAAAACTAAAATGAAAGCTGGAAATATATAAACATAAAAGCTAATTCAAGCTATTTATGAACATTCACCTTCATTTGTATAGCGCTTTATACAACACAGATTGTTTCAAAGTAACTTAACAGTGATAAATATTATAATAGTATGTAAATAATAGTGAAATAACACTGGTGTGTGGATCAAAGTCAAACACACATTGGCATGTTGACATGATCCATGTCATTTTACTGATCCTGTATGTGTCCTCAGGCTGAAGATCAGCTTGCAGGAGATCATTCAGTCCCAGCTGACTGACAAAGTGAGTGTATCATCATTAATATCTTTCCTCATTCTCTTTTAGTGATTTGATTTTGAACAGTTTAGACATATTGTCTTAAATTGGCATTTATGGAGGATTGTTAGTAAGTTTACTGGTAGAGTGAGAAAGTGTTGCAATATATTAGCTTTTTAATAGTACTAATGCTTTTTGATTTTTTAATATATATAATCTATTTGTGTAATGATAAATCATTTCTTATTTTTGCTAATTGCATTGTGTTTTCTTTCTCTGTGTCAGTGGTTTTCTCTGAGTGACGTCAAACATGGCCGTGTTCATATGATTCTGGAGTGGCTGCCCACAGTAACACAACCTGACCGACTGCAAAAGGTCATTATTAAATCTTATATTATATTATATTATATTATATTATATTATATTATATTATATTATATTATATTATATTATATTATATTATATTATATTATATTATATTATATTATATTATATTATATTATATTATATTATATTATTATTTTATATATATATTATTTTATGTAGTTAGATCCATATGAAATCCATCTCTTCTAGACCTTTTTGTAAGCTTTATTGCTTTATTTAATTGATTTACATTAAGTAATTCCTGAAAGTTTAAGTGAGGCTCTAACCTTTCAGTAAAATTGATAATTAAAACATTTAACTAATTTTGTAAGATCAGAGTAAAATGTTTATTTTAAAATGAAATTAATTTTTTTAATATATATTTGTTTATTATGTAGTTTTATGATGAAGTATAATTAATGTGAAAATATTTTTCTATAATTTAATTTGCTGTTTTTTGAGTTTGCTTTTTCATTTTACTTCTCAAGTGATGTATACAGTGTCAAGATCATCTTACCTTTCCGTAAATATGATGAATAATTAATTTAATGACTCATTTTGGAAATTATATTTGATAATTACATATATTTAATGGTATTGATTTTAAAATTAAAAATATAGTTTTAATGTATTTATCTAATATTTAATGTATTTAATGTGAATATATTTTTAAATAAATTAATTTGGCAGTAGAATGTCTGTCTCAATCTCAACCTTTTGAATGATTTTCTTGTTTTCTTCATGTCCAGGCTCTGCAGTTACAGTCAGAACATTCATACCTGAACAAATCCGTGCCGTCAGCAGCTCTATTCTACGTCCTCTTGGAGAGAGCTCATGACCTGCCTGTACGTCTTACACACATGCACTTACAAGCATTTACACAAATACAGTTAAGCTGCGTTGGATCAAATACTGTGATCAAAGCATTTTCATTTGTGTTCATGTGTTCAGCTGAAGAAGAGTGGAAAGGAACCTAAAGCTGCTGCAGAGCTGGTTTTCGGTGACATTTCTCATAAAACCAAGGTGGGAATTTGTGTCTTTTGTAAAGATTAAGTTGTGTGTCCATTTCTGACCCTTAATACAAGCAACTTCTGCTGGACTCTTTAAAGGTGTGTGACCGCTCCACGTCTCCACAGTGGAGTGAAGCTTTTCACTTCCTGGTTCACAAACCAAAAGAGGAGATTCTTATTATAAAGGTAAAGTAGATCAGGTTCCTAATTTTGTTTTGGAGTACAATAGGTTTACATGCATCCAAGGTCAAAAAACACTTTAATTTTCTCATGATATACATTGCAGCATCACCTTTTCTCAGTGTCTGAAACAGTTCAATAAAGGATTTGGTCTCACTAATCAACTCCTTTCCTAGAGCCTCCTCTGCTCTGATTGGTCAGATGGCCCAGTCTGTTGTGATTGGTCTACTGCTTATAGCATGAGTCACAAACGAAATGCTCATCATATCTGAACTTGATACGCAGTGATAAACAGTAATGATGGCATCGGTTTTACCGTATCAATTCCAGCGCAAATCCTTCTTATCTTTCGTAGCGCTGAAAACAGCGTCTTCTCGACATATCGACAACACAAACCAAACTCTTCCAGTCTCTGCTACAACTACAGTGTTTGAGGGTCAAAGTAGACATTGGCAGCCAATGAAGACAATAGGCTGGCATTATGCAAATCTGTTACAAACCTATGTAGGTTCATGCAGGAAGTGAGACTGGAATTACTGACGACTCGTTTCAGGCAGTTCAGAATCACATATACTGATATAATAATATACACACACACACATATATTATGTAATCACAAACTTTTATGTTAGCTGCAATTAATCACGATTAATTTGATAGCACTATTATTTATATTAAGTATAATATATTATATAATTATTAGTATTATTTATAATGATTACAGTATGTATTATTATTAAAAGTATTATACATTATAGACTTTAAATTTAAATGAATAAATTAAACATTGATAATGGATTTTATTATCTTTGTTCATATTTTTCTCTTATTTCACCGCCGTAGCTTTCAAGTGCCTTTGAGCAGCCCTTAGGCTCTGTGGTTCTACCAATCAGAGAGCTGCTTTCAAAACCAGATCTACTGATGGACCAATGGTTGAGTTTGGATGGAGCAGGTCCTGAGAGTCAAATTCTGTTGAGGGCACAACTTAAGGTGAAACAATTATTCTTTTTACTTTCTAGAAACTAAATTCAATAAAAGATAAATTTATTGTACATGGATCTCATAATTAACATATTTATAAATAGCTAAATTGCTCAACTTTATGATCAGATTTTGGACTCAAGGATGGATATAAGTGCCCTTCAATGTAAAAAGCCTGTTGTTGAAGAAGACCATTCAGTGGGTAAACAGCATGAAGAAAAAGCACCAGTCACTGCTGAACATTCACACGCTGCAGTCAGTAAGGAGTCTGAGAAGAAGATGCCGCCAACAAAAGGGTTTGATGTTTTTTGGGATGTTAATGATTTCATAGGTCACACCATATTGTTTTGAGAGCTAAACCAGATTGTGCTCATGACCAACAGGATCAGTGAACTAGCAGCCTGTACTGTACCAGTACCTGTATCAATGCCTGAAGAACAGCAAAAACAAACAGCCGCCCATGTCATGGATGACCAGCGCATGCCATCAGCTCCGAAAACACAGCTTGACACTGAGGTTAGTTTGCGTGTGTAAATAACTTGCTTAAAGATTTAATTTTAATAAATTAAAAATGGATTTATATTTAATATTATATATAAATATATAATATTATGTAAACAAAATAAAATTTTATGTTGTTTTTTTTCTTTTTGTTGACATTCAAATATTTTTTTTCAGTTCAACAAACCTAAAAAAAATTAAAATTAATTAAAAAAAAAAAAAAAAAAAAAAATATATATATATATATATTTTATTTTTTATTTTTTTTATTTTTTTTATTAATAAAAAAAAAATGAGGTTTTGGAAAAAAAGCTAACTTTTAAATGATTTGCTCATTTGTTACTTTCGTTCACAGGATCTCAGCAAACTTCCTGATTCCACTACTAATGTGGGTGGATATATGGAACCAGTCAAAACATTTGGATCAGCCCATGAAGAGCAACAACATGTGGATAAACCAGCAGAACAGTGAGTTTTTGCATGGTTTTGATAATCCTGATTTAGCTTGAATTAACAGTTATATGTTATTAATCATAATAATAATGGATTATGACCATATAAAGATTGATTTATATATGTCTGTGTGTGTTTGTTCATGTTAAACAGGTCTCACAAGAAGGTTTCTCCCAGTGTTCCTGCAGAAGAGACAAAAGTATCTAGTTCAACAGATGTACGACCCCAAAAGACTAGCCATTACCCCGGCTTTGGCACCAAGGTGAGTCTGATATTTTCTTGACCTTTTAGGTTCCTGCATCAACATGCCCTCTGATTTTAGTACTAGGTTTAAGGATGCTGGAACATGTCTCACATGGCAGGATCACATTTAGCATTCTTCTAATGTTGTTGTTATTGTTTAATATCTGTCCCATAGGGGGTGCTGCGTATCCATCTTTTGGAGGCTCAAGATCTGGTTGCAAAGGACAACATGATGGGTGGGATGGTGAAGGGGAAGAGTGACCCATATGTAAAGATCCATATCGGAGACACAACCTTTAAGAGTCATGTGATCAAGGAGAACCTCAACCCCACCTGGAATGAGATGTATGAGGTGGGGATAAGAGAAAATGTAGTTTGGAAAAAAAAAAATTTCAATATATCACAGAAAGGTTTTGGTTATTTCTGTTTTAAATTATTGAAAACATTGAAAGGGCTTAATTTATTTTTATTTATTTACTAGATGATTCTGAGTCCGGATCAAAATCTAGAGGTGAAGTTTGAGGTCTATGACAAGGATGTTGACTCTGATGATTTCCTTGGAAGGTACTTTACTAATCTTTTTTTGGATAACTAGGCACATTTTCCTTCCATTTCTCATTACTGTTTATGTATATATATGTTTCACATACTATAATCAACATAACATTTAACTCTTGTCTTCATGTGTGCTCAGGTTCAAGCTCAAACTTGGAGCCATCATCAGGACCCAGTACAATGATGAAGTGAGTATCAATCAACACATTTGGCTCTGATTTGTAAGATCACAACACAATAAGAGCGTTAATCTTTCCCTGCTGCCTTTTCTTTTCCAGTGGTTTACTTTGAATGATATAAAACACGGTCGAGTCCATTTGGTTCTGGAATGGCTGCCCACAGCAACACAGCGGGATAGATTGGAACAAGTCAGTTTTAAATGAAGACACATGGAGTCTGTTGATTCTTTGTTTATACAAAAAAAAGACTTAATACTAAAAGAGTGTTTTTTTTATTCAGGTAATGCAGATGCAAAGCACTCGATCCTACCACAACAAATCTGTGCCGTCAGCAGCGTTGCTGTTTATTCATTTAGACAGGGCACATGACCTGCCTGTGAGTCATTCACATAAATAAATCACATATATATTTATTTTATGTTTACATATTTTATTAACTTTGAGCATTTCTGTCAGTATATTTATTCTAGCCTATTAGGCATTTAAATGACTAGAAATTGTCTTTATTATTGCAATCTTTATAAAACTATTTTTAATGGAATGGAATTATGACATTTTTTTACTGGAACAGTAACTGTTCTGTTAATAATAATCAGAACCTGTTCATTAATCTTTGTAATTAATAATGGTTATATTTGTGTCTAGTTGAAGAAAAGCGGAAAGGAGCCCAAAGCTGCCGCTGAACTTGTACTTGGAGGAACATCTTATAAAACCAAGGCAGGAGATTTTTTACCATTAATAACAATCATGCAGAGTACTGTAAAAGTTCTATGGCATATATTTGAATCTATTTGTAATATTCAAATATATTTTAATATATTTAAATTCCTATTTCTGTTCTATAAAGGTGTGTGATCGTTCAACCTCTCCTCACTGGAATGAAGCTTTTGACTTTCTGGTTCATGATCCCAAAAAGGACATACTTATCATTAAGGTAAGGGTATTATAGTCAGAAATGCAACTAACCCTTTCCCTGCCAGCATTTTTTTTTTTTTAAGGTACCAGCTATTGCTAGCATTTTTGAACATTTTCACAAAATTTTTAATGGCCCCCCAGACTATTTTGTGATATGAATATCTGAACATGCGATATGAAAACAGAAAGATAAGAGCCTCTGCTTTTAAACAAATAAAAGCTTCATGCCTTCTTTTACAACACTTAAATGTGGATAAGTTTTATAAAAAATAAAATAAAAAAAACAACATTTTGAACAAAATGCTTAGAAAATCATGTTTTTTGTTAAAGACTACAACTGGATCAGATTCAGAATAATGATCAAAACATAGACCCTAGAGTAGGTCACGTCCATCAACACCCCTAAAACCTCACAGTCATAAACCTCTTTCTGGGTCCACATGTCATTTGGTAACGTTAGGCAGTTTTGATATATATGCTGCTTTATTTTTGATGATCGCTTTTGTGCATAATCAATGCTTTTTATCATTTGTTTCTGCTTCTTTTTCGCCTGTGTTTTGATCTGGAGATTCTGTATCCTTTTTAGAAGATGTGTAATAGCGCCCCCTATCGTATAACAGTGAAAACAAGTATTGCCGAAAATGTCAGTCGATGGCGGGGAAGCGTTGTTATGAATGTCGGAAAATTCCGTCAATGGCTGGGAAAGAGTTAAAAACTATTTTGTGAAGATTACATCCAATAAAATGATGCACTAAACAACATTCAGCAACTGCAAAATAAGATCATATGTATTTAAAATTGTCATTATTGTATGCACAGTGCATTTAGTGTCTGTCTTGTTAAAGTTGGCATGAAATGTAAGTTGTGATTGTCTTTTCCTCCCTATTGTGATGCATGTAGTTGATCATGCACAGCTTTATTGATGCTGCAATGAAACAAGTAAAAAGTCTTTTCAAATGAGAAAAAAATGTAAGGCGGGACTTGATTTTGTCCATGAGGAATTGATTGGATGGTTGTGGTTTACTATTGGTGGATCTCATGTGAGTGACAGGTCTCGCCCTCATGCCAGTGAACATGTCATCATAGAAGAGAAGAGGTGTTGTTGCAAGAGGGAGGGGAAGTTATTTCGATTTAAAAAAAAGATGTCCACGGATAAATCATTTATTTTAAATACTGCAATATTACTGACATAAAAATACTGACATATAAAAATGTCAACAGCTATAAACTATACAATAACTAACTTGCTCAGCAAGACAGTAGTTGACATGAAAAAGAAATCTGATTTTAGAAGACATTTTTTTGTTAATTCCGCTCTAGCGCCCCTTGTGGCAGCAATGAGATAGCAACAAGCATTTGTGTTACATTACGAAGTGAATAGTGATTTTAATTACAAAAGGTGTTTGCTTTTTGTTTCAGCCCTGCTTCAGACTCACTTTTGATTTATTGTCATTCTGTGCAGTTCTCAAGTGCCTGGGATCAACCTATTGGCTCACTGGTTCTACCAATCAGAGAGCTGCTTTCAAAACCAGATCTACTGATGGACCAATGGCTCGATCTGGATGGAGCTTTACCACAGAGCCAGATTCTACTCAGGGCACAACTGAAGGTTAGACAACATTATCTTCAGTGGATCTGAGCACAAGATGTTTTATTTTAACTTCTTAGAGTGTCAAGAAATAATAGTCTCAATGCTCTAACTATAACCCACATGTTCTGTTCTATCCAGATCTTGGATTCAAAAATGGCAGCCTTAGTAGCCATGGGTTCAGGTCCTGTTTTGAGTAATAAGCTGACGGCCACCACTGGACAGATCAAACTCTCGCTTTCCTTCCAGAAACAGCTCACAGTGATCATCCATGCATGCAGGTCTGGTCACTTGTGGGTTGTATTCGTGCTTATATTGTATAGTGTATAATCCTTTTTCAAGTTTATAAGTTGTCTGTGTAAGTGTAAAGTTTGCAGTGAAGTGAGGACGCTTTGTGTTTGTGTGTTTTCAGGGGTCTGGTTACATCATCTAAGGACAGTGTAGACACCTACGTCTCCCTCATTCTGCTGCCGGATAAAAGCAAGGCCACGAAAAGAAAGACGAGTGTGAAGAAGAAAAACTTGAACCCAGAGTTCAATGAAAGGTTTGGAGACGTGTGTGTGTGTGTGTTGTCCATAAGTGAGAAAGAATGGCATTTAAGTGAATTCTAATCAGTTCTGCACACTGTGTGTGTATCATGGTAATAGCTTAGTTTTGCTTTGGAGTACCATTTAAATACTGTGGTGTATGAATAAGATAACTCTTTAGTTCCATACATTACAATACTGTAAGCATGGTGTGTATAATTCATTTTTAAACATTGTGTTGTGTAAGTCTTTTGATTTAATGTTCTCAAATGTGTTTGCATTTTCTATCTTAGATGGGAAGTGGTTTAAAGTGGGTTTTCTAAGTCCTTGACCTAGTGTGTGTCATAATCTGTAATGTCTGAATGTCCGTAGGTTTGAGTTTGATATGAGTGCAGAGGACGCTCAGAGACGAGAGCTCAGCGTTTGTGTGAAAAACGCATCCTCGTCCTTCATGAATCGAGACAAAGATGTGATTGGCCAGGTCAGTCCGCATTGGTTCACTTCAGCTGTACAGGAATATACTGCAAACAGATCATTTATTGTCTTATTTTACTGTCTAAATCATTTAATGGTCCATTTAATATATCTAAACATTCTAACAACAAAATAAAAGTGCACAAAATTGGGTAAGATAAGACTTTCAGAATATAAATATATACATTTTTTTTCTAGTACTTTTTTTTTTTAAAGTAAATCTAAAAAAAAATAAACTTTGTAAGATTTTTATTTTAGATATTTTCACTGGAAACAAGACAAAAAAAAAATGTTTTTCAATGTGTCCTATGGCTGCAGAATTTAATTTCATATAATTTATTTCATTTATATAAATGTATTTAAAAATAATATTTAATGTAATTATAATATTTATTTTTATCAAATAATTATTTGTTTAATGTATTGTTGATTTATGCTTGTTTTTCAACATGTCCAATGACTTTGTACCACTAACAAATAATTTTATTTCATAGAATTTATATACATTTATTATAAAAATATATAAAATGAAAAATAATATACATTTGATTTATTTTATGTATTATTATTATTATTATTAATATTATGAAATAAATCATGAAAAGCATATATATATATATATATATATATATATATATATATATATATATATATATATATATATATATATGCTTTTCATGATTTATTTCATAATATTAAGAATATTTATTTAATGTATTAGTACTATTTAATTTGTTCAAATAAATATTGTAGTGTTTAATGTGTTGTTGATTTATTGTTGTAGGTGCAGATAGACCTGGGACACATCGACTTACTCTCTGGAGTCACAGAATGGTGAGTTTTGGGACAGTTAATACACAAACATACTGATATTTTCAATAAGCAACAATTCCTCATGGAATTATATTGTGTACATGTATGATATCTTTGATTAATTTCTTTAATAATGTTTACTTTTGGATTAATTGTTCCTTTGTCTTCTTCTGTCAGGTTTGATCTGAAAGAAGAGCAGAACTAACTGAACACAGTGCTCTTGACCTGAGCATTTCACAGCAACCTTAAACCTCTTCCTAAAGTTCATCAGGTCAACACCACTGCTGTGTATCGCTGCCAATGCTTCCCTGTCTTTTTTTTTTTAAACTTCAACTACACATTTCCTCCATCTATTTAACAGATGATTTCTGAGTGACTAGTTCATATGAAGAATATGAATGATCCTTGTGGTTTGAACATATCAGTGTTGCATTGACAAATCAAGGTTAGAGTATTATCAGTGATATCTGTACAAGTCAGTATCAGATAATTGAATGTTGACTGTACGTATATACAGAGATGAATGTTGAGCAGGTGTCAGAAAAGGGTCTCGGCTTCCTGTGCAGGTTGCAGGACGTTGCATTTGTGTTTAATTTTAGAAGGAAAAGGATGTTTTAAAATGGGTTTCATTTGTAATATTTTTGTTTTTCTTTCATTGAAAGTGAATACGATAGTGGGTATTGTCTAAATGTACACATTAATGATAGAATATAATTGACAGAACTTTGTGCATCAAAACTATAAAGTGGTTTTATTGATAGCCTGTAAGAAAGTCTACACATCACCACCTTAAACTATTTAAGATTACTTTTATGGTTTTCCCATTGCAGATCTTCACCATCGTAGTGTTGCACATAGCTGCTGTTTACACATCAATGTGGCTTGAGAGGCTTCTGTAGTCCATTGTGATGCCCAATATCCATAAACATTTTTTTTTTTTTTTTTTGCCAAAATATGTTATTGAAGGTTTCTTGTTACATTTTGTTAGATTTTATGCTTATTTTCTGGTCATTTTTAATGATTCTTATTTTCATTTTATGTATGTTGCCAAAAACAGCCGGTCTATACATGGGGTTCCCACGGTTATTAAATTTTTTTTTAAAAAAAACCTGGAAGCATCAGGGAATTTAAATTTATTTCCAGGCCTGCAAAAGTCATGGAACATAAAATGTTAACATCATGAACATATACCAAGTGTAAATAGACCAAAAGCAAATGTCTTATGGGCTTTTCATTATTTGTTTCACATTTAAAAAGTTTCATCTACAAACACTACCTTTCAAAAGTTTGGAGACAGCAAGTTTTTTTTTTTTTTTAAGAAATACTTTTATTCAGCATTTTAAAATATATTCAAATCATGATCAAATGAATGCGTTTCGGTGAGAGTAAGAACCTTCTTTCAGAAACATCTTAACAGCTCCACACTTTTAAACAGTATTGAATATTTGTTTTGAGTTCATTATTGGCTGCATTCCATTTGTTTTGTTTTACTGTGTTCATGTTACTTTTATTACAATTTTGTATTCTGCATTAAACATGCTTTAATGTGTTAAGATTTATATATACAAATCAGTAAATACCAAAGAATCAAACCGTGGTAAAGACAACCATGTTCAGCTGAACTGCACTATCCATACTGCCACATTTCTGTATAATCTCACATTCACAGCTCTCAATAAAAGAGTTATAGCATCAGTATGTTGTCAAAAGCTTTTTATTGTTCATCAAACTGTGTAAGCATTACTACATAAGAATCACTAATAAGACCTACTGTGGAAGTTACATGACTTTTACTTCATAAACCAATCTGTGTTGATCATGCACAGCTTTATTGATGCTGCAATGAAACAAATTCTACATTTGTCACCATTTAAAGAATATGATCATATTTTATTTGAAGTGGTCTGTGAAGTGATTGATTTAGAGAAAAGCAGCTGACCAACAATGTTTTTTTTATCTTGGTATTTTATAAAAAGAGTGTGACAGGCAGTTCATACATGAATATTACAATAATAACACGTTTCCTCATGGCATGAAGGCAAGAATGCGTTTCTCACTGAAGGGAGACATAATCAGCCTTCAAACCATTTCATATTGACATCCAGGTCCATTCAGGCATCTTCCTGCAAATATCCAAAGACTTCCAAATCTTTTCAGTTTTATGTGAGACTGGAAAAGAAGAAATAAGGTTTAGTCTGCCTTGAAACAAGATTGAACTTTGAGATATTAATCTTTAGCTTAAGATCAGCTCATTTTATAAATATTTTCCCTTAAATATTTATAAAATTGGTTGGGGCACTTTCCAAAGGGGAAATTTCAACTGCGTTGCATAGTCAAGATATCTCCGAAAGGGGGATTGGGGCTGTGTGGCGCAGTTTGAGGTATCTTGTCAAAAAGGGAGATTGAAACTTTGTGTATCAGTTCGAAGTGCCTTAACAGGTAGCGCTTAGATAGCGGTCCTGACATGTGAGGAAGATCCGTTTAGATCCACTCTGACGGACAACAAAAACTCCCTGAAACTTCCTAGCTCTTCCATCCAGAAAGCGGAATTCTCTGTTTTTACTGTTATTTTTATTTCTTATGCATTCCATTTTTATTATTTTGTGTTTGGTTCTTCATGTAAAGCACTGTGAATTACCATTGTGTATGAAATGTGCATTCACAAATAAAATTGCCTTGCTTTGCCTTAGATACTAAGGCCCGGTTTCACAGACAGGGTTTAGACTAAGCCAGGATTAGGTCTTAGTTCAGTTAGGATATTTCTTTGTAACATTCTCGCGTGACCATAAAATAACCAAAATAAAATGTCATCCTAAACTCATATCGGGAACATTATTAAATGACCAACAGAGGACCGTCTGGGAACATTTTGTTAATGTCCCAAATATCCTCTTTGTAACGTTCTTATGTGACCATAAAATAACCAAAATGGAACATGCCCCTAAAGTCATATAAGAAACTGTAGCACTTTCATTACCAAAAAAGGAAGTTTTAGGAACGTCCCGAATGTTCTATAGAGAACTTTTAGGGAACATTGCGCAAGGTTCTGAGAATGTTGCCTTGTACGTGGGTATAGTGTCTTGCACCCATATAAAAAATATCAAAAATGTCTGAATAATTTTGGTTTGACTGTATATTGTATTGTATGATGTATATTATTAATCCATTACACAAGAAATTTTAGTTTATCATTTATTATTAAGCATTTAGTTAAATGAATATTAATACAGATCATATGTAATATAAATAAGCTGTAGAATCAATAGAAAACTCTTTAAAAATGACTACATGTGACCTTACATGTTTAAGTCTCTTTTATTATATATTATCAACTGAACTAACTTCACAAGTTTCACTTCACTGATAAAGCAAGATAATAAAAATAAATAAATAAATAAATAAATACATAAATTAATGGTTTTTTGCTTCTTGAAAGAAATGCTTCTTGATCTAAGAATTTTTAGATATTTGAAATGGAAACAAGACAAAAATTCTAAGGATAGCACTTTTTGCAGTGTAATTTGTCGTTAATGTCATAATACTTAAAATAACAGCTGAGTTGTTAATTTAGAGAATTTTGCAGTGTTTTGACTACAAAAACTTAAACAACCTGAAAAAAATCAGTTATTTTCTGTAAAATTAGGACAGTGTACAGTGTCAGGTAATATTTTCATTGGCAAAATTGCACAAAAGCAGACAATATTGTATCTAAAATATAACACAATATTAAAGGGATAGTTCACCCAAAAATGAAAATTTGATGTTTATCTGCTTACCCCCAGTGCATCCAAGATGTAGGTGACTTTGTTTCTTCAGTCGATCACAAATGATGATTTTTAACTGCAACCGTTGATGTCTGTCAGTCAAATAATAGCAGTAGATGGGAACTTCAACTATAACAGTAAATAAAACTTGCTTAGACAAATCAAAATTAAAACCTGCGGCTCGTGACGACACATTAATGTCCTAAGACACGAAACGATCGGTTTGTGCGAGAAACCGAACATTATTTATATAATTTTTACCTCTAATACACCACTATGTCCAACTCCGTTCAGCTTCCTGCTAGTGAGTTTAAAAAACGCGTTGTGTTGACGGAAGTGATGTTTCGCCCATATACTTCAATGAGCGCGAGACATCACTTCCGTTGTCAGAGCGCGATCAGACCTCACTAACCGGAAGCTGAACGAAGTTGGACATAGTGGTGTATTAGAGGTAAAAAATGATATAAATAATGTTCGGTTTCTCGCACAAACCGATCGTTTCGTGTCTTAGGACATCAATGTGTTGTCACGAGCCGCAGGTTTTAATTTTGATTTGTCTAAGCAAGTTTTATTTACTGTTATAGTAGAAGTTCCCATCTACTGCTATTATTTGACTGACAGAGGGCAGCGGTTGGAGTTAAAAATCATCATTTGTGATCGACTGAAGAAACAAAGTCACCTACATTTTGGATGCCCTGGGGGTAAGCAGATAAACATCAAATTTTCATTTTTGGGTGAACTATCCCTTTAACTTGTATAAAATTAATATCACATTTACACTCATGCTATTCAGGACAAAAACATCACTTGTGCGATATTGCGTTCGTTAATTGTGTGATGTTGCTTAAAGGGGGTGTATCACACACAGTTTCTGCCAATCTCGTGTGTTAATCTTGAGTACCTATAGAGTAGTAGTGAATCCTTCATATCTCCAAAAATGTCTTTAGTTTTAATCATATTTATAAAAGATACATACGCTGTGTCAAGTATTTCCGAAAACAGCCGAGCGCCTGGAGGCGTGTCCTGTGAGCAGAGACTGAGTCATGAGTACGCGCAGCTTTTGTGTAGAGACCGTCTACAAGCTATCATTGGTCAGCTAAACAACTGTATACACCATCGCATTATCCCTTTTGAATCACTATAATGAATATAGCGTATGAATGATGAATAATGAATTTATGAATTCACTACGTTCATGCTGTTTACATTATAATAGGCGCCTATTGCCAACAAAACAGACATTTGAAGCAGTTTATCACCACCTGCGGTTCCGACTCATGACTGGCATCATTACTGCTGTGACCGCTCCATCTCTCAGTTTCAAACGATCTGTAAATCCAGTGTAGAACTGGGCCTTGTTTATGAAACCATAAGCGCCGATCCTGAGAGCTTGAGCAGCCACGGAAAAACACGAGATATTCTCCATTCATTTTAACCAATAAAAAAAGTGATTGCAACTCCCCTTTAACTATATCATGATACAAATATGAGACAAAAGCTCAAGCAGGGGCATTTTGCCCTGATTTTTTTAATTTTAGGGTCATTCTAACTGCGTTCTATAGGCTCCATCACCTGTGTAAAATGTAAGATGTAATGTAATTTAAGAACTATGTAGGTCTGTGGCAGGTGCGTTAAATGTTTCAATAATTTTATTTTTTTGCCATAGCTAATTAAATTATAGTTTTAAATTGACAGCCCTAGTATTTGCCTTCGTCAAAATGTGTTGTTTCAAATGTGTATAAGGTCTGTGTGTGTGTTTTACCCTAGTCTGTGGGGTTACGCAACAGGTCTGCTGCTTGAGGAAAAGTTTGATATTTGGGCCATACCAACGATTCAATATTGTTCATGGCCTCAGTGTCCAAATATCTGAGAAAAAGAGACAGGGACAGAAAGCGTGATACAGATTAAAAAAATAGAAACATACCAAAAACGGATGTCAATCAGTACAGAGATTTTACTGAACTGGATAAAATGTTATTGTGTATGCGTAATCACTGAAACTGACTGGATCCCCATGTTCAGAACCCAGGCCAAATGGATCCAGGTAATGGTCAGTTTCTAACAACAAAGAGGAAAAAGGAGAAGATTGCATGATTCTATCAAAACTAACCTTCTAGTTCAAGCAATGAAAGAATAACAACAGTAAGGATCAGTACACACTTGCAAAAAGATACATACTAATCATTTTAAAGTTCAATAGAACTTCTTTTATAGTGGAAAAAGGTTCTTTAGTTTATTGAAACATTCTTCACACTAAGACAAAAATAGTTCTCTTACAAAAAAGAAAAGTTTACTGAAAGGTTCTTTGGGGAACCAAAATGGGTCTTCTGTGGCATTGCTGTAAAAACCTCTTTTAAAACCTTTATTTTTTAATAGTGTAGTGAAGTACGTGTTTAGAGACACTCACGGGTCTTTCAACGAAGAACATGGTCACAGCACCCACGATTGGGGCGTCATCAATCAGTGGCCCCAAAATCACACCTATGATTCCATGAAGCTGAAAGAATGCAAATGGAATAAACTTTCAAGGTTTCATTTCTACAGTAGGACTGTGTATCAAATGTACAGCCGCAACACATTATCTCACCTGTATTCTCTTCACAACATCAAAAAAATATGCCACTTTTATCTCCACATCCCCATCGTAACTGGAAAAAAGATGTTGGAGAAGAAATATTACGTTGTTTTTACAAATAAATGCAACGAATCTGCTGAATTTGTTCCAAACAACTAAATATTTTACTAAAACTTGATGTAGCTAAACAAAACAAAAATTCCTTAAATAGGATATACATTCACTTTATTCTCAGAATAAATTCAGGATTAACAAATCTGAGGGTACATGTACATAACAACATAACATTTTTCAATCGTGCTTTTCGAATACAGACGACAGCGTTGTCAAAACTATCCCCTTTCACAGATCCATGAAAACGACTAAGCCAGCTAAGCTGTATTCTGCTGCCAGGCCAGTAGTTGGCAATGTCATTTTGTAAAGAAACTACGCACCTATAGACTGAACACGTAAAATGCATGCACATATTTGTGTTTCTGTAGTTAACACAGAGATGATAATGGTATCGTTTTCAAAAACTTGCATATTGAAACCCATTTTAAGTTTGTTTTCAGGCCCCCACAATGCCATGGTTGTGTAAATGAACAGCCAAAACGCATATGTCGTGTAAACGGCCCCTGTGTTGGCTGCAGTTTAACAGTCTTGTTTTGTCAGCTTGTGAAATACAGACACAGAATCGATTGCACAAGACTTTTAAATCACTCCCAGAGAGAAAATTCACTCATTATAGGGCCTCATATTTGCAGAGAATCTTAAATGTATCTATAATCTTAAATTAGTGAAAAGATGTATGCATCACCTGATGTCAACGTAAAACAGAATTTGACCTTTTTCATTTCCTTTATGAGTCTTCACTCCATGCACCTTCACCGGCTGTAAAATAAAGAAACATTCTGTTTTAGAAGATAAAAATGTGCAGGCAAGACTGTAATATATGGTAAATCAGTTTTTTCTTTATGCATCTTATTTCATTGCACCACAATAGTAATTTTTGTCAATACCCCCAAAGACTTTAGGTAATATTAAAATAATTTAACAACACATTTGCATGTCGGCTAATGGTCACATGACATGCAGGTAAATAAATAAAATATTTAATCAGTTTAGTGCTTTAAATTATTTATATATTTTAATTGACATTTTTATGATTTCATTAATTATTAGCTTTTCATCAGCTCATAAATCCCCTGCTGTAATAATTCAATAACTATTTTTAAACAGAAGTCTATAACTATGTTAAAGAAGCAGATTTTCACAGCCTTTTGTTTTTTAAATTAAATATAAAGTCAATAAAGTCAAAACTGCATTAAACGGAATGTTTGCCATGAGAGATCAGATGTTTCAAGTGTTCATTCTAACAGAATGCTTGTTCAGATATGTTTCAGTGGCAGAGGAACCTCTTTTAATCTCTTACTGTAGTGGTGAAGGGGATGGATTCTGGAATCCATTGCCGCTTCAGTATATATCTTTTGAGTGACACATGACATGTTATTGAGACATTAGAATTTTTTAGTTGCGGTATTCCCACCACTGTTGTTAGCTTTTGTTTCAATAAATTGTTTGAGATTAAGAAATTACCATTGCATGCTTCTACTTAAATGCCATACTTTCATGATATAATATTACTGTAGCAAGAACTTTTTACATTTTCCGTAAATTTCACCTGAAAGTCGAATATACCTAACTTAAGAGTAGTGTATCTGGTCTTTGGTTCTTTAACTGTAAATTCCTCTACAGTGGAATAAGTTGTGCAGAAATGTTATTGGAATATTATTCATTGTGTAAAGGAGCAGTGTGTGTGTGTGTGTGTGTGTTTCCATGTATGACCTTGCCACCAAAGTCTATCTTGGTTATGTGGATGCCACGAGCAATGGTTTTATTAAGGAGCTGCTTCTTCAAATACTGAGAAATAGTTGGCCAGGCCTGCTGGATAGCCTTGAAAAATAGACAAGAAGAGAAAGAGCACATCACATTTTATCATGCAAATTTTTTTTTTTTTTTTTTTTTTTTTTCAGTTTACATTAAGTCACCATTAATAAAAATTGACAATTCTTATTTTTTATGGAGCATTGTAGCAGTGGCGGCTTGTGGGTTTTAAAATAGAGGAGGCACAGTAAATTCTAACATTAGTGGAATGGGGATCCCCTGCCGATTATTATTATTATTAGCCTATTATTAACTTAACTGCTTTAAATTGGCTTTTTGCTCATTTAGACAGAAAATCTCAAGAAAATGACATATACAGCAAGATAATACAAATATAATTTCTCTCACCTAGCCCATCACTTGAAGCAAACATCCATCCCTCCTTATATAGAGTACCTCAGGGATGACGTGTTTTTGTAGGCAAAACCCGTAACCGAGTTAGCATTTTAGGACTTAAAAGTCTAAGGGTTTTTGCTAAATCACCTGAAATAAAGTCTGTGGTTAACAAAGCCTCTAAATATTTTCACATGATTACCTTGAACCCGACTGTGAGTCTGTGTTTATAGTCAGCATTTAAAATCATATAGTGTTGAGTTTAGTCTTAGAATGTTTCAGCTAGATTTATCATTTATGCCGCGCAACGATTTTCACTTGCACGTATCAGAGGATTATTGTGAACTACAAAGGCAGCTGACGTTGATGGAGGTATTTTGCAGCTTTACTTGCAAATTACAATTCCTGTTGATCAATAAGATGAAAACCAGACCCGTTATAAACCAAAAACACTCGAATGAATTACACAAATTGATAAGTGTCGCTGTCGGTTTCAGTATCATTTTATGGTGTTATAGCGGTGAAATTACAAACAAAAATTACACATTCTGAGACATGAAACAAAACGAATAACTGAGAATTTTATTAACATTAAATCATCCTTTCTCCCATTTTCTTCTCAAAATTTTGGGTACACTGTGCCTCCCCATTGTAGCAGTTATTATAAGTGATTTATCCATGCATATATTTACATGCACATATTTCATTCATATAGCCTCATAATCTTCAATCAAAATAAATCCCCCTCCCTCTCGCAGCGACATCTCTTTTCTGATGACATGTTTACTGAAGCGAGGGCGGGGCAACCTGTCACTCACATGAGATCCACCAATACCAAACCACTACAATTCCCCATGGACAAAATCAAGTCCCAACCTACATTTTTTTTGACAAGCCGTTTCTCTTGGATATACATCACAATAGGGAAGGAAAGATTATAACTTCTGTTTCATGCCGACTTTATATCTGCAAACCTTTTCTGACATAGGTTTATTTTATCAGGATTATACTATGTTTATTTTATTATTGATAGCTATGAAATAATTAAATCACTTTTTAAATTGCATGTGATTAAATAATAATAATAAAAAAAATTCTGCAATGAAAAAGAAACTTAATGTAATTTGAATCAGGAATACATGACATTATAGGCTTGATCTCAATAAACATATGTTTACCGAAAATGCTTGCTAAATTACCTCATTTAGCCATTCAGCCTTCTCCATATCTTGTAAGTTGACCTGAAATTATAAAGAAAAAACAATAACAGACTTCTAAGTGCAAAGAATTTCTATGGCTATGAGCTTTAAAGTGATTTTAAAGGGGAACTCAGTAAGATTTGCGAAGCTCCCCCTACAGGTTCCTTCAGTGAATCACAGTGTCGTAAATACTCCAAGCGCAGGTCTGGACTACAACGACTACAAAACTCACCAGCGCAGTAGTTTTGCAAATACAGTATAAGAAATCTCGATGGAGGTGGGTAATTTTCGAAATTGCCTTATAAAGTCATAATATATACATACTGTGTGATGTCGCTATGTGTATATTGAATTACCGTAAAGCATTTTGTCACTCTCGCGTGAACGTGAACATGAGGCGAGATTGTGTCGGGTCGGCGCAGCTCAACTTGCAAGTGCTGTTTTCTGCTGTAGACGTGCCAGAGGCGGTTAGTGCACGCCTCAAACACACTACTACAAGTCAATTAACCATCATAAGGACTTAGAAAACTATTTATGAAGGTAAAAAAGTAACTTAGTTCTGCTTTAAGAAGATATACCATAAGCAACCTCCTAAGGGATAGTTCAGGGAACATGCCTAGAAATGGTATATCTTCAGTTAAGGTCTACCTTAAGGTCTACAATGTTATCAGGAAATTCAGTCCAGGATTTAAGTTTAAGAAAAATCTAATTCAAATCTATATAAAATGGCACTTGATATTCAATTCTGTTAAATGACACTGGTCAATAATTCAAATTTACACAATTCAAATTCAGATCATATTGTCATATTTCTAGCTCCATACGCTTGCAGCAACATTTCTTCTCTTCTCTGATGTTTACTGATGCGAGGGCGGGGCAACCTGTCACTCACATGAAAACCACCAATAGCAAACCACCACCATCCAATCCATTCCCCATAAACAAAATCAAGTCCCATCATTTGTTTTGACATTTAGAAGCTGCTTTTCCTGGCTATACATCACAATAGGGAAGGGAAGATTATAACTTGTTTATTTTTTCAAGATTATACTATGTTTATTTTAATATTAATAGCTATGAAATAATTAAATCACACAACTCACGTTTTAAATTACATGTGATTAAAAAAAACCCTCCTGAATTAGATGAACTAATTTTTCTGTAATGAAAAAGAACAGAAATGTAATTTAATTTCACATTCATTCGGATGGGTGTGGAGGACAGGCATGGATCAGGAATACATGACATTACAGGTTTGATCTCTATAAACAAATGTAAAACGAAAATGCTTGCTGAATTACCTTGGGTATTACCGTCTTTAGCCATTCAAACTTCACCAAAGCTTGTGACTTGACCTGAAATTATAAAGAAATTATAAAGAAAAAACAATAACAGACTTCTAGGTGCAAAGACTCTCTAAGCTTAGAGCTTTAAAGTGGCTGTACAACAAACTTCAACAGAGGATGTGGTTATAAAGATGAAAAAGCAGTACATACAACCACCTCAGTCAATCACAAATGTTTTTTTTTCCTCTGTTTTCATAATTTATTTCTTAAATAACATTATATATGTGCAGTGTAGAATTTCATTTCTCCTGGATAAAATATCTCCATTAAAATAGGCTTAATAAATACAATTTAATTTATTTACATACATTTTATTTTAATGCATTTTCCCCCATTAATAACAAGCAGCTTTACACATTTATTAATAGTAAATTAATAATTAATCAATTTAAGATCATTACGTGTGCAGTGAACAATATATTTCAGATCTAGTGGAATAATAGCAGGCCTACTAATAGTATCACTCCACTAGGTCTGAATTAAAATATTGTACGTTTTAATGGATCACATCACAAACATAACGATCTTATAATACATGATGCATTGTTGTGTCCGTTATCGCATAATTCCCACTTTTGGACACTTTTCTTTAATGAACATTAGACAGCACTGCAAAATCAAGCTGTTATATTCATTCATTTATTTATTGTCCAACTTTCCCAATTTTTCTGATGCATGTCCTTAAAGGGTTAGTTCACCCAAAAATGAAAATTATGTCATTAATTACTCACCCTCATGTCGTTCCAAACCTGTAAGACCTCCGTTCATCTTCAGAACACAGTTTAAGATCTTTTAGATTTAGTCCGAGAGCTTTCTGTCCCTCCACTGAAAATGTATGTACGGTATACTGTCCATGTCCAGAAAGGTAATAAAAACATCATCAAAGTAGTCCATGTGACATCAGTGGGTTAGTTAGAAGTTTTTGAAGCATCAAAAATACATTTTGGTCCAAAAATAACAAAAACTACGACTTTATTCAGCATTGTCCTCTCTTCCGGGTCTGTTGTATATCCGCTTTCACTCCACATTGACGCTGCTTCTTCTTCTTTCCTGTTTTACGGCGGTTGGCATCCAGCTTATTGGTGCATTACCGCCCCCTTCTGCTCCGAAAAATGACGCTGATGACGTGTTATGTAGTGCGCCCGAGCTTCGTTTACAGTCTGAGGGAGACGCACGCTGTATTCAAGTTATTCTACATTGTATTTTGGTATCGCTATATTTTTTAAAATGGTTCGTAGGTGTGCATGTCGCGGATGTCCTAATCGCGTCACTGTCTGGAGCAGAAGGGGGCGGTAATGCATCAATAACCTGGATGCCAACCGCCGTAAAACAGGAAAGAAGAAGAAGCAGCGTCACCAGAGATTGTATATAATAGGGAGATAAGAGGGTCTGTATCTCTTACCATTAGAGAAAGCGTAACGGCTAACTTAATCACGTGCGGCACCTCTCAGCCTATCGTGTAATGGCAGTGACATCATTCGCAACATTCCCTAGTCTGCCTTCTCTTAAAAAAATAAATTTTTATCAAGCTAAAATCTACATATAGTTCCCAACGAAAGTATTGTTTAGTTTAAAACATTCTGAAGATTGGCAAACAGGCTGTGGATTAATTAAATGTTTAGCTATTTCCCCACAAAAGCTGTTTAATCAGCATAGTGAAGCCTCTTGTCCATTGACTTCCATTAAAAAAAACAGCTTCTTGTCTTGTTCCCTGTGTACCCCGGGGGGCAGAGCGTTAGCTTTAGCCATTACGCTTTTTTAGCTGCAGGCTGCAGGCTGCAGGCTTGCCTTCCAGTGGCTTTGGCGTCACTGTGGAGTGAAAGCGGATATACACAACAGACCCGGAATAGAAGACGATGCTGAATAAAGTCATAGTTTTTGTTATTTTTGGACCAAAATGTATTTTAGATGCTTCAAAAACTTCTAACTAACCCACTGATGTCACATGGACTACTTTTATGATGTTTTTATTACCTTTCTGAACATGGACAATATATACATTTTCAATGGAGGGACAGAAAGCTCTCGGACTAAATCTAAAATATCTTAAACTGTGTTCCCAAGATGAACGGAGGTCTTACGGGTTTGGAACGACATGAGGGTGAGTCATTAATGACATAATTTTCATTTTTGGATGAACTAACCCTTTAAATTAATTTCATATGTTGGTATTAATTCAGTGTTTATAAGCCTACTAGATCTTTTAAAGAATTTTAGCCCAGACTGACTGGGTTATCGAAGGGCAAAAAGGTTTTGTGAAAAAGTGGAAAGTTTATACAAAGTCTGTAAAATAAACTTTTTAAATGATTTGATGATCACTAGTGATAGTATTTTATTCTGTGTTTTCATCATTCAGGTTGGATTTTAACTTTATTTTTTATTTTTTTAACAAAAGCAGCTGATATTGCTATAGAAACTAGTGGACTGCCGAGTCGCTTTCACCCCAAAATGGCGGAAACGCAGAGCCGCTGCTGGGCGCCGGTGTTTCAATGAAACGTTCTATCGAGTGTCGCTCCCGGTATAGTCTCAAACCCGCTGCACACCGTTTCCAGGAAACATGTCATTCAACCCACAAAACGTCACGCACCTGTTTGAGCTTGAACGTGGCCGTGAACTTTGAATTGGAACAGTGCTTGGTCAGCTAGGCTAGTAATTACGGTTCACAAGTCCACCAGAACACAAGTAGGCTACAGACAAGAGCGCATACTGAGAAACGGAGACTCTTCAGCAAAACGCGGAAGTAGTTGTAGTGGTTAGCATCCCTAATGAGCTGAAATTGAAATAAATAAGTTAAAGCAGTGAAATGATTGACTTAGTTGTTGACTAAAACTAAAATATGTTCTGCTGATCTGCAAAATTCCCTTAAGGTTAAAACATTCCCTTAAAACATCTATTTTCATCTGTTTTGACGCTGGACCAGTCTATGATATAATGGGTGGTATAACCATTTAAACTTTTCTTATTAGAACAAAACATCAGTTTGAGTGGGATGTAAATTTCCCTATAAGCTTTCTTTTTTTTTAAATGGACTAGAGTCAGTCTTTTTCCTTTCTTTTGCTCTCCCTTCCTCTTCTGCTTCTTCTCTCCTATCTGCAAATGTCTTAATCATTGTTCTTTCTTTCTGTATATTCTGATCTAGATACAATACTCAGATTTCAGTGTTATTATCATAGATGTTCGATTTCTGATTGTTATTTTACCTTTTGGTTTTATTAAATATTTTCATTATCGATTAAAGGTTGCGTGTGAGGCTAAATTTAATTGAAATAAATAAATAATTTTTCTTCAACGTCATCAACTGCCTGGATCTCATTTTTATTGATTATTGATTACTTCTCTCTTAGTAGGCTGTGAATGGATAAATAACAGAAGAGTATTTTATTCAACAATAAAGACGCACTTTGTGCATTCTTACCGTATGCGCGTTTCTTCTTCTAATTATTTTGTCTTCTTTCTCATCTTTAATAGTGGACCTCGGCCTCGGCCTCGTCTTCGCATCGCGAGGTCGTTTACATCCTAAGTAAACTATAAATCCCAAGAAAACCAAAATCCCAACTGTCAACAATGAGACAGAAATGCCAAAATTCCAGAAGACCATTTTTTCTTCGGATGAACTGTTCTGGGTTGGTTCAGTCACCTGCTGATCAGTAAGCCTGAGAAAACGAAAGCTCCCAACCTTTAACCTTTACCCTTTCTGGCGCTCTTTTTCCTTCTTGCATTAGATAGGTAGACCAGGTGGTTATTTAGGTACAGTTGGTACACTTTTTGCTTTTTCCGTTACCACACCAAAACTAGGGACTAAAAATAAGTGATTTTTCATATAACATTTCCTTTAATTGTCTACTAAAATATAAATAATTATTAGCATACATAAGTAGGTCATGTTTGCCAAAATTAGATAAACACAAGATTTTTTGAATGAGAAGCTATTCAGTGTCGAGGGGACGTGGTGAAGTGAAAAAAATACCTTATGACTGGAGAAGCGCATGTAGCCTACTTCAAATTTCCCACGATCGAAGAGGGCACTAATACGCATGTGCGACGTAAATATCACAGATCAGACTTGTTGCGTTCGCAAGTTATTTAATGAGTTTCAACTGTACCAACTGTACCTAGATATGTCTGTTTGAAATCCCTGAAGTGTGACTGCGGTCAAGCAAGTCACCACCGCGAAAAGCACGTGAAGTGTGGCCTGCACCGTTATTTAGGCAGATCCACGCCCACAGAAAACGACGCAATTCAACAAAACGATTCGAAAACTTTGCTGGAGTCTGCAGCAGCAGTGGCGGAACCAGGAATTTTTTTCATAGGGGTATCCAGGCAGGGGCCAGCAATCAGTCTGGGGTGGCACAGAAATCTTCATTATTTCAACATAAAAATGAGTCTGACTATAAAAAATAAATTGACTATTAAAAAGAAAAGCTGAATATTAGTTAATAAAAATATAAATAATTGTGCCTTAGTTATTATTTTGGAATAAATGTAAAAATGAATAAAAACACCAACTTGTTGAAATTTATACTTGGTGTTAAAATAACGAAATAGAATTGTATTTGGTCTCTCTTTTTATGTAATGTTAACTTAAAAATGTGTAACAGGAAAATACATGAGGACTTTGCCTCCTCAATTGAAAACACAACCGCACAGATATATAGCCTAATATAAATATTTACTACATGTAGGATTTACATATATAGAATTTGGATTTAACATTTACATAAAACATTTATATTTAACATTTACATAAAATATTTAGAATAGGTTTATTTTTACATAAAACACTTAGATTTAACTTTGATATTTTATTTAGGCTATTTATATATTTTAAGTAATTTAATTGAATTAAAGCTTATTTAGGTAAATATTGCAAAATGTATGTTTTTGTAGCTAAATCCAACAGAATTCGACCAGTTTTTCTTACACGGTTAATTACAAACGCACCCCATACATGGCGCCTCTTTTGAACTGCGTTGTCATTGGTTCCACATCACCAGCAGGAATCATAGTTGGTCTATCTATAAACCCCTATTAAAAAGCAATTCGTGTTGCAAATCTGTTGTTATTATGCTATTAATAAATAAGCAAAATATGTAACTTAATCTAAATCTAATGTATTTTATTAAAGAAATGGGGTCGGATCAAAGTACCAGTTCAGCTGCTGACCAGCGACAGAGGAATACAGGCAATCTGCCATCCCAAGGTGAAGCATCTTCATCCAGTGTCCCAACTGATGCTGGTCCTGAGCCCCGGGATCCAGACCCTGACCTGCCCCAATGCCGAATGGGCACCAGAAAGGTAGACAACATGAGCTTCATGTCCCCAGAATGTGTCTGTGAAGTTTCAGCTCAAAATACTCCAAAGATGTTTTATTATTATACAATGTTTTAACTGCCTATTTTGGGGCATAATTAAAAATGCCCAGATTCAGTGCATGTCCCCTGTAAATGCTCGCGCTCTCCGCCCCCAGGCTTGCAACTCTGTAATACATTGCATAAAGTTCACACAGTTAATATAACCCCCTTAAAATGGATCTTTACAAAGTGTTTGTGATGCAACATATATCATGTAAGTATGGTATTTATTTTTGCAGATGTTTACATTTGATTCTGAATGAGTTTGATAGTATGCTGCGGCTAACGGGGCTAAAGCTAACATTACACACTGTTGGAGAGATTTGTAAAGAATAAAGTAGTGTTTATGAATTATACAGACTAAAAGTGTTTGAGAATGAAAATAACAACATGGCTTGGTGTTATGTTGAGATTCGCCTGTTCTTTGGAGGTCTTTTGCACAAATCAAATTTACATAAGGAGGAAACAATGGTGTTTGAGGCTCACTGTATGTCATTTCTATGTACAGAACTCTAATTATTCAACTATGCCAAGGTAAATTCTATTTTAAATTTTAGGGCACCTTTAAAAACAGCGGTTGCTAGCAAATTGCTTTAAGTTGCAAAAGTTGCAAAATTGCATAAATTTGATTTTGAAAAAGAAAAAAAAAACTATTTGGAATATTTAGAATAACTCTTCATTGCAAACAGTATTATATATATATATATATATATACACACACACACACACATTTTTTTTATTTTTCTAAAACGAGAGGCATTTGGAGAGGCAAGGAGAGACATTACAAGGCAATGTAATGTGACAGCATTTATTGTCATATTTTCCTAATGTCTTGTACAGTTAAACAGTGTCACCTGGATGGGAATATGCATGAAAATATGCAGATGATGTAATGCATAGTAAAACTAGGCGTTGTAAGCTCCATATATGGTGATTTCGGGGAGGAGACAGGGTGGAGGTTCATGTACGCACAATCTTCTGCCGACTGGTTTTTATAAAGATAATTTTGCACAGGTTCTGGCGTATGCATGGTTTTATAAATCTGAAAACTTTTGTGCGTATGGACAATCTGGCTTTTATGCATACATACGCACACTTTTAGGATGAAATCTACGGAACGTTTTATACACGAGGCCCCTGATGATAAGCAGATTCACTGAAGGAAAGAGAAACACAAGAACTGCAACTGACTTCAGCCACCGCCTCAGATAAAATCAACTGAAAAGACATTACATCTCTCATCTCTAACAAGACTGACTTCATTTGTCATTTGTCTACTGTTCTTTTTGAGATTTAACATGTTTAGTTGTTGAGCAGTATTTCTCTTAGTTGGGCAGTTTGTTTTTTTGTGTCAGTTTGTGTTTTTGTAACAGTGAAGGAAAAATGCCTTTTATTTATAAATTGATTTTTTTAATGTAAAAATCAACATTTAACATTTAAAGAACGTGATCATATTTTATTTGAAGTGGTCTGTGAAGTGATTGATTTAGATAAAAGCAGCTGATCAACAAGGTTTTTTTTTTATCTTGGTATTTTACAAAAAGAGTGTGACAGGCAGTTCATACATGAATATTACAATAACAACACGTTTCCTCATGGCATGACGGCAAGAATACGTTTCTCACTGAAGGGAGACATAATCAGCCTTCAAACCATTTCATATTGACCTCCAGGTCCATTCAGGCATCTTCCTGCAAATATCCAAAGACTTCCAAACCATTTCAGTTTTATGTGAGACTGAAAAAAAGAAGAAATAACAAGGTTTAGTCTGCCTTGACACAAGATCAAACTTTGAGATATTAGTCTTTAGCTTAAAATCACCTTAGTTTTTAAATATTTTTTACTTAAATATACAATATGTACTGCCCTCTGGACTGAGATGTCTCATGTGAAGTTGTCATCACATACCTGTCGATGAGCGAGTCTCTCATAGTAGTTGCAATGGCGCTGGGCTGCGTTTCGCTCAGTCTGAAGACGCTCTCGATGACGGACAGCTCAGTGCTCGTGGTGTCCAATCCACAGAAAGCACACCAGTCGTTCACCACCATACCAGCAGCGATCACCTCACTACCACGATTGATCGTTCCAGCCTTCAGACAGGAAACAACACGTTTATCAAGTAGCCAGCATCAGTGTAAAGGAACTAAGTTTCTTGCAAACATACATGTGGGTTTCCACCAAAACACAACAGCCACTTCAGTCTAGGGTTTGAAGATATAGTGAATAACTGTGTCCCTATTATTCTACAAAAATTAAGTAATTTCACATACATTTATAGACAAACACTGACATACAAACACTAAGTATAAGAAATAATACTGATGCTCGTCTTAGCAAACACCATTAATTACACTACTGTTCAAAAGTTTGGGGTCGGTAAGATTTTTTAAAATGTTTTTGAAAGAAGTCTCTCTTGCTCACCAAGGATACATTTATTTGATCAAAAATACAATAAAAACAGTAATATTGTGAAACATTACAATTTTAACTTTTCTATTTTAATACATTTTAAAACGCAATTTGAATTTTCAGAATCACTACTCCAGTCTTCAGTGTCACATGATCCTTTAGAAATCATTCTAATAGGTTGATACGCTGCTCAAGACACATTACTTATTATTATTAAAGGGGACCTTTTATGCCCCTTTTTACGAGTAAAATAAGTCTCTGATGACCCAAGAGTGTGTATAAGAAGTTTTAGCTCAAAATACCCCACAGATCATTTCAAGAAGCGGGCGGAGCTTCAAGAGCTCATGCCATGGCATATGGGCATCAACAAAACAGGACAATCTCACACACCGAAAATGTCAGAAACTGTCATTAGTGGTGTTCAGCCTTATATATTTCTCGTTTGTAAAGCAGTCTGGTGCAAAATGATTGGTATAAGTGTAAGTGCAAATGTATAAGACTTTACTGATTTTCTTTCCTCCGAAAATGAAATTTAACCACGATCTCCTCAGTGACTCAGATGGCAGGAGTCTATGGAGACTCTTATGTGCATTTGTACATCCTAAAATACAACACTTCTTTGGCAACGCCTCTTTGGCACAGACATTGTACACCTCCAGCTGCTACAGTGAGGATACAGAAATGACAGACTCTGTGCATCTCACTCAGGGCTGTGTCTATGCCAATAGGGCAGATCATCTCTGGCTATGGGCGGGGCTTCTCCCTACAATGACGTCAGTGTAGGGGGGAATCTGAGTCAGCTCATGTGAAGAGACGGCTTTTGAATTATGGGAACTATAAAATGAGTGAGTGGACTTTTACCAGTATATGCTGGTTGTTCTCTCACACAGCGGACACACATCAGTGAATTTTGCATAATAGTTCCCCTTTAATGTTGAAAACAATTGTGCTGCTTCATATTTTTGTGAAAACCGTGGTTCTGTGTGAATGGAAAGTTCAAAACAACAGCCTTTGTTTGAAATATAAATATTTTCTAACTTTTGATCAATTTAATGCATCTTTGCTAAATATTCTTATCAACCCCATATTTTTGTATATATATTTTGAGTATAATGTATAACAGTTGTGCAGTAGAATTTCATCAAGACAATATGATTTTTGCTCTTCAACTGATTCTCAGATATGACAGAACAGTCACTCACCACTAAAGGCACTTGCAGGAGTGATGAGAGTTCATCTTGATCTTCTATGGAGGTTTTGGGGTGGACGAGGCCCCCCTGGTTACTGAAGGTGCAGTAACTACCCACAAGCACCTGCTCTGCAATCGTCTGCCGGAACACTTCCACCTTTAGAGTGTCTGCAAGAATCTCTTCTGTTTCCTGAGGACAATAATGCCCTAAACTTAATACAAAAAACATGCAAACCAAAACCGTCTGATTGTTTCACGGAGCACATTTTAAAGGCTTTTTAGAGAAATATAAAGTGTTGAGAAATCATTTAGACCCATTAAGACCATTTACAGTTTGGAGAAAGTGCTGATTTCAGACAGTCTTCCATTAGGGATGTTCTTACTCTGTCAAGGTCAGGATGAACAAGAGCAACATAGTCGTTACAAGCGACGACGTTCCCCAGCGCAGAAAGACGCTCTTCTACTCTCTGAATCCGCACGGATTCTGGCAGGCTGTTCCTGATGTGCTGTAACTCTTGATCTGTTGTGTTGTTAGGCACCAAAAGACCATGACGATTTCCTGGATCCCCAGACAGACACACGCAACATCTATTATACATCAAGTATGAGGACAAAAAAAGGTAGCAAGACCTAATCTGACCAAGCTTGATATTCACAAAGGTTACATTATTTACTGAAACGTTCTTGTACTTTAATCAACATAAAGTAAATAGTGTTAATGTGTCCTGCACAAATGTATACAAACATAAAATAAACTGGATTAGATAAATGTTCTTACCCACACACATTCTGCCAATGATTCGACATCCTGCTATAGAAGCATGAACAACAGGTATTGTTTCTGACAGTTCACCTTCAAAGACACTGTGGGGGGAAAAAAAAGCATTTCGAAAAAAAAAAAAAAATTAAGAGACCCTCGCAAAATTAGCAGTTTCTCTGAATTTACCATTTATATGTATGTGTTTTAGTCAAATGAACATCTTTGTTTTATTCTACAAACTACTAACAACATTTCTTCCAAATGTCAAGTAAAAACGTCATTTAGAGCATTTATTTGCAGAAAATTACTACTGGTCAAAACAATAAAAAAGATTCCATGTTTTCAGACCTCGAATAATGTAAAGAAAACAAGTTTATATTTATTTTTAAACAACAAGACACTAATGTTTTAACTTAGAAAGAGTTCAGAAATCAATATTTGCTGGAATAACCCTTATTTCCAATCACAGCTTTCATGTGTCTTGACATGCTCCCTATCAGTCTTTCACATTGCTGTTGGGTGACTTTATGCCACTTCGAGATTGGGCTGGTCTTGATCTAGTGGTCCTCCAACACCTTGATTGGTCTGGCTGTGTGGCATGGAGCATTGTCTTGTGGGAATCATATTGTACTGCTGAGTCAAGCGTCTTTCACAAAGACAGATCTGCCTGATTCTGATCTGATGAGTCCAGTTTTCAGCTTTGCCCAGCACCTGTTCCTCTAATGGTTAGGCAGAGGCCTGGAGAGGCCTACAACCCACAGTCTCTCACACCCACCCCAGTTGTCATTTTCTGCAAATAAATGCTCTAAATTTATATTTAAAATTTGTAAGAAATGTTGTTTATAGAATAGAACAAAAATGTGCATTTTACTAAAACACATACATATAAATAGTAAATCCAGAAAAACAGCTAATTTTTCAGTAGTCTCTTATTTTTTTCCCCCAGAGTTGTATATAGTGAGGGCAGATGTTTGGGCATGTGGAGATAATCAGTACTTACCTGTAAAAGTTTTCTGAACCGCCAATCGCTACCAAGCAATATGTGTTTGTGAGCTTGGCAAAGCATCCAATCTCATTATTCTTTTCAAATGACGCACGGACTGCCATTCTTCTGCTATAGAACTGATCAAAGCTGTCAGAAACTGATGAGAAACAACATTTATATTGAGATAATAATAATTATTCTTATTATCACATCGTAAATATTACTGAAAACTCCAAAAACATGATTATAAACCAAACATCTGTAACATATACAGTAATATATAAATTAGTTGACACACACATCTAAGATTGTATTGGAAGTTGACATTGGGAAGTTCTACACATGCCAGATGTTTATTTGGATTTCTTTCTTTCATTGTATTTCTCTACAACGAGTTTTTGATCTATAATAGAAAAAAACATATTTTATATATCAACAGAAAATTATTATAATGAATAATCATAATTCTAAACAGCACAAGGCTATTTTAGGCTCAACAGAGGGATAAAGCTTTTTTTTTTGTATAGATTTTTTTTTAAATCGCACTTTTTTAATCATATAGGTCTCTGAGGTACCAATATTAAATAAGGTAATTCTCAGCAAAACCTGCAGGTTAAACACTTTGTACGTAACTTTAATTAAAACAGCGCTAGTCGAGGTAGTTAGCAGTAGGCTAAAATTAGTTATTTAAACTTCTCCAGGCATTAAACGCAACCAATTCTGTGACCTCAAATGTCAACGCAGGTTAACAATACATATTACATATTAAATGTAATGATTCTACAGTAAAATTCATGACAATTGCAACAGTAATCTTATATTTACCGATTATCACTCTGGAGAAACGTGGAAAGCTCTAAACCACGTGTTCACTTCACTTCCCTGACGCTCTGACGTGCTGACGTGACGTCAACGCGTTACGGTACGTGATAGCCCACGTTGTCATGAGAAACACTGTTGCCTTTGTTTTTATTCTCAAGTTAGATATTTATTCCTTGAACAACAAAGGATTTATATTTGTAATATAAAAAGGCTTTTTGTATTGAATTAGACAGCATTTATATCCCTATGTACATACTATTAAGACGATTTGATTTGATAGGTTGTGAGGTCTTATTTTTAATAATAATAATAAAATAATAATAATATTGCAATACACAAACGAAAAGAAGATAATAAAATTAATAAAGCCATAAGAATCACATATAATACCTTGTAAAATGAATGAATTTGAATTGCTTTTTAAATTGTTAGTGTTGGCATATGTGTATTTTTTTGCTTTTATAATAATTATATAATAGCATTATACAATATATGATCAAAATAAATTGAAAATAAATAATTTAAAATAAGGAATTAATTACATTAACAAAAAATAAATAAATAAATTGAAAATAAATAATTTAAAATAAGGAATTAATTACATTAACAAAAAAAAAAAAAGAAAAGAAAGAAAAATAAGGAATTTACAAATACTACAAATACTTGATGGCTTTAACAAGTCACTTTTGCTATACTTCATTTCATTTTATAGCATAATGAATTAAATAAAATATATTCTGTTGTCTTTTTAAATTAGCACATTTACATTTCTATAACCTGTTGTTTTCCAAATGGTTTAGACTGGCGAGCCGTGTTGTTTTTGTCATCCACCACAAACCTGCATAGCAACAGGACACACCTCTCCTGGCACAGCGGATTTGTAAGCCAATCACTATTGAGTTTCCGTGTGACGTCGTTTTTGTTGACACTTCCATTAGCTGGCCACCTGCGAAACGTCACTGCAGCAGCGCGCGCCCGTGACCCTCGACGTCCACCCCGCGTTTTCTGCCTGGAAACATCACGAGCTAATCGGAGCTGTGAAAACGCCAGATTCCAGTGGTTTCAGACGGCGTGGGGTAAAGTTTTGCCGTGCCTCGGCTCGTTAACACACTATCGATCTGTTTTTGTCTCAGTCACGGTGACAAACACTCCCCAGGTGCTTGCAGCGTATGCAGTTTTTGCAGTGTCTTCAATACATTGCTGTCCTGTTAGAGATGATGCCTCTCTTTTGAGGTTCTTGCCTCAAACTGAATCCTCTGCAAAGAGTTTTGTGAGGCAACTACTGACAATTATCATACAAATCTTGCTTATGAATTCAGGAACGATAACTGAAAAATAAACAATGATAATACCATGTTTTCATTTAGATCAATAATGGTGTTATATTAAGTACATGAATATGGTAATATTACAGTATGATGGTATAAATCACTACTTTTTTGTATTGGATTGATAATAATAATATATGTGAATGCAAAATATGTAACTTAATCTAAATCTAATATATTTTATTAAAGAAATGGGGTCGGATCAAAGTACCAGTTCAGCTGCTGACCAGCGACAGAGGAATACAGGCAATCTGCCATTCCAAGGTGAAGCATCTTCATCCAGTGTCCCAACTGATGCTGGTCCTGAGCCCCGGGATCCAGACCCTGACACTGACCTGCCCCAATGCCGAATGGGCACCAGAAAGGTAGACGACATGAGCTTCATGATTTCCTGCACCAACTGGTACTAAAGACCAGAGAACGACTATATTGCCAAATTCAGTGTGGGAAAACAGAAGACATGGAGTTGCAATGCTGTTTAAATGGGTTTGATGCCATGCAATGTGCTTGAAGACATCAAAGATAAAGTTTTGGCTCATGTTTGTATTGACAAACACAAATTGACCTTCTCTACAGCTGTACCGATTGCTTTGTGTTAAAAAGCGTGTATTATGTAGTTGATATCAACTTGCACTAATGAAATCTGCATTGTACAAATATAATGAATTTCATTGTAAAGCATCCATCCAGAAAGCACCAAACGCTTGACATTTATGTAATTTTATTTTATTGACATTTCTTTGAACATGGTGATATTAGATACACAGTGTAAAACTGTAGACCGAAAACCGTAAATAAAAATGACTCATTGTTCAAAGAATTAAAAACAGGATTTAAGAAATAAAACTTAAATCATATCTAATATTAGTAAAGCAACCAGTTTAAGATCACTCTCATTCTTAATAATCAACATTATGCATGACAATGTGAAATCATAGGCTACCATTAGAGTGAAAGAAAAATACAAAAGGTCTGAAAAGTTTCAGTAAATCTTTGTATTTACATGTATTTTTGTATTACCATTTAAAACCTGGACGAAGCTGAGCAGACAGCGACATTTGACCTGTAAATCAGAAAATATCAAAATTCCAAGGACAGAATCTTGAGTTTATTTAAACCAGAGAGTGAGGCGTTCACTCTTAAACTCTTGTCAAAGGGAAAAAAGAACCAGTTATATACACTAATACAGTAAATTCCCCCATGGTCAGTCAAGAAAAAGAATAATAAAAAACAACCGAAACAAAAACGTTAAAGCTATCTCAGATAAAACCTCCATTAAAATTAACCCTCTGTAATTAAAAAGCGTAAATACAGTTGGTTCCTTGACTACCTCTGATATGTTTGTCCTATTGTTAGTCTCATAAAAGGACCATAAAAAACAAAAGGCAACAGCAGCTCGGGTTTAAAGTGACTGTTGTCCAAAGCCACGATCATACCCATTAAAAAGAGGCAAATTACCAGAGAATTCCTATTTGCGTATCTCCCTGTACAGTTCTGTATTTTTTATTTATTTATTTATTTATTTTCTGTGCGACTAATGTGGTTATAGGCATGGCTTCACCTTGATTTCAAATTAAACTGTGTAGAATACCCTTATGTCTCCTCTAATGATAAATAAATAGCTTTTCATATGATAAGCCTCTATCTTTACAAACCTTTCACGTGACCGTACAACAAACATTTCTAAAGATATCCACCTTTTGATAAATACACTTTAGTTCTTTTAAACATTTCACTTCCGACTGCTATATGTTCAATGTGTTAATATATACACATAATACTGGCTTGCGCAGTGCTCTGTTAGCTTCAGAATTCCTCAAGAAATGGAATGGTTCCTAACTTAAATGTCTTGTTGGTTTTTTTTTCCACAATCCTTGGATTATCCTTAAGTGATAATAGTGCAGATTAGAAGATGAACATGTCTGCAGACCTTATTCTGAGACACTTGGTCACATCATGCGTTTTTATTAATGCATGAAAAGTGTTAAATGCCCTCCAAAAGGCATTTGAGACCAAAATTCTGGAGATGTTTTGAATGGCATAGAAGATGCAACGCAAGTGAAAATGCATCTGGTTTTCAGGTTACACCTGTAAATTTTAGTCATCCCAAATGGAATTGTGGCAGACCTTTGGGAATGCACACAAATTCAGATGTTATTTGCCAAATCGGGTGAATAGATTGTACAGAAACTCATGAGAGTAAACAATATTGAGTTTGCATATAGTTCAGAAATAGATTCATAGAAAGACATTTCGGTGGATTGCAGTACGAATGATCAAGATGCATGATGTGACCATGTGTAAATACCTCTAGAGCTTACCCATTATTCTGTAAATAAATTGGAATTTGACATTTTGATCCTAATCTACTCAGAGTACTTAAGCATGCTTGCCACAAGAGGTTTCTTCTGTCACAAGACATCCTAATATTGATAAAGAACATACTTTAAAACTCTGAGCATTTGAACTGCTATATAAGATGTCAGTCATACATAAACACATAAAACCTCTTAAGTATGGAACACACTACTGTGCCACATTGTCAAATTCAGTCCATGGCTTATTAGAGTAAGTGGTTTTGCTGCCTTTTTTACCAACACCAGTTCATCGGACAGATTTAAAATTGAGGAAGACAATTGGTGATGCACAGTGTGTTCCATTAAAAATACCACCCAGTACTTCCTGTACCCGATACATTAAATCACTTCATGGCCACATTGCTTGTTGTTGCGAACAGGTGCCCTAGATTCAGAGCTGACTAATAAAAATGCTCGTCTGAGAGACAATAATGTTGTGTCTTTCCCAAGTGGGCACAAACATGTAAAATCTGCTCTAGTTTCATGCCACTTCTCTACCCACGATCAAGCTGCTCGCACAACAGATCCAAAAAATGATATACATGAAGGAGGGCAACAAAAATGTGCATTGTTTTCACTTAGTAAAGGCATTGAATAAGATATCAAGCGATGCGTTCATGTATCCACTGTTGAAATAGTGAGGTGGAAATCAATGTAAATGAGCAGTGTTCAGTGTGCCATAGCAGACTTAAAGACAAGGCACAATGTCTTAAAGGGGTACAGTCACGTAGCCCCTCCACAGTACTACTGCATTGAGCTAATTCGACCAAAACACTACGCTAAATATACATTTTTTCCACCATGTTCTAAAACATTCCATAGTCAATCATTATACCAAGCATTTCTTCTTACAAAAAAGTACCACGCTATCATGTATCAAGGTACAATGATGATACAACAGACTAAAATCACACAGCAAATGACCATCTTGAATAATTACGTTCTCAAAAATTTTCTTTATGCACATATTTAAATTGCACTGACAGTTTGCTCTGTTTTGTCTTTCAAATCAGTGGTTACATGATGGTTCCCTTTTAAAGAAGGCCCAAAAGCTTTAAAGACCACACAAAAGAGGGTGAAATTTTACTTCGGAAGACAACAAATTTTCTCATACCCACAAAACCTTCAACAGACACAGGACTATTCAGAAAACATTCATGTTAGTTGAAATGTATTACAAAATAGATGATCTCCAAGTGGTCGATCGTTTGGGTAGATGTGTATATATGGCAACTACAAAAGTGACGTAATGTCACAAACATCATGCCAATGAAGCCAGCTCAGTGTAAAAATATGGTAAAGCTTGAATAGCTGCTCAAACCATTGGTGGAGACACATTAGAAACCTAAAAGTAGATGCCAGGTAGTTTCTGTTGCAGATTCATGCTCCATTGAACTGTGAATACAATATGTACACGATTCTCTGTGGAATAAGCAAAAAGTGGCTTTTTTGTAGCTAGAAATGCTCTTCCCACAGAGAAAAATAAAATGGATTTCATTACATGCAACCTAAATGTGTTAAGGCAAAAATATCAGCAAAACCCCAATATCAAATGATAAACCATGTGCTAAGTGAAGCCTTATAGGGAGTCTCATCAAATCTACCATCTTAACATTGTTATTAAGATGCTACAAACCTTGAATATATATATATACGCCCGAAGCTATGTCAGGTTAATCCAAAAAGTTTCATTTGAAATTCTGAAAACATCAATTACATCTCAGCTCTTTCCAATGTGCAATGTGTCATATCCAATCCCACAGCAGATGAGCACGAAATGATGTGTTAATATGGTACAGCCAGACACACTTCACTGTTAAATAGCACAGTCGAACCAATAAAAGTACCCGACAGACATTTTTGAGCTAAGTGTTAGACAATCCACACCGAACACATGAAATTGAAGTCACTTCAATGCAAGACATACAGCATATTACGTTCATTCGAAGAGGATGGATGAACCGTTCAGAGATCATCTCCTGTAGGCAATGGGAACAAAGCTATTTCATTTCAGATCTGTTCTTTGTTCATGTTCCTGCCTGGCACCAGTGTTTCAAATATTACACTTGGTGAAATGGTAACACGATACAAGATGGTGGGAAACATGACAAATAAAAGCGAAATATAATATAGAGATTGCAAGAAATTAGGCCTTAATCCAAAACAACCAAACTGTGCCTATTATGACACAAAATTACTCTCTTATAAAGACATAATGCAAGTGCTGTCTGATCCAAAAGAAAACCTCTTTTGTTGCCGACTGATAAATACAGCCAAAGAAGAAAAGGAATAGAAAAGTACAGTAGCAAGTGGGAGGAGGTGTTAAGACTGCCCTAGTTATTCTAAACCGTTCTTCCTACTCTGTGGAAATGGGTAGGCAGCTGAGGAAAGGAAAAAAAAACGCAAACAAACATTCAGATTGATGTTATGAAGCTAATTCATTTGAAAATGCCACCTAACCTCCCTTAAAAAACATGTTGCAGTCTTCGAGGAGTGCTAGGGGTGAACCTTTTACCCCATAAATGAAAAAGACTGCAAGAATTCCTTGGTATTCTTTTCTATGGCCTTTCTACCTACATGGTTTTCAAGTCGTTTTTTGTTATTTTGCTCATTTAATTTCTTTGATAATACTTGAAATTCATGTACAAGTTTATGTTGAGAACGAGACAAGGATTTGCTGGCGTTTCGCAAATCTGCGGTTCTTCTAACTCTCCTGGAGAAGAGAAAGTGATGGTCTCGGTCAAAGCTGGAGTGTTGGTTTCTCAACCGTCAAGACTTCACCTGGTTAGCGTAAGGCCAGGGCATAACTTCACATGTTCAATCCCCAGAAGTTTTGTCCGTTGGGCTCATGCTAAAAAATTGCAATATTTGTTGTAAAGTTCTGTCTCAAATGGGAAGGAAGAAGAAACTCCCTTGCCTTGTCTTTTGTTCCCATTCTGGGACAAGGTGGTTCAGAAAACAGGCACTGGTCAAACCTCAGCATAGTAGCCCTCACTTATGTTCTCAAACATTTGGGGTCCATCGCACCCCTCGGTCCGTCATACCCACTCCTGCACGGGGTGTTTGTAGTAGGTCACGTGCTGTTGGACGTTTTTGTTCTTGAACTGGAAGATAGTATATACAAGGACCAGAATGCACAGTGAGAGGATGCATGGGATGACCACAGCGATTGCGTTTACAGTGCTGGGTACATCGTTAATGGCGACCATGATGTCGACATCATCGTGTGGAAGGCGACGGTCCTTGTTCTTTTCTACTTCCGACTGATCGCAGCCCATCCAGTCTTTGAGGATGGATTTGGGGTAGCCTGGCTCCACCGTTAACTTCTGGTTATCGAACTTCCAGTAATCCTTTCCCTTGTAAAAGTAGGTATAAACTAGAAAGAAATCAGAGAGAAACAAAATAAGATATTAGTACATATCCATAACCAGAACTCATCTACTATTGGTCAACAAACACAAATTCACGCCATTGGTTGAGTGAATGCTACTGATGGAGATGCTAAAACAACGTTGGAAATGTTTTGAAACGCCACAGAGAGCGTCTGCTTATTTATAATTAATTTTATTCATTTAGTAAATTATTTAAGTAATAATTGACATAGTTTTACGAATTTACTGAATGGAAATTCACTGATTAGAATGAGGTATTGTGCAAAAAGAATTTGAATCATGAATTGTCAAGCTAAAATTGTAAACGGTTGTAAACATGAACAGATCAATGGTAGAAACCCATTCAATACAAGCAAATATTTACATGCAGGCAGAGATGGATGCCCTTTTCAGAAAGCCCAATTCATATTCATGATCATATAAATAGCTGTCCTTGTGAACACTCAATGACACAGTATTTCAAAAAGTTGTTCCAGTGTTACACAATGCCTCAGGGAGCTGTCATTCTGATTGCCAATGCCACATAAACAAATGCATCTGAGACACTCACAAAAGTGTGCAGACCCAAAACTAAATGTAAATACAGTGAAGAGGCTTTAGACAGCAACCCCTGAGTGTGTGATTGATGAAGTGCTCATCCTTCCTCTCTTACTTTCCCTCTTCTTACTCGCTATCTTGCAGAGCAAAACATGCCAAATCCCTCTTGCAAAATCTGAGTGACAGAGAAATCATGAGCTACAGGCAGACCAAATAGTCCATATAACCCTCTTGGCTTCTCCATCTTGAGTCCTGGCCCTAGGCTCCATGTTGACGCATGGTTATGACATGTATCACAGCAAAGATGATCATTCCTTCACCGAATAATACTCCAGAGAGAATAAGGAGAAATTTGCAATTCTATGCAGCCACAGCAGAAATACTTGACTCTAGCGAATGACACTTGAGTATTTACTATTTGACCAGACTGACATCAAGCCAACGAAGCAAAAGTGAGAATATCACTTGGGCAACTGTATCTTGGTCATCATCCAAAGTCGACCATTTTAGTTTCTATAGTACTTACTTAAAGGGTTAGTTCACCCAAAAATGAAAATTCTGCCATTTATTACTTACCCTCATGCCGTTCCACACCCGTAAGAACTTCGTTCATCTTTGGAACACAAATTAAGATATTTTAGTTGAAATCCGATGGCTCCGTGAGGCCTGCATAGGGAGCAATGTCATTTCCTCTCTACTAAAAACACATCTAAATCAGTTCAGGTTAGTCATTTCCTCTCTCAAGATCCATAAAGGTATAAAAAACATATTTAAATCGGTTCATGTGAGTGCAGTGGCTCAATATTAATATTATAAAGCGACGAGAATATTTTTGGAGCGCCAAAAAATAACAACTTATTTAGTGATGGCCGATTTCAAAACACTGCTTCAGGAAGCATCGGAGCACAAATGAATCAGTGTGTCGAATCATGATTCAGATCGCGTGTCAAACTGCCAACGGCTGAAATCACGTGACTTTGGTGCTCCGAACAGCAGATTCGATACGCTGATTCATAACGCTCTGAATCTTCCTGAAGCAGTGTTTTGAAATCAGCCATCACTTTATAAGTCGTTATTTTATTTTTTTGGCGCTCCAAAAATATTCTTGTTGCTTTATAATATTAATATTGAACCAGTGAACTCACCTGAACTGATTTAGATGTGTTTTTAGTAGAGAGGAAATGTCATTGCTCCCTATGAAGGCCTCATGGAGCCATCAGATTTCAACTAAAATATCTTAATTTGTGTTCTGAAGATTAACGAAGATCTTACATGTGTGGAACGACATAAGGGTAAGTAATAAATGACAGAATTTTAATTTTTGGGTGAACTTACCCTTTAATCCTCTTCGTCCTGTGAATACTATTAAGGTTTTATAAATATTTGATAAAAATGTTTATTAAAGTAAAATGGAATTTTACATATTCATATTAGTGCATATAAATAAAGATGTTTAAATACAATTCTCCCTTTTGTCTATTAAGTGTGGACAACATGCTCAACATTTCTAAGCATTTTCAAGCTTCTTAGCAACCATGTTTGGTTGGGGGAAAAAAATCATTTTAATAGTTTTATGCAATTTCAGAGCAAATACATTAATATTGGCATACAAAGGCTATATATACTATTTCTTAGCTATATGACTAGTACCACTTTAAAAGAAGAAGAAACCACATTCCCTCTTCACATAGTAACTTCCAATGATTTCCAATCATTTGCATGTTATTTTCCCTGCATTAAAGACATCTGATACCATTAAATTAGCTCTCTACCATAACAGCTGGCATTTTACTATATTTCTAATTATGCATCGATTGTGACTGAATTTTAATACCCAAAAGTTGTGTCTGCCTTTTCTCCCGGCCAATCCAATCCAGATCCGGTGCCAATCCAGACCTGCTATCCGATCGCCACTGAGGATGAGTCAGAGCCAAAACACTCACTGTCAACACCACAATATTGCAGTGACTGCGCCAAACAAACACTAATCAATTACTCTACAAGGATGAGCGTGACACAAGACCTCAGCGCATATATTACTAGTGCCAACTCAATAAAATACATAAGCATGCTGCGTAAGATGAACACTGTGTCAAAAGAGCAGCAACAGAGGATGATAAAAACAAACCAACACTCAATAAATAGTTAAATGCACTATTCTTCCTCCAAGTAATATCATTCATGTTTGCGGTTTCCAAGCAACAATGCATTAATATTGAATTTGCGGTTTTAGGTGTGCATTTATTGGCTTTTTAAATCTGCTTTCAGTGCCATGACAGCTTCACTGATTACAAAGCATTGCACAACTGATTAGACCAGTACTACACACTCAAGGCCGAAGCTCAACTTCAACTTCAGCAGTCAGATAAAATGCCCACCGACCACATGGCTGATTGCCACATTAAATATTGAGTGGATATTGGAACCTCAATGACTCACATCCTTCTCGACTGACAAAAGCTCCTTGGGGTGCATCAGGGATGCCCTTCCAGACGCTGATGGGTTTGGGGTAGCCTGGGTCAGCTGTGCGCTTCTCCTCGTTGTAACGCCAGTACTGGTCACCCTTGAAGAAGTATGTTTTGCCCACGGGTTCCCAGCGTAAGGCTGTGTCGATGCCATCGCGGGGCAGACAGTTGCCCAACTCTACCAGGCTGTGAGGGTAACCGGGCTCTGCTGTAACCTCCTTGAAGACCCAGTATTTATCCCCTAGAGTCAAAACAAGAAGCAATGGTAGATGAGCTTGAAAATAAATTGGTTATATTGAATTATGTTATTACATAACAAAAAATATGCTTATCTACACCACATGTTTGGATATATGTCCAGTTATACCAATCTTCACCAACACTGGATCATCATTTGATTACATTGGTAACACTTTACAAAAAGGTTTCATTTGTTAACATTAGTTAACATGAATGAATTTCTACAGAATGTGTTAATCTTAGTTAAAGGGTTACTTCAGGATTTAGCATTAAGCTTTGTATTAGTAAAATACCACTAGTATTTTCGAATTAGCGTGCTTTCCCCCTTCATATCAGCCCGAGATGAGAGATTTATGCATTTTTATACTGTAAAAAAGCCTCAGATGACGCAAAAATCGTCATTTTTTGGCCAGAGGCTTAAAACTACAGCCAGTAATAGCAAGTAGTTCCGCATTTTTTCACCACGCCCATACATATGCGCGTTTGAGGTTACTCACGGACATAGATCAGGCCAGGCTGTTCGTCCTCTGGGAAAGTGAATATAGATGGTATCGCGGTGTCCTTCAGAATGGTTCTCTTCATTGCAAAGATATTTGGTTCGTAGTTCTCATGCTTGAAATGGAGACTACATATTCTGCGTTTTTTTAGGTTTTCTATAATGGTGTCATCTCCAAACTTCGGGTGTTTGATGGCCCGCAGCCACTGTTTACATCGCTCCAAATCTTTAACTTAATCGGAAAATGATGGAAACTTACTTGTCCTTTCCTGGTTTTGGGTGTACATCCAGGTACAAAGCAATTTAGCACCATTTCGCTGTAAATGTATGAACTAACTCACGATTTATTTGTTTGAATTTTCCTGAATGCCGCCTGTAACCGATAGGCGTGGTTTGGGCGTGGCCTCGCAAGGGCAGCAAAACAAGTGCATTCTGGGAGTTGTTGTCTTTCATCCACATTAGTCAAAAATACATTTTCTGCCTTTTCTCAGTCTAGAAAGCTCCAAATTCAAAAATAATTTCACATTTCTACTACATAAATGACCAATTTTAAATACACATTCATCTTTCCAGGGGTGAAGTACCCCTTTAATGTTACTAATACATTTTTAAAATCAAAAGTTGTATTTGTTAACATTAGTTAATCCACTATGAACAAAAACAAGCAATGATCCGTTGTATTTTTATGTTGTAAATGTTCAAATGAAAAAAATATTGCTCACTGTTAGTTTGTCAAGCTCATGTTCACTTTCTGTGTGTTTTAGGGGCAGTTTACATCACACCATTTATATTAAAAACTGAAAAAGTTGTATGCATTTTGGCCGTTCATTTACACAACAACAGCGTTTTTGGGACCTGAAAGTGCTAGTGCTTGAAAACGGGTGTCAAAGGGCAAGTTTTTGAAAAACGATACCATTATCATCTCCATATAAACTACAAAAACGTGAAAATGTTACGCGCGTGCATATTGTGTGTCAAGTCTATAGGCACATAGTGTTTATTTGATACATCGCCAACTACTGGCCTGAGAGAATACAACATTTTTAGTGGATCAATGTGAAAGGGGATCGTTGTTGTCTGTAAACAAAAAAAAAGTAAAAACTTCTTCCATTTTTAGTACATGATTGTTGTGTAAATGTACCCTTAATTTGTACGTACTTGGTTGTTTGGTTATATTCCCTAAGTGTTCAAAGAATCGCTAATTAAAGGATTAGTTCACATTAAAATGAAAATTCCGCAGGACTGCCTCCATATTCAACTTCCAAAAAAGTTTTTTTTCGTAATACAGAAGGTGTAGGATGTAGCGTAAGCATTTCTCACAATTCTGAGGGATTATGTTCAACAGAAAGAAGAAAGTCATATAAAGCTTGGGCTAATTTTCATTTTAAAGTGACCTAATCCTAAGTCTTTTTGTTTTGCTATTTTATGTCTTTTCAGTGTTTAAATGTTTTTATTCAGATGTTTTTTGTTGTTGTTGTTGCATGCAACATTACTTGTGGTTGTGCACTGAATTTTGCAAATCACCCGCAGCCTATAATGAGCCTAACCTACACAAAAAGGAGATGTGCAGCATTTGCACTGAAAAAATGACAATGGCTTATTTTAAATATGGCATTATTTCAGCACAGTAAACTACATTGTGTGTAAAGATGCTGAAATGCCAGCATGACTTTATTTAATCACCCCTTTATCTATTAATACCGATGTGCATTCTCTGAGATAACCATAGGGCATCCTGCGAGCTTGTTTTCTCATGAAACATCACAGAACAGGAGACTCGGGCTATAAATATCTTACCCAACCTCTCTTTGCGCAGCAAGACTGCGCCGGGCTAATTTAATGAGAAAGAGAGGGGGTGAGGACAGCGAGATAGAGAGAGATCGTTTGAGAGAACAGACTGAATAATAAAGTACTGAATGGATTCACTAAGGCTGTCAGGCCCAGTGGAGGATAAACAATAAGGATAAATGCAGACCTTTCCTGAGATTAACCCACAATCTATCAGCATTTATCTCCCCTTTAACTCAGTGTACCTATGCTTGTATTAAAAAGGTACATAAAACGAATTAGTCTGAGAAAAATATGTTGATTTGAGCTGAAACTGATACAAAGGCAACAGATGTTTAATGGATATGGCTTCACTTTATTATCTAGGCCATATTCAGGTACTTAAATAGAGCTTTTTATTAAGACTATTAAGATTTACAGTTATTACAAAAGATGTTATGAAACAATCAGAGCTTTTAAAACTAGCCTGAGGCTGCACATATCATATCAAGTGATAATCACTTATTAGTTTTCTTAATGATTGTTTGAATATTCTTCGAATTGAAGTCATGACAACTAATATAATAAATCTTACCTTTGAAGAACACAAATTTGCCATCTGATCTCTCATAAGCAGCATCGATGCGAGGAGGTAGACCCTTCCAGAACTGGTCTATCAACATGGGATAGCCTTCCTGAACTTTGTTGTTGCGCAAACGCCAGAACCAGCGATCCTGTGATGAGTAAAAGATTATTTGGATCAGTTATAGAATTTAGATCTTCAGTTGAGTCTTTTTTTCCAAGTAGGGATGAACAAAATTAAATATATGCCCAATACGTGTATAAGCCAATATTTCTTTTACATTATGCCCAATCAAATAAATGGCCTTCATTAAAATACTATACTATTTTGTCTAAATATTGCCTGAAATCAATGAAAATTTACTGAAAGCAATCAATAAACAAATCCCTAATATCTCTAAAAAAAATCCAGTTATAATACAGATGTATTGTATCCCAACTTTCAACAAAACATATTGCATGTTAACAAATGCATCTTACTTATACTGAAGCATTTGTTAATACCTGCCTGGTATAAAAAAAATACAATTCTTGATATCACATACAACCAAATTTGACTAAAGTGATCTGTATTATGGTTTATTATGGAAAGAGAACTGATGCAATTCACCTTAAAAACAAACATCTCCCTCCGAAAGAAGGCCACAGTGTTGAAGTTGCCATCGCAGATGTTGGGTCTTCCATTGCCAGGAGAGAACGGCCGATCTCCAGAGGGTGGGCGAGCGGGGCGAGACTGCCGGTCGTGTTTTCTCTCAGAGGTGGAGTGTGTGCGTCGTGCAGGTAGAGTAGGAAGAGGTCGAGTGGGCTCCAGCATGGCTGTGGGTATTCCTGCAGAAGTACAAAGTTTAGTCAGCCTTCCATGGCATGTAAAGTTTAATCTGTATCCTTGCTTTCTCCCTTCAAATTGATAACAGAGCTAATAGAGATCACAATTGTACCGTAGATTTTCTGGATCCCCTGAAGGTCATCTAGAGGCAGTTTGAAGTTGTGCGTGTCCATGTACTGATAGAAGGGGGCCATGATGGCACTGGGGTCATTGGAATGTTCCAGACCTAATGCATGTCCCAACTCATGCACGGCCACCAGGAAAAGGTCATTGCCTGAAAGGTTAAGGTTAAAGGTCAAATGCATCTTTGAATCATTACTTATTAGAATTCGATGTTAGATGAAAATATAACAGTATGGCATGTACTGCATGAACAAGAATATGGAAGCAGGAGAATTACCAATGCAAAGCCTAATCTCTGCATATTTAATGTGCATTTTGTTAAAAACAGTCCAAATAAGAGCTCCCATAGAAGTTCATTAAACGCTGAATCAGCAGAGAATAAATGTGTTCATTTTATCATTAAAGGAATAGTTCACCCATAGTTCAGCACACTTGGGATACCTGCTTTTTTTGTCCCTTCTGGAGCTTAACAGCATCCATCCCCATTCATTTTCACTGTATGGTACAGTATAATGCACCTGGGAAATTGCATATGCATATTAAGTCAATAATTAATGTCATTTTCTGTAAAAGTGTGAAAACCAACTTTCAAAACCAGGTGCAATCCATTTTATTAGTAGTTTAGAGAGGAATTGATGGGTGAATGCTAATTAAATGCATATTGCAAAAACAATACATATTTCTGGCCAAATTATATTCAAATATATGCTGTAAACCAGGCCCATAGTGGCCATAGGAAGAATCGGGAGGATTCCCGGTGGGTCGGCAGTACTGCTTCGAAATAAAGCAGTTTCAAACGGGATGCGGAAAGCGCAAGTCTCTAGTTAATTTTCATGAGAGACACATGGCAAGCGGTGATCGTACACTTGAAATCCCATCGCTTGAGTGTGCACAGCTATTTGTAGCAGTTATAAATATTATAATATGATGTAGGCTATATATTAAGGACACAGTAAGGCGAGCCACACAACCACAACATGTGAGAATATTTCCTGATAATTTACTCACCCCCATGTCATCCAAGATTTTTATGACTTTCTTTCTTCAGTCGAAAAGAAATTATGGTTTTTGAGGAAAACATTCCAGGATTTTTCTCCATATAGTGGACTTCAACAGTTACCAACGGGTTGAAGGTCCAAATTGCAGTTTCAATGCAGCTTCAAAGGGCTCCACATGATACCATGGTCTTATCTAGCAAAACGATCGTTTCACTAGATAAGACCCTTATTCCTTGGCTGGGATCATGTAGAGCCCTTTGAAGCTGCATTGAAACTGCAATTTGGACCTTCAACCTGTTGGTAGACGTTGAAGTCCACTATATGGAGAAAAATACTGAAACGTTTTCCTCAAAAACCTTAATTTCTTTTCAACTGAAGAAAGAAAGACATAAACATCTTGGATGGCATGGGGGTGAGTAAATTTGAATTCTGAAGTGATCTAATACTTTAAAATCCCACTCCAGCCCTGCTGTAAACAATGTGGCTTAATGAAATATAATTTTTAAAACTGAAAATATATTTTGTTTACACTTTCAAATGCCAAAATGTATGACCAAATACTTAGGGCTAGATTTGCTAAACAGAGCAAATTAGAGACTGCAAACCCCATGAAAGCACCGATGGGAGTGGAAATGTTTGTGGCTGATCTACTGCACATATTAAAGAACACAGTCGCAACCAGTTAATTTCCATAACAACCAAAGCAATCCATCAAGAGCAGGGCAAATTTGAGTAGAGTTGCAAACAAGCGGATGATAATCATGTGTCAATAGTAAATAGTAAAACATGTCGCATGATTGATTTAAATACTCTCCTCCCATCAATTTTGCATCTGACAGGGAAACTCCTGAAAAGGCATATGCAATAAGGTCAGCCACAAAAATAAGCCTTTTCATTGTTAATTTCTCATTGCATGTCTTCAGTAAATCCTGACAATAATTTTCTTGTATGCCAAAAGAGGGTTTGAGCTGGCGCATGCTGTTAGTAAAGTACTTCAAGAGGCAAATAAATTTAAATATTCATTTAAATATATATAATATACTGAGACTAAAACTTAGTCTTATATGTAAATTTATTTAAAAAATATATATTAGGAATATAGTTTGGCCACTTTGTTTGTATTTATGCAAACATATAAAAAAAAATATATGAAAAAATATATTTTTTGTCGTATGAGTTTACATCAATTTAGCCTGTATGCATTTCGCTGTAATATCTTTAAACATATGTAGTCATGTGAAAAATGCTGTTTGTACCCAGAATCCTAAAAGCCATCACCAGAACATGACTCAGTTGAGACTGACATGTTCCGATCTTTGGAAACACAGAAGGGATGTGACACCATATCACTCAAATCACAGAAATAGCCTGATCTGTTGGTTGGCATCTATTGGTGCTACAAGTATCAGATGGCTCACAAATCGTCTTGTACATTTTTTTTTTTACAGACTGCTTCCCTTTTCTTAGAGGTTCTCTTGGCCAAAGCCGTTCTCCTTTATCAACCCTCAAGCTCTGTCCAATTTAACTGTCTATTTTATTCCCCGTCTCTTTGAAAATAAATAGATTTTGTGTTCTGTAAAGGAGTGAGTTTTATTGTGAATACAAAATTTACATCAGCTGCTGAAGATAAATACATCTACTATTTGTTGTAAACTGGTTACTTTTGATCTGTATCCACTAGGGTTGATATGGTGTACAGAGAAAGAGCTGTAAAGAAGTGAATGTGTGCTTGTGTGTACTGTGTACGTGAACAAGGTACAGATTGTGTGGTCTATAAAGCGTGTACTTGAACTGCTGACATTGCAGCACCCAGGCAAAGATAACGCAGCAAATATGCAGCATGCAGGCATGGAAGAAAGAACTTAATGCTCTGTGTTTTCTTTATGTATCCCCTGTGGTCTCAACTGATGCTCCTCAGCTCTCTGCTCCAGTTTGCCACTCCAGAAGCTCCTAACAGATTCACCTCAATACATCTGACTGATCTATTTATCTACAGCTGCAGAAAATTCTAGAAAATCCATCCATCCTATCCCGTTTAATTTAACGTTCCCCTAATAAAATACATAAATTCACATACACATGAATTCATCATTAAATAAAAATAAAATATAAAAAATATTAAATATAAATAATAAAAAAATATATAACACTCATATTATTATATGAGTAATATTAGATGTACATATTAGAGATTATAGCTGCATTTCCACCACAGGAACTTTCCCTAGGAAATCTGGACTTTGGGTTCTACGTCAGAACGTCAAATCTCATTATTGGTCAACGCTGTACACATGAGCAGCACGATGCATGCATGTGACGCAGGAGCCGGCCAATAATGAGTTGCTGTTCTGACGTAGAACCCGGAAGTGCTGCACTGTGTTTACTACAGCAACAGTGTAGTAGAATGACAGGGAAGAGGAGAAATTGTTGAATAAAGTTATTTTTGTTTTGTTTTTGCGCACGAAACGTCACTTCATAACATTAAGCTTGAACCACTGTAGTCACGTTGACTGTTTTTGCTACATTTCGGGACCTTGAATGTGGTATTTGCGTTGCTTTCTCTTGGGGATCAGAAACCTCTCGGATGTCATCAAAAATATCTTCATTTGTGTTCCGAAGATGAACAAAAGACTTAAGAGTGTGGAACAACATGAGGGTGAGTAATTAATGATAGAAACTAAAGGGTGAACTAACCCTTTAAACTTGATTTTACTCACATCTGACCTCAAAGAACTGAACAGATGAACCAGAGAAGATTTCCACATAAAAGAAGGTAGAGCCTCAGAGCCACACCTACTAATTATGAAATCACCATGGACCAATGGGAGTTCAAAGGTGTTTACCAGCCATGGGTGCGTTTCCCAAAGGTATCGTTAGTCAACTATGGTCGTAAGTCCCATTGAACTCTAACGACAGAACTTGCGACCATAGTTGGCTTTGGGAAACACACCCCAAAGGAAAGTTCTCCAGAAAGTTCACTTTGGCAAGCTGTTTCGAGCTCCCAAAACAGCCTCCACATGAACTTTGTTTTGGCCTGATTTTGTTCAAAGTGACGTCACACCAGTTCAGATTTTGCTTAAAGTATATAGGGGCCTTAATAGCAATAATCATATACAATTGAAAACTAAATGCTATGAAACAACAAATGACAGTTTAGCATCATAGTGCCACACTTACCGTCGTGATTTGCGTTTCCTAACGTCCAGGGCTCATCGGAGTCAAAGTGTGTGTCTCCGCCAATTCCGGGACCGGGGAAATATGCATGAGCTAAAAAACCTCCTTCTCCATCAAAAGGAGAACTGTCGCCATGGAAACCAGAGGCAAAGAAGATCATGATGTCTGCCTCTTTACCCTCGTTCTTGATCTCAGAATAGGCCACTTCCTGAAAGGTCAGCGGGGTCACTGTCTGCCACACATCGAAGGCCTGGCGAATGGCTCTCTGGGTATCTTTCTCGCCCACCTTGGGGGTGAAATTATGTATGCTGGAAACAGGAAGAAGAGGAAGGAAACAGAAAAAAAGATCATGCATACTTAATATTAAATTGCATGACTTAATATGAACTAATTCATTAAAATTAAATATTTCATGGAACAAGGTGCTTTTTAAACTAGCTTAACTGGTAAAATATAGTGCAAAATGTGCAGTAAGAATGTGCATCTGACACATGCATAAAATGTAAAGTTATAATGAACATTAAAACAAATATGAAATATGGCAACTAAGTGAAATTAATAAGTTTAAAATGAAGTTCTAAAATTAAATAAATAAAAATAAATCAAAGTTAACTAGAAATAATTAAAAAATTAGTACAACTGACAAAAGTACACAACAAAATTACTAAAACCTAATCTAAAATGAAAACTCGAAATATAACAATAAAAGCTAATTCAAAATATTAATACTTTAAATAATAGATAATATAAATAATACTAAAATAACACTGCCTGCATATTTATTTTTCTTCCCTGTGACATTTAACATCCCTATGACACTTTGCCATCAGTGTACCAGTGTTTTTTTATTATTAGAAATGCTGTTTCTATATGAATTAGTTCTGCAATAAACTGAAGCAAATGCCATTCGAGTGCACAGCGCTGTGCTGTTACATAAGAATTAATCTGCATAAAAATTTCCTTGAATATAGGGCAAAAGTTAAACCAGGCCAGACACCTAAGGCAAAAGCAGATGTTTGTCTCTGGCACAAAACTGCAGGCACACACAAGTGAGAATATCACATCTGATTAACCAGTGACTACAAACTAAGCTCAAGCCTGCATTAGATGACTAAATGAAATTAATAGAGCTTAAAAACAGACGAAAGCAAACAAATGTTTGCAAATTATCTAAATGGTCTCATGTTTATGCCAATAGGAATGCACCGCAAGTACAAAATGTCCCAGAATCCCTTTTGTTCAGCTCATATACACTGAGTCAGCATCATGTAACCATCAGAAACAGCTTCAAGTCAAAATCTGCAAATATATTGGCTTTCTGTCTACTCAAATGGTTCATCTGGATTGAAGGTAACAGATTAATCCTTTTTTTGTGTATAAAAATGAACTACTATATATATATACACACACACATATTATTCAATATAATTTAATTCTATTACATTATTTATATTATATATTATATATAACTGACTTAAAAAATAAATGAATTAATAGGTTGAGTGGGTTTTGGGGGATAATAGCAAAAAAAAAACAAAAAAACACTCAAAGTACCAGCTTTTCATCAACTATTCCTCTTCCATCCTGACCTGCAACATCCCTTATTTCTTTGTTTCTCTCTCGCTCTCCCATCAGGCAAAAACGCAAAAGCTTCTTGTAGCATTTTTAAGGTTGGAGGGAAGCATTTTCACTGTTAGTCTGGAACATTGTGTAAGCGACATGTGTTCCAAAACATACTCACATGTATGAATGCAATATGCACTAAAATAATAGAAGATGAGGGTACAAATATACTCCATAAGCTGGCTTCAGCAAGATGCCTAATAGGCCGCCATTAAAGACAATCAAATCATGTGAGGTGCAGTTATTTATGGACATATGGAGTTTTTGGAATGCTTCCATCCATCCATTCATTCATCCATCCATCCATCCATAAGCTTTGCATTTAAACGGTCTCTGCATATACGGCACACTTTACCTGTATGTGATCTTTTTGTCCCTCCATTTCTGACCTGTGAGGGCATAGCGTTTATTTCTCCTCCGTCGGCTGATGTGAGGGTGATCTGGAACCCCACACCGTGGTTTTCTCATCCACCTTAAAACATGTGGATAGTGATCACACCAAAGGACACCAAACAGCTGTCACAGAATACTATAACAGTAAGTTTATGTTTATCTTTATACTACTGTACATCAGATAATGCGGGGCTAAAATCAACATTAAACACCAAGAAGACCAATGCATTAAGTAAACAAATAGGGCAAATTTTTGTTTCAATATTTTTATAAACTATATTGCAATTAAAAAATTTTATATTAGGCCTAATTTTTTTTTTTAGAAACATTGTCACCATGAAGTCAAAATTCTTATTTTTTATGGAATATTGCAGTATTTGTTATTTGTTGAATGATTTATCCGTGTACATCATTTTTAAATTCATGTGCCTCATAATCTTTAATCGAAATAACTTCTCCTCCCTCTTGCAGCAACATCTCATCTCTGATGACGTGTTTACTGGCATGAGGGCGGGGCAACCTGTCACTCACATGAGATCCACCAATAGCTCTAGTCCTGCTCTACATTTTTTTCTTGTTCAAGAAGCCATTTCACTCAGATATACGTCAAAATAGGGAAGAAGAAATGACTATAGCAACTTCTGTTTCATGCTGATTTTAAGCACTAAGAAATTACATGTTTATGTTTCACTTGCTTTTATTCATCTTCCTAAATAACAATTAGTCTCTCTGTTGCCCCCATCATTTTTGGAGCACTCATTACATTTATGTATAACTGGTGCGCAGTATAACAAGTTGATGTTCTCAAAAAATATCATAGTCTGAGGTAAGTCTCCTTTAGTTTTTGTGCACATTAACTTGATCTAAGCATAACACATGGCTGGTCGGCTCCCATGAGGGGGTGACTCACCTCAATTGTTTTTGACTTAAAATTTCCTCTCATGTGAGTGGATATCATTTAAACATATTTATCAAAAAAAGCTTTTTAAGTAAAACTAGAGTTAGTGCACAAAGTTAAAGTTATAAATAAGCATACAGTTTGCTCAAAAACACAGTAATAAAGCTTGTGCACTTCAGCTGATTTCTTATGTTATTGATTTTTTGAAAGGTAAGTTGTGCAGTAAAAGGTTGTTACTAACTCGATGGTGGTTTGATCCAGCACACCCGTCACTGGAATACCGTAAAACCGCTGCATGGCAGCGACCGCTGACTGCATGGCTTTCTCCGATCGCAGGTCTGAAGTCCGGATGTCATGAGGGAGCAGGTAGCCATAGTTCTTCAGCCACGTCTGCAAAGATAGAGACATTACATTAAGAACTAAAGGCAGGGTTATTATAGTTAACTAAATATAAAAATAAAACCATACATAAAATAAAACATTTTCATTACTTGAAATAAAATAAACATTAACTGAAAAAAATATATGTTAAAAAAATTACAAATAATAAAATATTAATAATATAGTATCTATATCTCTCTCTTAAGGTGCATTAAATACTGATGCCAATATAATGATTGTAATGTAAACTAAAAATACACCTAGAACATTACAAAAAAAAAATAAAAATGGTGATGTAAGTTTTCTAAAACCATTTTGATAGCCATTAATCAGTATCAGAACTGGAAAACATGACCAATAATTTGACCGTGGTGGAAAAAAGTTGCAGCTTTTTGGATCTTTGAATGGAAACTTTAAAAAATACAGACTAAAATAAGACCTTAAAATTACATCTTAAATTATCCTTACATTAAAAATGCGAACAAGATTTAAGTTAATAGAGATGTGAAATTTTACAATAATCATTTGTGCAAGATTTTTGATACTAGTGCACAAAAATTAAGCCAATCAAGCATTTCAGCTTTAAATATGTAAGAAAACACAAACTGTATCAATAAACAGACACTGCTGAGGTCAGCCACCTCATATGAACTCCATTTGTTCTCAAAGTTTAGTTCATTTCACATGCTCCTTGATTTAAAAGCATAAAAATAAAACTGAACTTATATAGAGCATCCTCTCATTCCCTCATCTCATCCTCCTCTCTCGGCTTTCATCTCTCCCTGCGGACAGGCAGAGTGGAGAACTAGTAAGCACAGCCCTCATTTTAAAGCACTGCACACATGGAGAGGGGCTCTTTAATTGAGCTCATGGCTTAGAGTCCATTTTCAGCATGAATATTTTAATGCTGGAGTTTCTGGTCCTTTGCTTCTCAGCATGAAGCAGGACCCATCACAAACAGTGAGTCAGTGCTTAAAACGGAAATCAATCCTTGGGCCGGTACACACTGCACTGTTTCTATATTAGAAAGAGCCATGTAGAGTTCATTAGAATTAAAAAGAGTGTTCTCTTGATACTACATGTATGTCTGCAAATAGAATCAATCACATCTACTAATGCATAACCTAGGATTTTTGGCTAATATGTCATTTTAATATATATTTACACTATAAAACAGGCAAAGACTTAAATTGAAGGGAGGGATTTAAAGGTCGACTCTTATGGCTTGAGCAAGTAAGAATAATTATGGAAGCTTGTTTCCGCCACTGAATAAAAAAGGAGTAATTGTGACTTTTTTCCTGCAATTCAGACTTTTATCTCAGAATTCCGTGATATAAACTTAAAATTGCGAGTTAAAAAGTCAGTATTGTGTGATATAAACTCGCAATTGCATGCTATAAAATCAGAATTGCGAGATATATACACAATTGCGAGTTATAAAGTCAGAAATGTGATGTAAATTTAGAACTGCGAGATATAAACAATTGTGAGTTATAGTCAGAATTGCCTGATATAAGTCAGAATTGCATGATATAAACACAATTGCGAGTTATAAAGTCAGAATTGTGATATAAACTCAGAATTGTGAGTTATAAAGTCAGAATTGCGTGATATATTCGCAATAACTCACAATTCTGACTTTATTTCTCGCAATTGTGAGTTTATATGTTGCAATTCTGACATTATAACTCGCAACTGAGTTTATATCTCGCAATTCTGAGAAAAGAAGTCAGAATTGTAAGATAAAAAGTCGTAATTACCTTTTTTTTTATTTAGTGGTGGGAACAAGCTTCCATAAAAAATAGTATCTCAGTGATACTAAAATAATATTTACTACAGGGCATTAAATACTTGTGCCAAGATTGTAATATATATATTAGAAATATATTAAAAAAAACTGCAAAAGGCAATGTAAATTTTCCCCCCCAAAAAATAAAATCCCTAGGAAAAACTTTAGCATTGGGACATTGATGGAACTGCACCAATTATGTATATTATAAATCTAGTTCTGTATTATATATATATATATATATATATATATATATATATATATATATATAAATTTGAATCAGCACTAGCTTATCATACTCTTTACTGTTTAAATGCATTGATAAAGCATCTCTTCATATCAGTATGCATGAAAATAAAATAATGCACAATCATGTAATGATAACATTATTTTGCATATTTCAAATGCTGAAATGCAAACTTCACAGTGTATCAGCGAGTACATGGCTGGCTCAGCCTCCATGGTAACAGAGGCTCTGCACGGCCCCCTGGGAAATCGTACCCATTAAATAATTCACCAATGCTCTTACTGGTGCCGTCATTATAGCATGGCATTCAGTGAAGTCTGAAACCAGCACTAGACCCAACAATACATGTCTCATCCACTTTGATAAATCAATGAAGGCTGTGAGATCTGGAAAACACAAAAGACTGTGACAGTTCTGCTCCGTGAATAATAAGCCATATTTAAGCTGCGGGACTATTTCCGTTCCAGCACTTTGTGGGATTCGGTGGAATTCAAAGTTCAAAGTCAGAAATCCACATTTCTCTGGAAATATAAATGATAAATTGTTCTTGTGAACTGCACTGACGTCAAGGAAGTTAAGGGATAGTGAACGTGGCATTCCAAACCTGTTTTTTTTTCTCTGTGGAACACAAAAGGAGAAACTCCAAAATTACTCAAAGAGCAGCATAAAAGTGGTCCACATGACTTTTAATGTGCCATTTTGGAGTAGCCAAAACATTCTCCATCATTTCTACTTTTACGCTCCACAGAAGGAAGTCATAAAGGTTTGAATGATAATGAGGGTGAACAAATTCAAATCTTCAGAGTGAACCCTCTGTAATTAACAAGTAAGAGCGGCTACCAACACCACTTGTTAAATTAAGCACCGGTAACTATAATTCTAAAACTAGATGTTATTTATTGTCCTGATCTCAGATTTCTCAAATTGTCAGTAATACAGTAGTGGCCAAAAGTGATGTCCAGATTGGGAAAATTTCCTTCTTCACCCTTTATTCAAATATTATTAAAAATGTGTTAAAGATGCAATGAAACATGCCAAATTGTGCAGACAATTTTTTGGCGAGGATGTCATACAAAAACATTATAAGCACATGCAAAAACCAGCAAGAGCCAACAAAATATTAATAAGTGATTATGTTGTAGTCAATGAATGCTTTTTCCTGTGAGGTTTTTGTTTGTTATGCTATTTTTTTGTATAGTAAAATAAAACTTATAGCTGTAGTTTGCCATTTTTTCTCTTTTTTTGCCAAATAATTTTGTCAGGTGTTGTATGTAATTTTTTGACTGTACTAAATCATAAAAATACCATAATATGTATGCAGATATTTAGGAAACATTCTAAGTTCACATACAGTACTGTGTTTTTGTCATTTTACTTTGAAATGTACATTCTGTGTCACAATGTCTGTTTTGTTTTGGTCTGTGTGATCCCGCCCACTGCCAATTTACCCAATAGTATTTCAATACTCCGGGTTGCCAGTTGGCGGAAAACATGGTGAAATGCAGCCATGGAAGGCAGTAAATGAACTGGGTCAGAGATTGCAGATTTGACCCGACCAAAAAAGCCTCGGCATCCATCTAAAAATCTCTATGAGCGGGAGCATATTAAGACACAGATAAATTAATTAATCAACTGTGTTTAAGTCTCTTCGCCTTCCATTGTCAATTGCACTCGCTCCTGTTGCGTGTCCTCAATCTGGCAATCTGGTTGAGTCTGAGGAGTAGGGGGCGGGGGAAACAACTCACCAATATTTTGAATTTGGGCTGCATTACCCATTTCAACCACTAGCTGTCAATATTACATACTGCACCTTTAACTACATATGTTCATCCCTCATTTTAAAATACTTAAAAATATAAAATATTTTCCTCATATTTTGATGGTTTAAACTTGTAGGGTCATTAAAAACAAATATCCTCTCCGAACACTTTTCACTTTTGGCCACTACTGTAGTCACAGGCTATATGTTTTTTGATATTCTATTCTTTCTATTTTATAGCCTATAGTATTTATATGTGCACAGTAAGCAAATATGCATGCAATACTCAGATTACTAATTGCCGATAAGTTCGGTGAACTGTCTCCTCCTGCATCCCACAATGCGATGCACTCGCTTCAGTTCCATTTCTAGTGTGATGAATGTTCATCTCTTTTTTACTCTTTGATTGGACTGTTAATCAAGAGTTTTAACTGGATATTTTCTGATACTTTCCAAATTGATAACTGGGTGCCACTGGCTAAATTAAACATGCATTGCTGAAGTCATGTGATAACAATGTAGCATACTACTGTTTAATATCATTGCAAATTGCATTCTTTTTCAGATACTATTTTAAAATATAGTATACAGATTATACAGTACAATATACATGATATACAGTATTAGTACTCAGTAAGCTTGTACTCCATTCCAAACACAGCACTGGATGTCTTTTTTTGAGTTTGAACAGCTGCCCCTGAAACTCGAAATCCTTTCGTCATCTCTGCCAGGTGGCACGGAGTGATGATATTCTACCTCGATGAGCAGCGTGCAGTATGTGCTCTCCAAACAAAGGATGAATTTCTAGTAGTAACACACCTTAAAAACATATTCATCTGACTTTCTTTGGGATTTGGTGGAAAATAATGCCTAGAGGAATGTTCTGGGTTCAAAACAAGTTAAGCTCTATGTACAGCATCTGTGACATGCAGTCGATTACAACAGAAAATAACGCCAACACACCCTCAGTTTGTAAAAACAAGTAAAGTGCATGTACTGTAATGCACTTACAATGGAAGTCAAAGGGACAAGACATTCTACTAACTATAAGTAACTTTACAACTACATGTCAACTAACTCTCATTAGAGTATTAGTATGTTAGGTTAGGCTTAGTAGAATAAGCTGACATGTAATTGCAAAGTTACTTACAGTCAGTACAATGTCTGTTGGAGAGCAACAAAATAAAGTGTAGAAGATATTAAGAAGACAGTCTACTAATACTCTAATGAGAGCTAGTTGACATGTAGTTGCAAAGTTAATTAGTAGAGCATCTAAAGTGGACCATCAAAATAATTATCTGCTTTTGCTCTGTTCATATGGCACACACAATGAAATACTGATAAACAATATAAGGTTAAGATTAAGAAGTCTGCATCTGACTCAGATTACATTGGATTGTTCTGCTGAAACAGCACAATGTTTGCCTGCGAAACTGTGCAGAGCTCAAATAACGCCTGGTTACCTCATCATGATATTTGCTGTAATGTAATCTCTGAAAAGTTTCATGTGTTTTACCTCAAATAAACAATCTGACTCTCAAAGAATCAACCATCAATCATCTCCTAGAATTTAAAAGGGTTTAAATTTTTTTTTAGTAAAGGTCTTTGTGTCAAAATAATTTTTTTCATAACCTTTTTCTAGGTTGTCTCTTAGGCTATACAGACTATTTCTGATATTATGTCTAACACACACACAAAAGTTAATTTCACTCATTGACTACTTTGTTTTTGGACAACTTGTAAACTAATCTACCATTGCTACCCATCCCTAATCACAAAACAATCAATGCTGAAATGTGCCGCATAAACTGCTAAGATCAGACTTAAATTATTAGGTACACTAGAGTATATTACAGAGCAGATACAGTATCTAGCATGCACTTACTGGAGTATTACTTTTACATTATTACCGACTGTAAAATGTGTGATCACAGCCCATGTAATTGGCATCTTTGAAACATAAGATGTTCAGGTCATATGGACTCTCCTTTCTCATAAATGTGTGCTAATGAGTAGGGAGTTGCAAAGGAGTTGAGAGGAAGGTGTGTGCGTTTAGTGTGAGGAATTGTGGGCATTGATTTGGTGGCATTGCTTCGTGACTTTTCATATCTTGTGTTTCAGAGAGAAACCGCATGTCACATCATCACTAGAATCAATACAGGTTCTGTTCCTCGCAGCGGTACCTCAATACCACCTGACCGATAGAATAGAAGAGCAGTGAGAAGATACATTGAGCCATGGTGCTCACCAGGGCAGCATAAGTTTGTGTCTGGCTCATGTTATTAAGTTTTATATAATTTCCTGTTTCCTTATCTTTTCCCTGTCATTTGTTCAATAATGTTGGGGCAGTTGTGGCCTTATGGTTAGAAAGTCAGACTTGTAACCCGAAGGTCGCGTGTTCGAGTTTCAGTGAATGAACAGCACTCTCTTCCATAATATAGCATAATATAACATGCATTCATGTTTTTTTTTATAGCCTTCAATATGAACATTGTTTCAAGGACAATATTGGGCAGGATGTGAAATAACAGTTTTTTTAATTAAATACAGATTTTTTTTTTTTTAGATCCCAGCCCTATGGCATGCTTTAAATACTGAATTTTCCCTGTTTTAGATAAGCAGTAATGATACGTTATTTTATCACTTGTTAAATGGTTATTCAACAATTAGCCTATTCATTCCTGCATTTCTAAATAGTTTTTTTTTTTTTTTTGCGCCCCCCCCAAACATTTTTTGCACCAGCCGCCACTGTGTAACAGGATAATGTATCCGTGTGCCAGATCTTAAAGTGACAGCAGCCTAATATACCTGCTGCCAAATTATGAGATAATATTAAAAATATCTATATGTCAGTTTTTCCCATGGTATCGATGTCAAAACTGTGGCCAGTGAAAATGCTGAGTGGCTAGTTACTTTGGAAAACCACTAACCACAGTGGCTGGTGAGCAAAAAAAGTTAATGTCAAGCCTTGTATATATGTATTTTTAAATTGCGATAACATTTTTTTATCAGAAAAATTGCAATTAGATTTTTCCCCAAAACTTGCAGCCCTACTTATACATTAAGCTTATGATGACATGCAAAAATTAATGTCTGGCTTGCGTAAAACATAATAATAGTGCTATAGCCATGGCCTAGCAGTTAGCTAACACATTATAACAACCAAGCAGTAGGGATGCACCGATCCGATACTCAGATCAGGAATCGTCTCCGATACTGCCATTTCTGCCGGATCGGGACCGATCCAAATCTGATATTGTGCGCGTACTATTTTGTGTTATTGTTAAACTCCACAAAAGACACAAAAACATTAAAAAGCACCATAAAGTTTCCGAGCACTATATTCCAAGTGTTCTGAAGCCATTCCATAGTTTAATTTGAGGTACAGATAAATATTTAAGTTGTTAAATTATAGTTCATGTAAATGCCTCCCTCCGCTGCTCCGCCTGTCAGTCATTCTCCATTCAGCATTCAGACTGCGTGTCGCGTTCGGTTATGTCAACACAATGAAACTCTCTCCAAGATGAATAAATGTTCCTATTATTATACTTCAACTGTAGACAACTATACCAGTAATACAATATGCATCAATCTATCTTTGTGCTTTGAACTTTTTAATGCGGAGCGCTGCCGCTGCGACTCCATTATGCTTCGAGCGCATCATTCTACACACGGGATGTGCATAAGCGCTTTGTGCCGCTCTGTATGGGAGCCGTTCATATTATAACATTTTTGCGCAATGAAAGATTGTTAATAGCATTTTTTGTTCTGTCCTATCTATCATGTTTCTGCCTCAAAAAAAAAAAAAATGTCTTTTAATTTTACAGTATAGCCTATATTTATATATAAATATATTTAGTTTGTGTCTGTTTGTTTAGTTTTACAAACTTAGGAAAGTAATGTTTAAGTCAAACCTGATACCTTGATCTCAGTTTCTTCCACACAGTGAGGCATACAGTTTATTAGGTAATTTAGCACTTTTTTTATTATTACTTGAATATCAAATCGGTATCGGCTGATACTGAATCCCGGGTATCGGAAACGGTATCAGAAGCGAAAAAGGCGGATCGGTGCATCCCTACCAAGCAGGTGACGAGTTCAAGTCTGACTCGCATCATTTCCCGATCCTCTTTTCCCATCACTTCCTGTACTTTCGCAATTGTTCTATGTATACAAGTGGCACAAGGGCCCAACAAATAATGATAACAACAGTACTAGAGAGGGAAACGGACAGAGATGGAGACAACGAAGAACAAAAAGACAAAGGCTGTGGCAGCGAGACAAACAGAGCAAGACGGAGGAGAGAGACGAAGGATATCGGCGGGGAGGGGGAGAGGTAGAGTGATGGAGAGAGGAAGATGAGAGCGTACAGTAGATGGAGACGTGGGGGAAGGGAGCTCAGACAAAGACCGAGAGGAGAGCTGCTGTTTGTGTCCGTATCAAGCACCCCAAGACCAACCAAATGTAAAATGTAAAAAATAAATTAAATGTTGCTATGTTGTTCTGAGCATTTTATAGCACATTGCTATGAAGATGTTATTGTTTCTGGGTGATTTCAAGGCTATAGTTATGAAATTAAAATTTAGGGGGAGTGTTGGTTGAAACTCTTAACACTAAGTATGAGCACTACTAATCATATCACATAACAGCACAGGCCCCAAAAATTGCTATAAATAGCATAACAAATGCAATGCACCATTCAGTTTCAATTCAAGTGGTGATACTAGCACAGTATTTGTGAGAACTAATTAGGTTTTTCTTTGGCCTTGTGATTTTTTTCCCTCTTGCTTTTAATTTCTCCCTCAGCATGTGGTCTCCTGAAGAGACATATTCAGGACGAATTAGACTTTTATGTGAGGAAACTGTGCCATCCTTATTTAGTTCCCTGCATTAGTTGCACAGTCAAAGCGAGGACTGCTTTCTCTCACCACATACTAGCATAACTAACAAACACTACAAAAGTAAACAGAATAATTAATAAAGACAACAGCATTTTAATCCTACAGTGAACAGAAAAATACCATAATGCCGTCAAAAGAGAACAAAGCAAACATAAAAAACACAACAATAGATTCCTTTCACAGCCTTCACCGCATGAGATTCGCTAGGGACTGAAGCAGTGTGTTTCAGTGTATACTTCACACACAAAGAGGTTCTGACATGCTTTAACATCCTTTAAAGGGTACGGCAAAATACATATCTCACAGTCAGAGACAAAAATTAGGGCAAGTAAATATTACATTTCTATCCATCCACACACACCCAAATCTTCTGTTATTTTTTAACCTTTAAAACAAGTACTGTAGCAGTATTGTACAATATCGGTAACAGATGGTAGTACTATGGTACTCTGAGATATATATATATATATATACTGTACTACTATGGTACTGTATGACTACCATGTTCATGTAGGGCCTACAAAACCATGTTATTTACATGCTACTCCAAAGTACTTCAGAAAATACCATGGCATTACCATTATACATGTCCACAAAACAAGGTACAATTGGTTAAATGTACCACATTTGAAAGTGCAATGTAAGTTTCTTTAAGATGTCTAATACTGTAAATAATATTCTGAGATTAGATATTTAAGGAGATATTTGTGGTATTTAATGCCATTGTGTGAGGTGGTGGTGGTTGCTGTCATTGTTTTCTTCACTGTTCTGAGCAGATTATAGACTTGTATAATAATGTATAATAATGATATAATGTGTGTATATATATATATATATATATATATATATATATATATATATATATATATATATATATATATATATATACACATTATTTCACCTAATGTTAACAGGCCTTACACACAGAGATGTACGTAATAAAAAAATACAAAAATTATATATTAATATATATTTATCTTTAATAAAAAGGAAATGTTCAAATGTTATGATTTTCCAAATTTTTTTTTCTAATAGCTTTTTTATTGTTTTATTTCTATATTGTTTATATATATATATATATATATATATATATATATATATGACATCTGACACAATCTGAAACAGAGATATTAATTCAATGACATCTTCAATAAATCTCCTAAGCTCTGCAAGACTCTAAAGCCATAAAATTTTCTTCTTAAACATATTTGTAAATGAACAAAATGCCAATAAATGTACCCAGCATGCTTCACAATCTAGTTAAACCAGTGCCACACCAAAACAGTCTCAAATCTCTATTTGAAAAAATGAAGCTTTTCTAAAAACTGAATGAATTTCCTCACGATTCTCCCGAGTCCCTGTTGTACAGTAAATGTGTGCAGTTCCTTACAGAAAGCAACCACTGAGCATTTACAGTCAAATCCAACAAACTGGTGGGGCTTAACTGCTCCTGTGGCTAAAATTAAACTGTCAGATGGAGACAGCAATCTAACCTCGCCGGGTTTCAGCTTCTCAGACTCTGTCACATGAAGGTGAAGAGCTTTCGTATCTGCACAGGGCCAGACACAGAACAGAGAAATCAATTGATAGTTCAGGAACCGAATGAAATCAGACTGAAAATCATGCATGAGTCTCTATAGAGCCCAACCACCAAATGACCAAAAAGCTGCCTTGTATTAATCTGCATTAAGCACTAAAAAAGCAGCTTGCTGTAAGAAACAAAGCAAATGGAACAATGGATGAGTCCCTGAACCTCAGAAATGCTTAGGCTTTGGTTTTTGTGCCTTTTTTGATTAGATTAGATGCTGGGATTCCTCTAATATGTAAACAGTGGTTCGATATCACCTTGAATACAGCATCTACAAACTAGATTTTGTGTGAGTGGTTCTTACCTCAGGAACTTACTGCTATGCAAATGATGGGTTGTTCCTGGCAATAAAACAAGTCTGATCACTGAGTAAAAAGTAACTGCACAGTTTACCATATTACTGTCAGTAAAAGCAATAGTAATAGTGATGCGTTCTTTGCCTTTGATGAAAATGATCTGATGAAGACCACCTTCTCTTTGCCCTGTGAACTCTGTCCTTTGCAGATAACAGCTGTCATCCATTAAAACAGATGTCAGACGGAGATGACACACTAAGGACATCGCTGTCAGCCCAAGTCACTCGCACCTTGTCAAATGACATTAAGAAAAGATAACCGACATCCTTTTAGCTAAACAAAGGACTTTTTATCTAAATTACTTTTAAGAGTCGAGGCCGTTGTCAGCGCGAAATGGCATTTGCAACCAATTTTACTTCCATAATGTGAAACAGGATAATTAACATGAAAAAGCAAGGCGTTAATCAGGAAATGTTGACTTTATGTTGATGTTTGAAATCATATTATAGACTGTATCAGTCAGTATAATGATAGTCTATTCATTTCTGCCAAAGACAATATTTGTGACATAAGAAAATTATTTAAATTAGATTTTTTTTTTTATTGGAATAAAGCTTAAATAAAATAAAATATACATATCAGATTGAAACTCATATTTTTAAAAAATTCATTTTATTTCACCAAATTTACAAGGCGACCATTTCTAACTTTTTGTGGAAGCGGAAGTACTAAAATAACTAAAACTAAAATGTATTAAAGCTAAATGGAAATATATATATTTAAAAAAAAACAATAACAAAAATAGCAACAAAATTACTAAAACATAAGCTAAATTAAATTGAAAACTGAAAAAACAAAAAATAAATGCTATTTAAAATATTAATAAATACTATTATATACATATATATATATATATATATATATATATATATGTATATATATACTAAAATAACACTGCATGGAAAATAAAAGTGCATAATACTGCATTTAATACTTCAATATTAAAAAATATATCGCCAGGGACACTACAGTACTCAAAACATAAATACCAAGTCAGCTCTAAGGCAACAATCCAAAACTAGTATCAACAGCATCCTACTCACTGCATGACTTGCTTGGTAGTGAGTCAAAAAGCAACAAGACTGATATAAGAGTATGAGACTATCCTGGCAGAGGACAGAGTTTCATCCTCACCTACTGCTTTCACCATTATCATTTTCCACATTAGTAGCTCCACTCGGTTCTTTGTCATTAACCTGCTTCAGTGAAGGAACAGATGCTTCTTTCTGGTTGGCCAGAACTGAGACACACTTAACTGGTACTCCAAAAAGCATCTTTACTGCTGGCAATTGTTCAGTACAACTCAACCTAACTGCAAAAAATACATCCAAATCCACATACAAACCACTGCTTCATTGATGATTGAAGTTATTTAGTCTAGTGAAGCAGAATGTAGCCTGCTGAGATAGGAAGATATAATCTATATAATATGGTCTAATCTGATATCACAGTCTTAAAATATTATTATCTGAAAACAGAATGAGCAGTTAACTGGATTACCATGATCAGATTATTTAGTTTTGATGGGACTAACATTGAAACCTATTTTGTCCACACCATTTTTTATATCTAACAGAAACCTTTTTTAAGGGTACGCTTACACGACAACAATATACTAAAAACAGAAAGGTTTTTTCTTTGCGTTTTTTAAAAAAATGTTTTGCGTACAGACAACAGCATTGCCAAAACGATCCCGTTCACAAGGATCAGCGAAAACGACTAAAAGCTCTGTATTATTCATGCCAGGCCAGTAGATGGCGATGTCACTTTGAAAAAACACTATGCTATAGACTGAACACGTAATACGCATGCGCATGACGTCACCATTTTCACAAATTTGCGTTTTTATAGTTTACACAGAAAAGAAAACAGTATTATTTTCAAAAGCTTGCACTTTGAAACCCATTTTCAAAAGTTCGTGTTTTCAGGCCCCAAAACGCATAAAAAGTATTCAATTTTTAGTTGAAAACTGTGTCGTGTTAATGCCCCCTAGGGGGCCGTTCACACAGAACACGTTTTTTCATTCCAGTGTGCTACTTTCCATTGTTTTTCTATGTAAACATGCACTAGACAGCCGTGTATGACCATTGAGCTCACGTCCTGTGTCTTTTGCAGCGTCTTGCGCATGAAACGGCGCTCTAAAAACGTGGCGCTCAAGTTAAAATCAGTTCAGCTTTTAAAAACGCATCTTGAGATCTTGCGTTTTTTCCTCATTCCACTGCCCGCGTCTCGTTTTTAGTTATGCCGCTTGTGTCCGTTGTAGACAAGGTGTTAGGGCCCGTTCACACAGAACGCGTTTAACGCGTTTTACATTTATTCAACAACGATGTACTAAAAACGGAAACGTTTTTCCTTTGCATTTTTTAAAAGTTTCACGTACAGACGACAATGCTGTCAAAATGATCTCCATTCACATGGACCCGCGAAATCATTTAAAAACGCTGTATTCTGCTGCCAGGCCAGTAGTTGGCGATGTCAATGTAAAGAAACACTACACATTAGGGCTGGGCGATATATCGCATGAGATTGTCACGCGCATTTCATCAGTAAAGCCGGTTCCCTGATTACCGCTAAATCGCCATCACCTGCTTTCAAATGGAGCGGCATTTAATAGACAGAGCCGTAGTTCACTGATAAGACACGCAATATCGCATTCATATCGCAGATGAATCGCCTTCGATAATGAATGCGATATTGCGTGGCTTTTCAGTGAACTACGGCTCTGTCTATTAAATGCCGCTCCATTTGAAAGCAGGTGATGGCGATTTAGCGGTAATCAGGGAACCGGCTTTACTGATGAAATGCGCGTGACAATCTCATGCGATGTATCGTGCAGCCCTACTACACATAATACATATGCGCAAATTTTCACAAATTTGGGTTTTTTACACAGAGACCACAATGGTATTTTTTTCAAAAACTTTAAAACCCGTTTTCAAAAGTTGGTGTTTTCAGGCCCCCAAAAACGCATAGGTTTTCCATTTTAGTTGAAAATGGTGTAGCGTAAATGCCCCCTAAAGGCCTGTTCACACCAAGAAGGATAACTATAAAGATAACTATATTTGCGATAATAGTCTGTTTATTCTAAGCTCACTCGCTGCGGTTTCAAAGTCTGTACATGTTTTTGCTGTTCTTGTTGCATTTACATGGCTTTAACCAGCAGATGTCCTCAGCATGCTATGTCCTCAGCATGCTAGCCTGGCATAATGATCTCATTTTTTGACTTGTCAAACAGTGGAGGCTTTTTCTGGACCTCGGCGATTAACTTCTCCGCAATGTCATCTGCTATTTTAAATGTGCGAGCCCTTAAATTAGAATAAAAGTAAAATATAGTTGTGGTGTGGACAGTGCTGTTCTTTTACATTTAGAACTATTTTTTTTAACTATATCCTTATCGTTATCTTTATAGTTATTGTTCTTGGTGTGAACAGCCCTTTAAACTGTAAATATCAGTTTATGCAAGTTAAGGACTACCACAAATCTTATGAATTGCAATTTAAAAATAAGGTCATGAAGCCAAATAATGTGTATGCTGAAAATTGTGTACACCCAAATGATTTGATCACACTGTTTTGCAAGTAATTAATCAATAAATCAATATAAATTGTTTATATATACCCATAAGAATCAGTATACATTAGGTGCATGTAGCTATTATGTGCAATCATGCAAAAGCCACCTGCTGCAAGTCACTCTCATGAATGAAACAAAGAAATGGAGGGTTAAAACGCTGCTGGCATGGGAACAGAACATGGGCAGAAACAACAAACTCTTAAAATATAAATGAATCTATAATATTGTTATTTTTGGAATTGAACCAAATTGTCTTTTTAGTACAATCATTTAGGACATGATTATTCTGGCAAAGCAAAAAGGAGATTCATGCATGTTGATAACCACAAAGACTTTCGGTCTTGCTTACACAATACAATAATAACAAGCTGTATATCACAACATTTGTGCACCTTGTATAACCTATTTATCTCATTTGTCCACTGGATTTGCGTAATAGCCTTTTATATTTGCAGTGAAAATCTACCTTTCAGCAAGCAATTTATGCCATAAAGAAATGCTTTATCTTCAAATATTGTGACATAACAGAGTAAATGGTGAGATCTCTATTCACCATGTAACATATTGCCACAACAAAGCTGAATCCAGGAGAACTGCTCTTATGAGCTCTGGCTCTCTACTCAAAAGCATCCCTGCCTTTCCCATCAATTATAGAGGAACCTATATTTGGAACACACACAAAAACAGCAGCTGCACATCAAAACAAAAGCATTACGGGGCTATAAATGCAACCTCTATCGTTCAAAACAGTTCTTGGGTCCTTAAGGAAAATGATTATGCTTGCTAATCTCCGTCTTAACTGAAGCTCTTTGTCCTATCTTTGCTCAATAAGATGCACGTATCTTGAACAGGACCAGTTGTGTCACTCAGTATCTTATATCTAACATTGCACTGAGCATAAAAGCTTGAACGTGTTGCTCCCAACAAAGATATATAGGGTATAATAAGGGAATGCATGTGGAGTGAGTGGCGCAATGAAATTATCCAATTACTGGCAACCTGATAATGGCTTCAGTGTGCTGTATTTCCAGGAAGAGCAAACATAAAACACTTAATGTCTGTCTGGGGCCGAATATAAGGCAAAAAGGAGCAGAGAGAAATAATGAGAATTCATTCACATGTGGATTGTTTGGTTGCATTTCTACAGATGTGCACTACTTGTATCACAAATACATTTCAAAAATTATAAATAATAAGTACTATTTTCAGTGCATTCAGATATCAATGGTTTGGGTACATTTTATTGTTGCTAATGTGCTTCACCTGTAGTGTCACAAAAAAATGTAAAATATATACTGTACATATAAAAAAGTGTTGCTGTTTTCAGAGATGGCGCATTTATTCACATGTGGATGGGTCGCATTGTTATTGTTGTATTTTGCACTACCCATAATGCCATAAAAAAGAAATCATAATGAACAATAAAAACATTTTAATATCTTATAAATTGTATAATTCTGTTTTCGAAGCTAAATTCATTCAGATATTGATGGTTTGGGTGCATTGTTATTGTTTTACCTGGCTGTAGTATCATACTTATTTATGATTTTCTGTTATGCAACTTTCAAATATCAAGTATTTAAAGGTGATTATTAGCTATTAATTGTTTAAAAATAAATGCTTATAAAAAAAGAATTGCACCGCTTGTTCATTTGACTTTATTTATTTACGCATCCCTATATCATTATTTATTTACTATGTTTGACCCACTTGAGCTAATAAAACCATTTGACTATATAACTCATTCTAATGGTCATCTGCTACCCAAACGCTGTGCGTTATAACGCGTCCGTGATGCTCAATGGAACAGGTCGCTTTCACGCGCAGGCAGTGGAGGTGAGGATGGTGGACATGTCATCTCTTTCCACGTACCTCAACAATGAAGGTCCTCTCTTCTCCACAAACAGACACGACCCAGAAGAGAATGTGGAAATAGCATGTTTTCCAACAGAACCCCGGGAGTCCCGTCTTTCTCCCCCTGGCTCCCACCCCCGCCATGACTGTCCCCAAATTCCCCCCACCGTCCGCCGTTGATTTCCAGGCTTGTTTCTTGTTTATGGTCTTTATTATTTCAGAAAAAGAACGAGCGTCCTATATTCCCGATGGTGCTTTGAGCGTTTCTTCTCAGTCGAGCGTTAAATTCGCAAAGCCATTTTGTGTTGCGTCTTCTCAAGGTGGTGCGTTAAAATGATGCTGCGCCGCTGATGCGCTCGAGCGAATGCAGCACCATCAGCGCGCGCAACCCCACGCGGAAGTTCGAGTCATTGAGCGAATCGGCTCCTTTTGAACCGTTCGTTTCAACTAATCGTTTATTAAACAATTCTGCAAATACGTTTAAGCTACCCGTCACCTCCAATAAAAGGGGATTGGGAATTAAAAAGAAAAAAGCAGGAAAAAAGAAAACAAAAATGTAACGATTTGAGTTATGATTAGTCTTGACGACTGGGAATAGGCCTATTTAGAGGGGGAAGAACGTTTATTTTTGCATTTACGCACTCAAGAAATAATTTCAGATTCCTCAAAAGATAAATCTAAATTTAAAAATGTATGTTTTGTTTAATCGGTACCTATAGAAATGTGGTGACGCAGCCAAGGCTTTATAATTTAGGGTGAATTCAGGTTGATTAGGACACTTTTTCCAAGTCTCGTCAGTGGCAAAAAGTGTCCGAATCACCCCGAATTCATTTATTTGCGTATTGTCATATTAACCTGTCAGTAATTGCACTTATTTACATGACAATAACAGTGCTTGGTTCATTCAGAATCAGACACAAACGAACTGAAACAGTACTGAGTTCAGTTTAAATCAATTAACCACTCTAAATGATTGATTCATTGTGAAGAATCGGTTCATAAGAGTCATTCGCTCGGGAATCGGACCACATCGCGCTGCCTGTTATTGATTCAATGTGGGGTTTGGGTGGGCGTAGAAATGTATATTTTTCCAGAAAGAGACATTACAATTTGTTTGGGTTTCTTATGTTACCCATCTCAGTTTTGCACCTAAAGTGTCCAAGCCAATAAGGATCTTCTATATGCATCACAAACAAACATCAACAACAAACAACTCATAAACAGTAACTGAAATAAGATCAACCAATGATGACTTTAGTTTAAACTGACTCCACGAATCACTTTCAAATGAATCATTTAAAGTAACAGATTCAAACAACCACATGATACTACCAAAACGTATGCTATATATAAAAACCTATTCATAAAGCACCATGTTAACATCCAAGGAGATTTCACTGGGCTGTAGAGCTACTTCAAATGTCATAGCCTTTGTGTTCTTCTTTAAAACTGAAAAAGAGCTAATTGAATCCAAATCAAATGAAAAGCATGTACTATACTCTCATAATGCCCATTTTCATGCCCATTTCATCTAAGATGAAAATAATTTTATTGTAATTTGCTTGTTAACGCCACTGGACTACAGTGTTATTCAGGGTGTTTAACATGTAAGGTGGTTCAGAAACCTTGAGGACCTGATGGCCATCTCAAAGGCCAGTAGGTGTTCAGGGATCATAGGAGGTTTTGTGTCTGAGGGAAGGGATGGGAAGTCAGAGAGACAGGTTGTGTTCTGGGTGCGCTGCCGTATATCTGGGTCACAGCGTGCAGAGCTTACGCCAGCCCTGGAGATGCTCCTCTCTGCGGTGTGACAATGACGGGATGGAAGCCAGAGCTCCAAGATGAGCAGCAGGGGAGGCCTGATTTCTAACAGTCTCTCCATCTGGAGCTGTGTTAAAGCAGTGAGACACACACGTTGGGTTTCCATGTTTTATGGGGACTTTCCATTGACATAATGATTTCTAAACTGTACAAACTGTATATTCCCTAACCCTTAACCTACCATCACAGAAAACGTTTTGCAATTGTACATTTTTAACTTTATTCCATATGATTTATAAGCTGTTTTTATCATGGGGACCAAAAAACTGTCCCGACAAGGTCAAAAAATACTGGTATTACTGTACTTGTGGGGACATTTGGTCCCAGTAACATAGGGAATATGAGGCACTCTCTCTTGCTCTCTCTCTCTCTCACACACACACACACACACACACACACACACACACACACACACACACACACACACACCTCACACCTCAGTTGGACATAGTGGTGTATTAGAGGTAAAAAATGATATAAATACTGTTCGGTTTCTCGCACAAACCGATCGTTTCGTGTCTTAGGACATTAATGTGCCGTCACGAGCCGCAGGGTTTAATTTGGATTTGTCTATGGAAGTTTTTTGGACTTTTATTGTTCAAGTTCCCAATCACTGCTATTATTTGACTGACAGACGGCAGCGGTTGCAGTTAAAAATCATAATTTGCGTTCGAATGAAGAAACAAAGTCATCTACATCTTGGATGCCCTGGGGCAAGCAGATAAACATCAAATTTTCATTTTTGGGTGAACTATCCCTTTAATGAGAATCATCACTGAATAAAAAGACAGTTACAACAACAATCTCTGGATGCATTACATAAGAATTTGGGGTAAACATGCTTCATTATTGAAAAAAAAAATCTTAAAAAATGTTTTCCCTTTTTGATTTTGGGGTGCAATATATATATATATATATATATAATATATATATATATATATATATAATAATTCTAGTTCATATGGACTAAAGCTGGAATTAACACAACATACAACAACTGCATTCAGCAATAATAATAAAAAAAAAAACAGCAATAAATATGTAGGCTTTTATAGTCTATTAAAACACTTCATTTCACTAGTGAAGCTGCAATGAAGTAATTGCGGAGTTCCCATAAAACACTGTACCACACTGAACACCGAGTCTCAGACAAACACATTTCACCCACTCACCTTCCACCAGCCTCCATTTGCAGAGAGAGAGAGAGAGAGAGAGAGACATCCTCATCCATCTGTCTCTCACTCCCCCATCTCACTTTTGTAGAATCTAAATTAGCATGTCATATAGGTCATGTGCTACTTTTATGGTCCGAGGTATGAACAATTTTCCTGCGTTGTACATTAAAAGGATGATTTGCACTGACCACTTAAGACATTTTAAAGTGAATAAGTACTGGTATAGAGTTTAGCAAAATAATCATGTGATCTTTAAAGATTCAATTATATTAATAGAGACTGAAGATTGTTCAAGTACTTGTTCATAATATAATATAATATAATATAATATAATATAATATAATATAATATAATATAAAATAATATAATATAATATAATATAATATAATATAATATAATATAATATAATATAATATAATATAATATAATATAATATAATATAGAGTAATGTTTGGGTTATAGGGTACAATTTGTTAAGCCAAAGTATTTACTAAAAACAGAATTATTTTAACATAAAGTCAAGACTGTTATTCCAAAATAAGAAAATAAATGTCAATATTTGTTGATGTGATGAGTCTATTCCACATTAATGTTATTCATATTCAACTTGGTGTTATTTTAGTATAACTTATTTATTATTATAGTATTTATTAATACTTTGAATTCACTTTTATTTTTATATTTTCAGTTTTCATTTTAAATATTGTTTAAGTTTTAGCAATTTTATGTGATTCTGTAATTTTTATTTTTTAAATATATATATATATTTTAATTTTACTTTTATTTAAATTTTAGTTAATTCAACTTCTTTATTTCAACTACCAAAAACAATGTTTAATAGTTTTAGTCCTTTTAGTCCTGAACAACTTAAATGATGGTGCATTTTTTTGTGGAGACAAATTGTTTGTATAATGCAAAGCGTTATTAGCATGCCTTTCTTGATGCTGAAGCATTCAGAAATAAACCAAAGGTTGGGGCTGGAATCACTGCTGACATTTAAGAAAGGTCACCATTATGCTGAAAGGGCAGTTAAACATATAATGTAGATTCAGAACCAGTCATGAAAGCATAAAACAGAAAGATTCAACGAGAGTAATGTGTTTTATTGTTAAACGTCATCTTCTTATATAATCATCTGAAGGAATAAGCCATAGTACCAGCAAACGGTGTGTAAGAGACATGACTCAACATGCTAAATGGGATCAATCAGCTGATTCAGAACCCCTGCGTCCGGATGCACTTCAAACCCTTAACATTGTTTGTGCGATGACGTACCTGGCCTTGGTTGAGCAGTTAAACGCATTTGGTTTGTCTATTGGTGAGTCATCTTTGGTCTGGGAGACATTAAACTGATTTCATGTTCCAAAACATTTGGAGAGAAAACTAATCAAGCCTATCTTTTCTTCCTGTTTTCCTTTTAGGCCCTTGAAGGTCATCAGGAGCTACAAAGCTGTCAATCATCAGCAGGTCCGTCAGTCTTATGGTGGCTGTTGTCAGCCGATAAATCAAAGGTTTCTTGCGACCCACCATTAGATGAAGAAAGTCTAGAATACACATTGGAAATGTAGAACGCTGTAGTTTGAGAACTGGGCCACTAACTGGACTCAAGACTGCTGGTGTGCACATATGCTACAATCCCATAATCCTGCTTTACAACTGTGCCTTTCTGCAGGAAACTAAGCCATCAACAGCTTCAGATGAGCCCTGGGAAAACTATCCTTATCCGCTGGTAATTTCAGGGAAATATGCAGGCGAATGAGTCTTAAATTTCACATCCTCTTTGCTCTTTATGAACATTCTTGAAATGATGGTCCAGCTTGTTCACATTAGTTAATGCATTAACAAAAAATGAATCATTTTTAAAAGCATTTATTAAGTTTATGGTAACTTATGGACTCAATCGTTAATAGTCGAACGTTTAAAAGTTTGGGATCGGTAAGATTTTTAAATGCTTTTGAAAGTCTCTTCTGCTCACCTAGGCTACATTTATTTGATAAAAATACAGTAAAAACAGTAATATTATGAAATATTATTACAATTTAAAACAGCTGTTTTCTATTTGAATTCCTGTGATCAAAGCTGTATTTTCAGCGTCATTACTCCAGTCTTCAGTGTCACATGATCCTTCAGAAATCATTCTAATATGATGATTTGCTGCTCAAGAAACATTTATTATTATTATTATTATTATCAATGTTGGAAACAGTTGTGCTGCTTCATAACTTTGTGGAAACCATGATTTTTTTCTTTTTCTTTTTTTTTCAGGATTCTTGAGTGAATAAAATGTTTAGTATTCATTTGATATCGAAATTTTCGGCAAGTCACTTTAGATCAGGTTAACTAATGTTTGCTGAATAAAATAGTATTAATTTATTTTGGGAAAAAAAAATCTTTTGACTTTTGAACGGCAGTGTATGTAGAAATTAAAGGTACAATTTGTGATATTTTTTTCCGCTAGAGGTCGCTAGAAGCATATTCAAAACAAAGGCGTAGTTTGATGACGCCAAGTTTTAGAGCGGAAACTTGGGACATGTGGTCTCCATCTCAAAGGACGGTGCAAAAGAATAGGGATTGGAGTCTGGAAGAACTCATGTTCGTGGATGCGATTATTAACGTTACTGTAGTATGAAGCAGAGCAGGACCGAGTGTTGCGGGAGCTGAACGAGGAGCTGGAGCGATTGATCAACACACGCCTCACGAGCAGCGGGACTTTTATTATGACACAGTCGCTGGCGCCGCTTCCGCTTTTCCGGTCATGAGTTTACGGGAGCTGTCCTTGTCGACAGAACCAGCGGCAGATGGTAAACAGTAATTATGTTCCATAAATAATTAACACAATCCACCATAAAACGTGCAAGAAGTAAATAAGGAACTGCTTGAAGCAAGCTAGTGGTTTGCTGGACGCTAGACACTACTTCCGCATTTGTCCACGGCACTATTGTCATGTGGTTTCTACGTCAGTAAAGGCGGTAACAAAGGTAACTGACGTCATTGACAGGCGACTGCACTGCCCCGTGTCACTGTTTAGAATGGGAATTTTCTCATGATTTACAAGTAGTTGAAAACATTAGAGACATTGTTTGTAATCAGCTGGACAAAATATATAACACTAGCCTAGTGGTTTTTGGATATTTTACTGCAAAAATGTTACATATTGTACCTTTAACATTTACCTAGTTAAATGATGTAACAGTTTTGTTGCTTTCTAGAACTTTGAAATGATTTTCTATGACACGCAAATTAAAGGGATAGTTCACCCAAAAGAACACAAAAGAAGATATTTTGAAGAATGTCATTTGATGGACCCCATTGACTTCCATAGTATGGAAGTCAATGGGGTCCACCAACTGTTTGGTTACCCATATTTTTCAAAATATCATCGTTTGTGTTCAACAGAACAAAGAAATTCATATAGGTTTGGAACAACTTGAGGGTGAGTAAATGATGACAGAATTTTCATTTTTGGGTGAACTATCCCTTTAAGCTGCTGATTAAATTTTTATTGAATATATTCAGTGTTTCACAATCTTGATCATTTTACGGATGCAATTATACATATGTTTGACCAGCAGAGGTCCCTGTAACCCGGTAAACTGCTGTCCTGATTGAAGGAGACATGCTTGATAGCAAATAGGCGTGACAACATTCAAATAAAGCTATTATAGAGACCAATAGGCTACTTAGCAATGTATTCAAAATTAATTAAAAAAACAACTTAAACTTAAAGACCTTTTGCATCAAACAGAGATAAGCCTCTAACTATTATTTTTTGTATGATAATGTAACCGGTACGGTCATAGTAAATACCTTCTTTTTTTTTTTTTTTTTAGAGATTGTTTACAAAAAGCTATTCAACCCTAAGCCCTGACAGGCTGTTTTGAACTCACTTTCCATAAGGCAACAGTGCCACCTCTGTCTTAAGCGATTATAAATGTCAAAGCATATCCTATACACAACAGACTCTCACAAGTGGAAACAATTTAGATTTTTATGGCATTGCATGAACCGAGTTAATCTATAACATATTTCTCAGTCAGGATGTCATGGATTCAGCTCAAATGCTGACTATGACATATAGGTTTAAAACTTAAACATGCCACAGCAAAGTCAGTTTCAGCCCCACCTCAACAGAGTTCGCAGCTTTCAGCACAGGTTAAACAGTGCCCGTGGCACATTATCTAAAGTAAACCTCTAACTGCCATATATCTCTCTGGATGAATCACACAAAAACACATCCGGCCTCATATTTCACCCTAAACTAAACTAAAAAAAAACAAAAAAAAAAACACACACATTGGGCATAAAGAAAAAATCTACATTTGAAACCATTACGATTTTTTAATATATTGATTTTGGGTTCAAAATATATCCAGGATCTTCACAGATTTTATGAGATTCACTCCTCTACTTGAAGATCAAACAAAATATTCAGTCACAAATAAAAGTAGTTACACTTTTTTTAGGCTAAGGACAATCAAGTCACCACCCAATGTGATTCAAATATCACTCTGTACTATTCAAATGAAATAAAAGCGTTGGAACATGACAGAACATTTATTCTCAGAACAAATGAATCATCTTGGCAGTTTTGAGGCATAAATGAATGAACACTCTCATGCGCTGTGAGACCAGTTCTCGCACTACAGTTTGCTGACAAGTGAGCATTAGCACCAAAAGCTGATTAGCTTTCTCTCTGAGACAGCGGCCCACTGTTCAAACACACAGATATTTGGCACGCTTTCAGCCAACAGGCTCAGCCACATACTTCAGCTAAAAACACCTCAAAATGTCATCAACTCGCTCCATATCGCATCACATTTTTTTGTATAAGGCCGCTAAAAAATCTTTATCCCAGTTGCACTTCAGAGCACTCAGACACCTTTTTGAGTGCACAGACTGTAACCAGACATGTTAGGGAAGTGAATGTGGCTGACCGGGAAAAAATTGGCAAGCTTTGACTCACCCGGTCTCCTGTGGCTTTGATGTTTGTTAAAGAGGAGCCTTGGGGAAAAATAGCCTTTGTCATTGACACTAGTCAATACTGGGAGGGAGCATCAAGAAAAAAACATGTTTATATGCACTACAAGGCAAAAGTTTTAAAGCATCTGCTTAATAGTTATTATAAATATTATATTTATAATATTTAATGAGATAAAAAGGGTTTTAAATTTCATTTTAAATGTATTATTTATTTTAAATTAAATTTAATGTTAAATGTGTACAAAATTTTGAATGAGATTTAAAAAAAAAAAAATACTAACAAGAATATTCAATTAAAAATGTTGTTCCCTTGCTTGTTCACAACTTGTTCACTTTGAAAAATGTGAGATGCAAGCACTGGAACAAAGATTTTATATACTATAGAAAGACAGTGCACTTGTAGGCCTATTATTATGAATGGGAGAAAGTGATGCACAATATGCCAGAATAATTAAGTTCTACCTTCTAAATAAGAGCCAATAGCTGATTGGTAAAGTCATTGCATTACTGCAGCTGCTGTTAGAAGCTCCGGTTCCTATAGAAACAGTCAGACAGGCGCTTCCACTTAGGACTGCGCATGCACATTAGCTTGATTCAGCCTCAAAAATAACATTGTTTGTCACGATTCAAGCGTTTAGAAACAAAATTCATGAGACAGTTGTTGTCGGATTTCATTGGCGATTTCAAATGTGAAATTTAATCAAAAGATTAGTGAACAGCTTTGGAGAATTTTAGGCTATGTTTCCCTAATCAGAGACATCAGAGCTGCACTTGCATGCCTGAGAGGTGATTCAAAGATGGCCGCTGAGTGAAATGACTTATCTTAAAAGGATTTTGACTGGAATGAGGAAAAAAACGCAAGATCTCAAGATGCGTTTTTAAAAGTTTAACTGATTTTAACGGTTTTAGAATGCTGTGTCATGCCGGAGACGCTGCAAAAGATGCAAGACACGAGCACAACGGTCATACACATCCGTCTAGCATGTTTACAATGGAAAAGTAGTGCACTAGAATAGAAAAACGTGTTCTGTGTGAACGGCTCCTAATAAGAGTGCAGAAAGCTCTGGATTCGGCTATAAGGACAAAGCAGATATTGGTATCTAAAAACTAAAAAAAAAATCCTCTATTGTCAATCAAAAGCTGTTGAAGTAAAATGCAGAATAAAATAAGCAGTAACCTTATAATGTGATGTAAAAGCAATGAGTGCTTTCATTTTTACCTTTAATCTACTGGCAGTAACAGTCAGCATATTGAAAATACCAATGTCAATCTTTTACTGAAAATGTCAATCACCTTCTTGTTTGAAACCTTTGTGGTTAAAGGTAGTAAGGAAATCATTCCACTCTAAAATAGAATAAATGTATTTGTTGTGACCCGCTGAGAAACAATGAGTTCCGAGTAAGACAGGGAAGAGATCTGGCAAAGAAAGCAAATAACAAAACACCTCAACACACAACCAACGTGGCTTGGTATGATGCACTGCTGGCTTTACACAACAAAACCGTAAAGCAGTCAGCAGATTGAAACCAGTCCATCCACACTTATAAAAAGATTCTTTTGCAGTATTCATACAGCCTTCTTAAAATTGAAAGGTCAAACAGCCTGGAACACAGTCTTCATATAATGGGAAAGAAAATAAAAAGGCAAATGAACAAAAATTACCCTATTATAAACATTCCTGGTGTCATTGTACAATGATTAATCAGGGCAGATTGTCCCAAAATCTTTTGTGTGATGAGACCTGTCACAATCATGAATTTTGCACTGAAGATTAATTATCATATAAATAATTGAGATTAACAATTTTCATTAAATCTTTTACATGAAATAACATAATAACAATTACTATAAAATAGGCCCATACAATTTACTTTAATACTGTGAAAATATAATATAATATAATATAATATAATATAATATAATATAATATAATATAATATAATATAATATAATATAATATAATATATAAACCCACAAACCTTCATTTCGTATAAATATCTTTGAGCAATTTATAAGTGTTTCTATTTTTTATATTCTTTATTCTTTCACCGGACAATATTGCGCGTTTGATGTACAATGTATCTCAAATAACTGCAATTAGATGGAATAGCAACAATCTGATGATTAATAATCATGACAGGCCTGGGTTATTAAGTTATTAAGTTTAGTTATTTTAGATTGTCTGAAAACTTTCCAATAGTTAAGAGTACTTTTTAAAGGTTAATATGCAGAGATTACTAAGCAAATTGGCTCCACCAATGGCGTGAGTTTGGGGCGGGGCTATCTGTTTGTCTGACCAATGCAGAGAGAGAGTTTGGAGACACTAAGAGAAATTACACACTTCAGGTTCTAATCTTGGTTAACACTAATGTAATGCAAGTTATGGCAGTAATAAAAAGCGTTACTGTTGGGATGCATCGAGTTGCATTCAAGGATGAACTTAAACTTTAGCCTCTACATTCTGATGACCATTTCAGTTTCCAGCAGGCGGAGGCTCAAACAAACATGGGCTGATTCCTGGGACAAAATATTCTTCCTCCTGCACATAATTTCAGGTCTGAAATGTCCAGTCTTCATGCATTCCATTACTGCAATGGATAAAAATCAGCCTCTTCCAACATTTTTTCCCCCTTTAGATTTGTTATAAGTCAACACCAATTGCTTGTATGCAACCTATTTTACTTTCATAACAATAGACGTATTTCAGAGAAAAACAGGATTTATAACAGGCAAAAATAATGTAAGGCGAGACTTCATGAATTTATCCATGAAAATACAATTAAATTCATCCATTAAATGCTTTTAAAGACATCCATTATTCATTTTATTCATTGGATCCAATAGTGGGAAACAAAAATCACTTCAGAAGAAGAGCAATTATTTATTTTGATCAAAGATTTTAGTTGGATATATTTATATATAGTTCTTTGGAATAACATGCACCAATGAATCGCTCACAATGACAGCAGGAACATGAATTAGAAAGTAAATAGGGTCAAATTTGATGTCAGATTGACTCAATCTTTTGATCAATAGAGAACGGCTGAGCAGTTCCTGGGAAATGACAAGTCCACTCAAATAATAGGCTGTGAAAAGCTTTTCATAATAGGAACATTTTCACAAGGAAATGTCCAAAATTCAGAATATATAACAACATGAAGAGCTTTTAGAGATCATATTTATGTGGTTTAAATTTGATTTTACCACATCATTCATAAAGAACATAAAGCACAGGAGTCCTTTCGGGTGAGTTAGCGGTTCGAGGTTTGCTGTAACACTACATGAACACTCTCATCTTCGTCTCTTTGACTTTGAGAATGGTTAATGATGTGGGCCGTAGCTGAAACAAGACCATGAGGGTAAAGTTACTCTCTCCGGCACACTAACAGACAACAAAGCAGGTCAGCAGTTTGAAGCATGCAAATCCAGTCTATCCCGCACACTTCAGTTGGAAACGAGACATAATTAGACATCTCAGACTGACTACACTCCTAAAACCGATGTAACATGAAGAACCTTTAACATCTATGGAACTTGTACATTCCACAAAATGTTGGAAAAATGTTTCATATAAGAACTGTTTAATGAAAGGTTCTTTGGGGAAACGAAAATGGTTCTTCTAGTACACAAGTCATAAACAGTATGGCCTCAGTAAGTATTAAGACATTTAAACCTACATAATGCAATTATGTTCAGACACTTTAAGTGTCCGGGTACTTTCTGTGACTACCATTTAAAAGAAAATTTGGAGCCTACAAGCTAAATGAGCCGACAAACAATCATAAACTAGTTCATAGTTTTGCCAAACAAGCACTTAGTTATAGAGGCACTTTAAAAACACACACAAACTAACACCTATATCCATCCTTCCTGAGAAACTAGACATCTTTTAGACAATTTCTGTAGCAATGAAACCCTATAATTATCTATAACTGCCATTCTTCTATGGACATGACATGTAACTTGGTCTAATGGTTTACATTAACAGAGGAAGATGATCTACAGCAGGTGAGAGGTGAGCTGTATTCATATAACATGATGGCAGGTGAAGATTACATTTACGGTGGTCATGACGAGAACGTGGATTGTAAACGTGAATTGTTTCTACACAGGATCATACAGAAAACTGTATTCGGTACGCGTTTCACAAAGAATGTGGACATTCTCGTCAAGCGAGGACTTTCACATACGCAGCGCTGACAGTTGACGGTTGCCTGCCAAACCACAAGATACTGAAAATAGTAACTACTTATACACATTTAAATAGAGTATTTAAAATTAAACTAAATAAAAATTATAGTAAAGAAACCCTTTTGATAAAGCAGTTACTTTTCAAGTCAATAAAAAAGCAGCTTTTCAGATAAATAGCAGATTGTACCAAAAACCATTAAGGATGACAAAATGTGATAAATCATGAAAATACTTTTTTTTTTTTTTTTTTTTTACAGTGTATGCATTTCAAAACAGTTTACATTTTTGCCTCTTTAAAATACATACTGGAATGCTAGTTGTTACTACGCTTACAAAATCTGCTTTGAAAAAAAGAGAAACATAAACTTTATTGATTTATGGTAGTCTTTGGTAACACTGTTGGAAAAGTTATGCAAGTCACATGTTACATGTAAAGATCTGCAATTGTAAAAGTATGTTACACATCTAAAACTCCCAAACACGGATATGTTAAAAGATCACATTTTATAATATTTGATTTTCATATGTACATAAAAATGCAAACAACACATAAAAAAGCAAGTCACTGGAAGGCACTACTAAGACAAAAAGGTGAGCAAAAAATAATGAAAAACTATTGTAGGCACTGACTACATTACTAGGAATGCACTAGTAAGTTCAAGGCTTTACATTTCAAGTTACTGCTCGGCAGGTATTGGCTTGTGTGGCAAAAGTTAGCACTTTACCAGTAATATGTAATCATGTTTAAACACATTATAATGGAAAATGCTTAGGATCTGCTCCTATCAATGGATATGAAAGGTAAAACCTGACCTTGGATCAGCACTACTTTACAAGCTTTTGTACCTTTACTCTAGATCTCGGGTTTCTCAGCCACGTCTTCTCTATATGAAGGTATCTGGTGACCGGAGCTGATTCTGAATCAGTTCTACAAGGAAACTTTAACATCATCTTTTCAAGCTCACCTATTCACAGTATCTCCTACTTGTTGGATAAAAAGCTTGAAGATTGAGAATGTATCTATAGATTTGTCAAAGATGCATATTAAGTGACAACGACCAAACGCTATCGAGCATTCAATGTAAGCTGTCGCAAACACTTCTACACAGCTCCATTAACAATAGTAAATATCAAAAGGTGGAAAAGCTTACCTGTTTTAATAAAATAATAATGTAAATCATGTTTTCCTTGCAATTAGCTTCTATTGCATCAGAGACCACTGAGATGCAGTGAGTCTATACTATAGGCTTCATTGAAGTAATACAGTACTTTATAGTTAAGCAGCTAATTGCAGCGTTACCCAAAGTGCATTTTAGAGTCTCTAAATGCATGTCTTAAGTGACAAGAATCACATTTTAGTACAAACACATGAGAACGTTTGGAAGACTACACGTGTAACCTCCTGAATGATGCTATCCAAGGGTAATACTTAGTGTCAGACAGAGTGGCTACATTTAAATCAACACCATCTGCTGTGCCAGTGGCAGACAGAAAACATCAAGAGTACAAAAATGCCCTATGAAGCAATGGTTCATATATACACTAGGTTTTATATACAGCACAAATGCTAAAAGTACTATGCACTGGTACAAAGTACTAACGCTGCCTTCAAATCATGTAAGAATGATCATATTTACAACATGAGCACCACAACTGTCGTAATCATCAGTCGGGAAACTTCTTTAAGTCCAGACTGTCTGAATTAGAGGCATGTGGATTAAAGAATCACAGCGGAAAAAAAACTTGAAACTTGGTTCTTGGAATTTTATACAGTATATATCTATATATTTATACAGTATATTTATGTGTGTGTGTATGGGTGTGTATATAAATCATTCTAATATGTTGATTTATTATCAATATTGGAAACAGTTGTGCTGCTTAATATTTTATATAACCTGTGATACTTTTTTTTTTTTTTCAAAATTCTTTGACGAATAAAAAGTAAAAAAAAAAAAAAACAGCATTCATAGAAATCTTTTGTAACAATTTACACAGCCTTTCAAAAGTTTGGGGTCAGTAATTTTTTTTTCTTTCTTTTTTGAAAGACTTTTACTGTTAGAAAAGATTTATATTCACAAGTTCACAAAAATATTAAGCTGTTTCTATCACTTATAATAACTATCAAGTCATCATATTAGAATGATTTCTGAAGGATCATGTGAAATATGTAAATTGTAATAATATTTCACAATATTACTGTTTTTTTGTTTGAGCATAAGAAACTTAAATATATATGTGTGTGTATATTTTTTATATATATATATATATATATATATATATATATATATATATATATATATATATATATATATATATATATATATATATATATATATATATATATATATTATAAGGGTGTGAAATATTAAATGAATAACATACATAAGTTAATATACATTATACATGTAAACATGCAATTAATTTTCCCTTCATGTTGTTATGCACTACCACTACAGCTTCTTGTCTTCAAGAAAGATATGCAATTTTCCATTGCATACAGTTTATTCTGACCAAAATCACTTCATGTTGCGATTACGGATTCCAGAAACGTCCCAGAAGAACTTGAAAGCAGCATTAGTACCAAGTACTTAATATTCATTAAAAATGTAAATTCACTCAAAACACACATCTCACCTTTCACTCCTGGTTGATTTTTTTTAGTCTTGAAAAAATATCAACAATCTCACTCCTAGAAAAGTACGTTCCTTTGCACAATAACAGCTATGTACAAGAGTCGACCAGAGAGAATGCTCAATCAGGCCCAGCATTACTGAGGCATGTTGTTCTTTAGCTCAAATCGACTATATACCTGCTTGGATTTGTTCAACTTGTTGTAATGGTTGACAAGGTCCAATTTGCTGTGACCTAACGTCATGCGTTTCTCGTCCCGCCGATGTATCCCTTTCTCCGGGCCCATCCTGTCCATTGGCAAGGGGCCTGGTGGAGGAGGAAGTTGCTTACTCTCCGGCTCGTTCTGAGAAAGATCTGGCCCACCGAATGGAGAGGAATGAGAAGGCTTCTTCTGGAGGAGGTGAGGGTCCTTGTCCTTTGTGGAGAACAACTCCGTGAACTTACTGAGGAAAGGGGCAGGGAGTCGATGTTTTGGGGAGATCCTGTTGTCGGTTGGAGATTGTTGAGTTGGTGATGGAGGTTTTGGAGAACTGTAGAGACCTAAAGACTGGATTTTGGATGTCTGTCCAGCAATGTTTGTGCGTAGATACTCTGCTGCTCCGACTTTGGACCATTCCACCCCGGCGGACTGAACTGTCTGATTTTGGTGGGTGTCGTTAAGAGAACCTCTTCTCATGTGGGTTCCTTGAGGCATTTGAAGTGCTGAACTCGTGACTTCTTTCCAGTCAGGAGTCTTATGCAAGATGTCCGGGTTCTTCTTGTCATGCGTGACTTTGTAAACAGGTTTCATGCCTGGAGGTGCAGCTTTGATGCTGGAAACGCTACCACTGGATTGGCTACTGGAGTTCTCAGAATACACTTTCTCCTTGCTGCCGTAGTTCGCAAGGAAGTCCATCCCAAAGTTTGGTGCAGGCATGTTGTAAGAGTAACCGGGCAGATCGTCTTCATCTGGATTGTGGAAACGGTCTATTATTTGGGAATCTGCATACATACAGCGGAATTCACGATCAAAGCAGTCTGTAATGTGGCCGGAGAACTGCATCAGCATGTTGCTATGGACCTGAGCGGAAAGCCATGTAAAACTAGAGGAAAAAAAGAGCATAAGAGCACAATTTAAAGAAAATTAGACTTTAAAAATGTCCTGTCGACACAAAGGGATTCATTGATGAAACATGAACAGAACGAATTTCCGTAAAATTGTTCAGAAAATCATTTTTACATAAATTGTTGCACTGAATTGAATGCTTTTACAACTCGCACAAACATTCGTTCTGCTTGGGTTTCATAAATGAGGTTTAAAGATTCTATCCAGCCTGGGTGAAAAGGTTAAAACTCAATCCTTAATTATAGCTTTATGGATGGTTCAGGTGACTTACGATAACAAGTGTTTAACTGCGTTCAAGCTAACCATCTGTTTATGGCATTACTCAAATGTCTTGCATGATACTAAAATAAAGGAGCATGTGATAAGCATTGCGTTAGATCATCACAGTCTTTTCCGGTTTGTAGGTTAAAAGAGCACAAAAGACAGAAAACTGTATCCCAGCATGCATCATTCTCTGTTAATTATTTCTCCGTTACAAAAGTTCTAAAATGTCTAAATTATTAGTTTTACAGAACTATGTTTGCAAGTAATTTCCCTTTGAACTGTGTGCATTTCAAGTCAAATAAAACTCCCTGTTGGCTATTATATGGGTAAAGCCTTTAACACGAGTGTGGCCTCACCCACTATCCACACTATAAAGTTTTACACAGGCCACACTATCCCTGAAATAACAAGACAACTCCTACACAGACTCATTCCTACTAATAATTCCTAATCATCATAATCAGGGCCTAAAATTTAACACTCATCAAGGGCCAAATGTGAGTTGGTGAGTATATGAAATGGTGTCAATTGCCAGTTGGCCACTAACATTTTTATGAATTTTAACATGAATGACGCTCCGGACAGGTGACCCCATGAAAGTTTAAGCCTTGACCATTGAAATATTCAAGCAGAAGAAGATGTGAATGTGAGCTCATTTCTTTACTTGCACACTGTGTGGAAAGTTTTGTGTGCGAACATCCGAAGTGAGCTGCCTCTCAGACAGCGTGCGAATACTAAACTGAGCTCTCTTTCACATCTTGTTGCACGACAATGCTGTCTTGTTGCACGACAATGCTGTTTAAGTTTTTGAAAACGATATTGTTGCTATCTCCGTGTAAAAAACGCGAATCCGTGAGAATATCAAAGTGCAGTAAACTGTAAAAATGTAAAAAAACCTAAGATCCGTGGTGTGTATTCGCTCTTAAAGTGACAGCAGCCTAATATTCCAACTGCTGTCTGTGTTTTTAATGTAAATTAAACATCAAAGGACAGAGAAAAAAACAGTCACTGCCCTTGACTGAATAACATTTGTAACTTTAATACGGATTAATTAATAAGGATGTTTAATTTATAAAGTGAAGACTATGCAGTGTTATTTTTCATTTGCTATTAAATTTGTATTAAATTTCACCTTAAAACTACTGTCAAAAAAATCTGAAAATCTCTTTTTATTTAATTTTGTATCTTTATTATACTGTATTTATTTTTGCTTTTGCTTGTAATTTGATTATTTGTTTTAATTTTATTATGGACTGTTTACTTGTCTTTAATGGTTAATATATATTAGATAGGCTAATAGTTTTAGCTGTGGTATCAAAATTGGAATAGGGAATTGTGAATTTTCACTGGTTTCCATGGCCTGTAAAAAATATTTATGGCCAATATTCTTAATTCACCGGTCATTGGCAAGTGTGGCAAAAAGTTAGTTTTAGTCCCTGATCATAACTGAGGAGCAGATCAGCCATTTAGACACAATCCATGCAAGACTGTGATTGCTTGTTGGGTCTCAGCTTCCAAATAATTGTTAAAAAAACAATGTATTGCCTTTGTAATTCATCAGTTTCACAAAAAAAAAAATCCACAAATTAGCCACTGAGGTTTGGAAGCTGATGGCTACAACAGGGCTAATGCCAATGCTAACACGTGCCTGAGAAATGCAGACTCATCATGTTTTCATTGCTAAGCTGCTCAAGTCTACACATGTCTGCTGGAGCGCATGAGGTGCATGTCCTGTCATCTCCCTGCCAAAACGCTGCCATGCACTAAAATGCTTTGCATAATACAGAGTGATATGACTGAAATGAGATAAGCCTGGACTGATGGGTATTTCAACGTGAATAATTCAATGCAACTGAATTCCTCCTGTGAAATATTTCAAGTTGCTTCTAGCATAGTTGGCTTTCAAAACTCTTGCTGTGACACGTTGTACCTGCTAACCTGTATGTTAGTGTAGTATGTCAAACACTGACGACGCAGATCTTTTGCTGTTAATTATTGTATCTTGTATCAAATTACTGCTACAGCCCTTTATAGAATAACATATTTTTACCACTGTGGTAAAACTCGGTATTAGTCACCAGTGTCATCAAAATAACATTTAAACAAAATGATTCTTAAAAATTACTAAGACGTACAGTAGTAAATATCACTATAGCAATTATGATATCTGGTGAAAATTATGATAATATAATGCATTTATTTAAAACTAAATTACACAATGCTTGAATAAACACATATGACATGATTAACATACCTGTAGGATCCAGCTATGACTTCCTCACAGTCAATGATCATGAATTTCTCTTGAACCTGACCTGAGAATTTCTTCCCACTTTTGGTGCAATACGTGTCTCCACATACACTTCTTATCCGCATATTCTAAAAAAAAATAAAAGCAGCATTACATAAATGTTAAATAATCAGTTATTAAAAACATGAGTATATTTTGAATAAAATTTTAATTTGAGTTCTGGTTCACCTACACTACCATTCAAAATTTTAGGATCAGCCAGATTTTTTTAGGTTTTTAAAACAAGTCTCTCAAGCTACATTTATTTGATCAAAAATACAGTACAAACAGTAATATTGTGAAATATTATTACATTTTAAAATAACCATTTTCTATTTGAATATATTTTAAAATGTAATTTATTCCTGTGATCAAAGCTGAATTTTCAGCATCATTACTCCAGTCTTCAGTGTCACATGATCCTTCAGAAATCATTCTAATATGATGATTTGCTGCTTAATATATATTTCTTCTTATTATTAAAGTTGAAAATAGTTGTGTACATTTTTTTCATTGATTCTTTGATGCATAGAAAGTTCAAAAGAACAACATTTATCTGAAATAGAAAGCTTTTATAACATTATACACTACCGTTCAAAAGTTTGGGGTCAGTAAGAAAAAAAAATCTGAAAGGAATTTATACTTTTATTCAGCAAGGATGCATTAAATTGACATTTATTATGTTACAAAACGCTGTTTTGTTTTGACAAAAATGCTTTTGAAACAATATAAAATGTGTGCTATTTTGCTTTTTATCAGAATGACCTAATGGACTTATTTTAGGCAACTTACATAAGACGTATGTTATCCTGTTGACTGACAGATGTATTCAGAAACAAAACTGAAAACACCCATCTCATTGAAAACTTTCTTATGACATATTATGTGCAGGGATAAGAAGTCGTTAGCTGGACCACACAAAATGCAGTTTCTATGAGCGTGTCAGTGTTTGACTTACACTCAAGTGTGAATTCTGGATATCTAGTTCTGAGCACATGCTCAAGAAATGGGAGAGATTCTTCTCGTCCAGTAGAATATATACAGGAACCCGGCGTTTGTTGGAGGCCTCCATTAAATCACAGAACAAATCCACGTCTGTAAAAATATCCATGACTATTGCGATAACCTGTGTTGAACAGAAAAGTCATTAGGGCACAATCTTTAAATGTATATCAGTGATTACTTTAAACTTGAGGTGTTTTCAGTGATAAAATAATAGATGATAAGGATAATGATCAAGCAATTTAGCAGTCAAGTTGCTCATTATGTTTAATGTAACAATGATTATGCAATTACAAATTCTCCAGTAGTTATCTCGCCTAAAATCACATATTAATGTCACTTATAAATGTCTGAATGTTACCGCATTAAAAAACATCAAACTAAGCAACATTTTGAGAGGCACTTTTGTAGGTGTTCTGTTATAAAATAATCTTTTTGTGAAATATTTCGTTTGGAATGTCTGCTTGTGCTCTCTTGCACTACAAACATCAAAGCAAATAGCATTTATTTAAATTGAGATTTATGTGTGGCAAAAAGGTTCAGTCTAATTATTCCTTACGCACATTTTGTGGTACGTAAAATGTGATCAAATGTAACTAACCAAATGAAAGCGCAACAAGTATAAAGTATCTTGTTTACGTGTGACGTCACACGTCACATACAAAGAAATGCAAGTTTCGTGGAAAACTCCTTTATTATTGTTGATATTATGTGTTATTTTTCTGTCTGTTCCCGTTCTTAGCAATAATAATAAAAAAAAAAATCAAAAAAAAAAATCATGGAAACATTTCAACCAAAAGTAAGGAAACAGCATTGGCCAAATGTTTTGTATATTTTCCTCTGGTATAAGTGGGTTTCTGTTGTTCTTACCTTCTTGGCTTTACTAATAAGTGATCGAATGAGATCTTTGACATTTTGCGACTTGTCCCTCTGAAAGTATATCTGCGCTTCTGTGGGTCCACATCGGTTGGAAGCCTCTGGCCAGCCCAGTTCCAACATTGGAGGCTCCTCGTCGGACATCATGGGGAAATAAGTCCCTGAAGTGAGCTCTGACATCGTGTCTTCCTCCATGTCCACTCCATTAATCCCGCTGTCCGCGCCACTACTTTTGGCCACATATTCGGTGATATAGCGTATTTCCAGCGAAGACAAAAAGTTTACTTCTCTTTCGTCATGCAAGACTTTTTTATACTCCTTCTCGCCCTGTTCCAAGAGCGCGTCGGTGGCGAGCCGCGCGGTTTCATTGTGGCTGAGCTCTAGTGTTGATCCGGTTCTCCAGGGGTTCTTCACCTCCTCCAGCCTGGACGCGAGCTTCCCTTTACGCGCAGGGTTCGGGGTCGGACGCAAAGCCTCTGAACTGATCATTTCTACGACTGGTGTTAATCTGGGTTTCAAAAAAAAGTTTAAGCAAGCTTTCGGTTTTTAAAGCTGATGTATTCCAAAGCTGACCTTGTTTTGTGTCATGGTAGTTGGAGTGCGTTATTCCCAGAGGCCTCTCCGCGTATTGTTGTGAGCTGCTGGGAAACTCAACGCTGCGCTCCACCTGCGCGCTCACCTGCGGCTGCCCCGTTCAGCCAGCTGCTCCGCCTCCTCTGACGTCATATGGAAAGAAAACTATGGCAGGCCGTTTTAACCAAGTGGCAACCTCGTGAAGCCAATACGGAAGTAACTTAAACTGCGATTCATCGACTGGCCGCTAGGGACAGGCTGCAAAAGGGAGCAGAATCTCATTGACCATAATGTTAAAACAGCCACGTTTACAGCAGAAAAAAACATGTTTACACTCTGGTTCAAATTGTGGTTTGGTCTATACTGCTAATTTTGCCCTTCATGACAACTCTGCTAGGGGGGCGTGGTTTCAGCATGGGCTCCAACTACGTCCCGCCTCTTTGCCCATTTTCAGTTATCCGGGAGTGACGTGCGGTGACGCGCAGCTAAGATGGCCGCGGCCTCATTTTCGCTTCAAAACTGCGGTTCAGAACTCTATGGGTGACGTCACGGACACTACGTCCATATTTTTTTTACAAACCAACGCTAAACTTAAGTAATTATTCATGTTTTTTTATTTTATTTTTTTTTTTATTTTATATAATTATTATAAAAGATATAAAAGGAAATAAATGATCAATCAAAAATAAAATATATTCAATTCACATTTATTTGTATAGCGCTTTTCACAATACATATCATTTCAATGCAGCTTTACAGAAAATGCATGTCAACATTAAAATTTAGAGTAATCTAATATCAGATGTGACTGTCCAAATGATGTGATTTCAGAAATGTACATATACAAATCACACAGTTAGCTAACAATGCAATAATTTAAGCAATGTATTAATTTAAAGCAGAAACAATGAGCTAATTGAAGCTCATTATATTTTTGCTCATATATATTTTAAGCTAATAATATGAATAAATATTAAAATATCTCAGAAGCCTGTCTCAGTATAAGGATTAAACATGATAAAACAGATATTAGTGGTGTTGTCAAAAGTACAGACAGCAATACTGAAATTTTAAAAATATGACGCTTTGAGCACTGTTAAGAGGATTCGTAAACACCTCTGATTGGCCTTTGTGTTCATACGCTCAACAGATATGTCTGTGATTGGCTACAATGATCAACACTTCAAAAACATGTTGTAAATAGACATCAATGATACTCTTCACCGAGCGCTTACGCGGATACACATGGGAGCGTTTGATCATTGTAGCCAATCACAGACATATCTGATGGGTACATGAACACAAAGGCCAATCAGAGGTGTTTACGAATCCGCTCAACAGCGCTCAAAGCGATATAAATTTCAGTACTGACTTGGTATTGCAGTTGGTGCTTTTGTCAACACTAGATACTAGTTATTTGTAAAGAAAACAATGTTAAAATGGCTTGCCACAAGAAAACAAGCCTAGGAGGCATTTCATTAAACAACTGTCTACAGATAAACAATCTATTGTACTCAACTTGGCACTAATCACACTGTGGGCAGATTAAAATGACTGTAGATTTCATTACTGTAGCTTAGATAGTATATATTCACAGACTGTACAGTTTGAGTTAGACAGAATATCAGTTAAAAGCATGTGACACTAATTGTCTTGGCAAAAAGTCTCAATATACAGGATACAATTAGGATTTTATTTTCTCCCAAAACACGAAATTGGGACAAACACCACCAGCACTTTTCATTAGCAACAAGGACCGAAACTGAAACCTCAGATCTATTTTAGAGAATGTCAGAAACTTGGCAAATGCCAAGAAGAAGTGACTAGAAAAACACAAATTAATATTTGATTTAGATGTGAATTTCATTACTTCAGTACATAAATTAATACTCTCAACTGCTTGATAAGTAAATGACTTTTGACTGTGGTTAGAGTTCTTTAATCTGTACAACAGTAACTGGCGTTTAGAACAAAAACAACATCATGTGATCTCCTGATATGGCGGTTCTGCTTTTGTGAGGCATGTCTGCATTATTTGAATGGTAAATACAGAAGATGTCACTTGTACGATTCATTTACATGAGTGACGTGCAGAGATGATCATAGAGCTCAAATCGACAGAGAGCAGATATACTTGAAGGACAGGTCTTTACAGGCTCCTAACTAGCTGTCTTAAGCAAATGTGCAACCATTCTCAGAGCAAACACTGGACAAACTTTCTATGTGTTGTATTATAATCCTCAACTGCCTTCTAAATGACATCAGTTGTTGTGTTTTTTTTGTCTCCATTGTCCAACAGCAAGATATTTTTGGGTCTTCCTGTCTTTCTAACGTAGCAGCCACCCTGAGGCTCGGCCGGCCGTATGAATCATAACTTTTCCATGACATATAAAGGGGAAACAGACACAAGCCAACATCCAAACAGCTTTTCCTTTGTTCAGAGTACTGAATATATTTAACCTCTCAGATGAAGCTGTTAAAAGTCATAGAAAACATTCACACAAGCTGCCTTTCCACAGCTTTGTACATCTCAGATGCTTGTAGACATTGAAAAGTACAGAGATGCTGTGCATATGACACATATTAATCAAACAGATTAATCTGCAGTTTTATGAGGAAATCACTTTTGACTGTTACTGTCATATCATTCAGATGTCTCATTGTGGACAGACCGCATACATGGCACAATCTTATGCTTGTCATGAGTCACATGGATCTCTGAATAATGGTTTCACTGTAATGTGTGACAGTACACTGGACTATCAGTCCATGCTTTGGTGATGAAGGGCAAAATTTGAATTTTTGCTCATGAATAAAACAATAGAAGTGTTCAGGCAGGAAAATATTGCCCTTTTGTGAGTTAAACATGGAGACATACAACTGGATCCAAAAGTGAGTGAAAGGAATGTTTTATTTATTATTTATTTATTTAATTTTTTTTTAAAGAAATTAAAGGGGTGGTTGATTATTTCACTTTTTTTTATTTATTTATTTATTTTTTACTTTAGTTAGTGTGTAATGTTGCTGTTTGAGCATAAACAACATCTGCAAAGTTACAACGCTCAAAGTTCAATGCAAAGGGAGATATTTTCTTTTACAGAATTCTCTGTTTAAGGACTACAACAAATGGCTGGTATGGACTACAATGACCTTCTTCCTGGGATAGTGACACCACTAACCGTAAAATGTACATAAACCCCACCCCTGAGAACATGCAACAAAGGCCATGTTGGGCTGCTTTAGAGAAGAAGAAGAGTTGTTGTAGTAGAGTCTTGTTGTCATGCTGTCATTTTATGCCGGACTGCTTCATTTTTTTGAGCTGAAACTTCACAGACACATTCTGGGGACACCAGAGACTTATATTACATCTTGTAAGAGGCATTATAGGTCCCCTTTAATACTTTTATTTAGCAAGGATGCTTTAAATTGTTTAAAAGTGTCAGTAAAGCCATTTACAATGTTACAAAACATTTCTATTTAATAAATGCTGATCTTTTGAACTTTTCATCAAATAATTCTGAAAAAAATGTATCACGGTTTCCATAAAAATATGAAGCAACTGTTTTCAACATTTATTATAATGAGAAATGTTTCTTAAAGGTACAATTTGTGATATTTTTTTCCGCTAGAGGTCGCTAGAAGCCTTTTCAAAACAAAGGCGTAGTTTGATGACGCCAAGTTTTAGAGCGGAAACTTGGGACATGTGGTCTCCATATCAACGGATGGTGCAAAAGAATAGGGATTGGAGTCTGGAAGACCTCATGTTCGTGGATGCGATTATTACCGTTACTGTAGTATGAAGCAGAGCAGGAGCGAGTGTTGCGGGAGCTGAACGAGGAGCTGGAGCGATTGATCAACACACGCCTCACGAGCAGCGGGACTTTTATTATGACACAGTCGCCGGCACCGCTTCCGCTTTTCCGGTCATGAGTTTACGGGAGCTGTCCTTGTCGACAGAACCAGCGGCAGATGGTAAACAGTAATTATGTTCCATAAATAAGTAACACAATCCACCATAAAACGTGCAAGAAGTAAATAAGGAACTGCTTGAAGCAAGCTAGTGGTTTGCTGGACGCTAGACTCTACTTCCGCATTTGTCCACGGCACTATTGTCATGTGGTTTCTACGTCAGTAAAGGCGGTAACAAAGGTAACTGACGTCATTGACAGGCGACTGCACTGCCCCGTGTCACTGTTTAGAATGGGAATTTTCTCATGATTTACAAGTAGTTGAAAACATTAGAGATATTGTTTGTAATCAGCTGGACAAAATATATAACACTAGGCTAGTGGTTTTTGGATATTTTACTGCAAAAAATTTACATATTGTACCTTTAAGCAGTCTAACAGACGTAGGCTGGTGTGAACTGGAGGGGCTGCAGCAGCAAATCAGCATATTAGAATAATTTAAATTATAATATAAACAGTTTTACTGTATTTTTTATCAAATAAATGCAGCCTTCTTTCAACACATCTAAAAATTTGACTGACCTCAAACTGTATATCACATACTGCATATTCTTGGTTTTAAAATGTCCAAAATCTCAAAAATTTTAAATCTTCGATGGTCCCACTGGACATAATACCCCACAAAATCATAATACATAAACCGTCTTTTTGTTTTTCCATCACATATTTGTAAATAGTTGAAATCCACTGCTTGCAATTGCAAAAGACCTTCTTGATTTTGCCTGCGGGTCCATGAAACCAGATCCTGCTTGGTTTGTGCTCTTTCAGTGGAAATCCCAACATTACAACAAGGTATGTTACTCAGAAATTCAACAGAATACCAACACATGACAGCAAATCACATTATATAAGTGTATTATTATCGGCATGACTACTTGAGTCAATTTATTTACAGCTGTTTTTGGATTGACCAAGGTTAACAATCACAATCTTTTATCACTCACACTATCATACGCAATATATGAATGCATTATATGTTAATATGAGCAGCAATAACTGCATCATCTCTGGAGAACCGACAAAGCCGGTTTGTCCAGAGGCTCATGCGTATTTCACATGATAAAAGCTCCCACTGTGTCAACAGGAAAATTGATACTGTACATCTCCAGAGAGTTTTCATTACACTTCACAGAAATCTGTAGGGAACTGCCTGCTTAAACGTACTATTTTAATTTGATTAAGCATTTGTGTCATTGCTCTTACTTTGGGTTAGGTTTTTTAAACACTCTTAAAAATAAAGATTTTTTATTGGCATCTTTGGTTCCATGAAGAACCTTTAACATTCATGGAACCTTTCCACTGAACAATAGATTCTTTATATTATGTTCTTTACACTTGGTTCTTTGAAGAACTGTTCACTGAAAGGTTCTTTGGGGAAACCAAAATGGTTCTTATATGGCATTTCTGTGGAAAAAGCTCTTCTGGAACCTTTATTTTTAAGAGTGTTGCAACCACATAGCAACACCCTGACAACAACCCAGAACACTGTTACATTGTGCTGGTGAGTTTCTCACAGATAAACACCACTTTTTTTTAAAAAAACTAGTTCAAATCTTGTTTTCTATGACAATTTCTGTCTGCATATTTGTAAGGAAAGTGGTGAAGACATTAGAAAAAACCTGTTATTAAAAAAGGAACTTATAACAATTCTCATCTTGGTTCACCTTCTATACTGTATATATTTACATTATATTTTAATAAATATAATATTGGTTATATAACATGTACATTCAACCTGCTATGGATATTCTTTGTGTTTTTACAGGAATTTGATTTAATCTATCATGAAGGGTGATTACACTTGTCATTTTGATGTTGAAATCATAGCGGCGAAGCTCTAATGCTATAAGGCAGAAAACAGCCTTCAGCAAGAGCGAGTACTTGTTTCAGCAGGATCATGGGTGCATAATACAGGTCTGAGGAGATGCACCTGCCCATTATGTTTCCTCTGACAACCAAGTTCAAAATTATTTACATGAACACTACTGTTCAAAAGTTTGGATTTGGTATGATTTTTTTTTTTTTTTTTTTTTAAAGAAGACTCTTATGCTTTACATTTATTTGATTAAAAATACAGAAAAAAAATATAATATTGTAAAATATTATTACAATTTAAAATAACTGTTTTCCATTTAAATGCATTTTCAAACATAATTTATTCCTTGAATTTTCAGCATCATTACTCCAGTCTTCAGTATCACGATACTTCAGAAATCATTCTAATATGCTGATTTGCTGCTCAAAAAACATTTCTTTTTATTATCACTGTTGCATATGATGGTATAAAGTGGCCACGAATGAACAAATCATTCCCATGACTTGTTCCATTGTTTTAGTTAAATCAAAACGAGGGGACGAAATAGTACAACATGGCCACAATTTACTAAATCGACAGAAAGAATTAATCTAATATGCGCATGAATTACTTGAAACGAAGGAAGGAACTGGTAAATCATGGCAACGATTAACTAAAACGAAAAAACAAATTCTTAATTTGTGGCAATGACACATATATATATATATATATTTCTGTCCACATGTCACATTGAGGGCTCCGTATGAATCTTTGCTGAATAAAAGTTTTTTTTATATATATATGTTACAATTTAGTCTTAAATCTTAATATTTAGTCAATACTTTAGGCTGAACTTAAATTCATAAATCACAATCAATGTCCTGATAATTTATAAGGTTCCACTTTATTTTGTTAGTTTAGACATTAGAATGTCCACTTTAGACACTCTACTAACTATAAGTAACTTTGCAACTACATGTCATCTAACTCTCATTAGAGTATTAGTGGACTGTTATAGGTTAGGGTTTGGGCTAATAGAATACGTTGACATGTACTTGCAAAGTACTAGAACGTCTGTTGGGGAGCATCAAAATTAAGTGTTAGCAGATATTAAGCACAGTCTACTGATACTCTAATGAGTTATTTTACATGTAGTTGCAAAGTTACATATAGTTAGTAGAATGTCTAAAGTGCACTATTGAAATGCTTTTCACTTCTGAGTGAAACATGCTGCTAAATTGTACAACTCAACTTATGTTTCCTATTAGTAATCCGATCATGTGGATCACTTACCATAAAGCACCACAAGCCAAGCAGTTTTCTGCCCTGTGAGACATTTGTTTCAGAGAAGTAACTGTTCATTACTTTAAGGGCTGTGAGTGATCCACCATAAAGCAGATTCAAAGGTCCTTCACGAGTGCGGCAGAGGAAAGGTCATCACAGGAAGAGCGTCAGTGAAGCGCGTCGCTCCTGTAACTGTTGACCGGGAGCGCTTAATCTCTGCAGATAACCTTCAAAGACACCCGAGTCTTGCTCAACCGCCCAACTAGCCTTCATTATCAGGTGAACAAACAAAAACACAAATACAGGCAGACTTTTGAAAGAAGGACACAGCTTTTGAGGATACTACAGTAGCTTTATCTTTTCATCTACCCTTTAAAATCATTTCACCACAAACACATACAGTGAGCCCAATATTTAGAAAGTACGGCACACTTAAAAAGTCTAAATGTGTGATACAAAATATCACATTTCTTTCAAATGGCATTTGAAAGAAAGAACACATTCAGCCAAAATGAAATGCTTTATGGGTTATATTTATGACAAGATAATGCATTATAAAGTACATTATGAATACATACCTTTATGATGCAGGTATGCATTACAAACACAATAAAAGGACAATAAAGAAGCGTTTTGCAACCCTACACTGCTACTTGTTGGAAAAAGGCCTTGTTACAGGAAAAGCTACAGTATGCTATTATGAAAACAGCTGATGTTATCTAACACGATGACGATCAGGCATTTTTAAATGATGCTCAAGTATCCAAATTGAGGCCACACAATCTGACATTAGCAGCATCATTACAAACATTCTGATTTCTGATTCTCATCACTGTTATACAATAAAAAAAATCACACTTCAATTTCTGAGTGAATTTTTTTTCAGTGTAGGAGAGGGAGGCGTTATTCATACCTAACAACAGTGCATTTTGCTTCAATTCAAATCAGCAGCAGCCAATCAGATTGCACCTCAAATGTAGGCCATAGATTCTGGCAGCATTTTAGATGGGTGTAACCGGCCGTTTTTGCTTGGTAAGCTTCAGAGCTCAATACTTCTCTTCCCACAGTGCATGGCATTTGGAGAATACACCTACAGGAAATCATTCATGTAAAAACAGGAGCTCTTGCATGCAGCATCTTGCTGATCTACTTCTGTGCACTTTCTCACCCCTAAGCCTTCTGCCCTTCTGATTCTTCGGCTCTGTAAAATACAGGAGAAAAGCTGGTAACATGCCTAATGGCTGCTGAGTGGATTAACAGGAAATGTTAATGAGCACATTGTTCATGTTGACACGAAAGCTACACTGAAAGCAAAGTGTGACATTCTGTTCTGGATCATCAACAAACAAGCACAATAGTTTAATTCTACTTTATTGTTTAACATAAGCACTGAACTACTAATATATATATCTATACACTACCGTTCAAAAGTTTGGGGTCAATAAGATTTTTTAATGTTTTAAAAGAAGTATCTTCTGCTCACCAATTTATTGCATTTATTTGATTTAAAATACAAACAAAAACAGTAATAATGTGAAATATTACTACAATTTAATAGAATTGTTTTCTATTTGAACATATCTTAAAATATTATTTATTTCTATGATGCAAAGCTGAATTTTCAGCATCATTACTCCAGTCTTCAGTGTCACATGATCCTTCAGAAATCATTCTAATATGATGATTTGATGCTCAAGAAACATTTATTATTATTATCAATGTTGAAAACAGATGAATCACGATGAATAGAAAGTTCAAAAGAACAGCATTTATTTAAAATAGAATATTTTCTAACATTATAATTGTCTTTACTGTAACTTTTGATCAGTTTAACTCATCCTTGATGAATAAAAGTATTGATTAATTTTATTTCTATCCCCCAAAAATAAAATTAAAATTCTTACTGACCCCAAACTTTTGAACGGTAGTGTTTAATGTTACAAAAGATTTAGATTTCAGACAAATGCTGTTCTTTTGAACTTTCTATTCATCATAGCATTATGAAATAAAAATGTAAATAACTGTTTTCAACATTGATAATAATCATAAATGTTTCTTGAGCATCAAATCAGCAAATTAGATTGATTTCTGAAGGATCATGTGACACTGAAGACTGATGCTGAAAATTCAGCTTTGATCACAGGAATAAATTACACTTTACTGTATATTGACATAGAAAACAGCTGTTTTAAACTGGAATAATATTTCACAATATTACTGTTTTTGTTTGTATTTTTAATCAAATAAATGCAGGCATGGTGAGCAGAAGATACTTCTTTTAAAACATTAAAAAAATCTTACTGACCCCAAACTTTTGAACGGTAGTGTATATCATGATATATAGTGAAATATTACAATTTAAAGGATTAGTTCACTTCAGAATTAAAATGTCCTAATAATTTACCCATCCCCATGTCATCCAAGATGTTTATGTCTTTCTTTTTGAGGAAAACTTTCCAGGATTTTTCTCCATATAGTGGATTTCAACAGTTACCAACGGGTTGAAGGTCCAAATGTCAGTTTCAGTGCAGCTTCAAAGAGCTCTACATGATCCCAGACGAGGAATAAGAGTCTTATCTAGAGAAACGATCTCTCATTTTCAAAAAAAAAATACAACTGTATATGCTTTATAAACATAATATATCACCTTGCATGTGCTTCCGCTTTCCGCATTCTTCAAAACACTGTATGTCCCACGCCTTTCCTATTCAACTTACGGAACAAACACTGCGCCAGTTTCATTTTTTTCCGTAAGTTGAATAGGAAAGGCGTGGGACATATAGCGTTTTGAAGAATGTGGAAAGCGGAAGCACATGCAAGGCGATATATTGTGTTTATAAAGCATATACAGTTGTATTTTTTCGAAAATGACTGATCGTTTCTCTAGATAAGACTCTTATTCCTCATCTGGTATCGTTTAAAGCTGCACTGAAACTGTAATTTTGACCTTTAACCGAATGGACGCCACTGAAGTCCACTATAAGGAGAAAAATCCTGGAATGTTTTCATCAAAAACCTTCATTTCTTTTTGACTGAAGAAAGAAAGACATGAACATCTTGGATGACATGGAGGTGAGTAAATTATCAGGAAATTTTTATTTGAAAGTGAACTAATCCTTTAAAATACAATGGAGTCTTACAGAAAAGACCTGAAGGTGGGTAAGCACCTTAACAAACAATACTAATGACACTAAGGAAACCCCACACTATTTTAAGGCCTATCAGGCAACAAGTAGGGCAAATGTGTCGTGTGTTTAGAAAAGAAATACCTACAGGAGTGTCAAATAATTCTAAACCACTTCCTTACGCGAAACAAAAGGCTGTACGTGAAGTTCATTAGGGAATTCTGCTGAAATTCAGGGATGTTACTAAACAACAATTCAGTACAAAGCAACTGGATGTCAAGTGATTAAGAAAAGGCTTGCCAGGGAATGACAGCACCGAGAACAATCTTGTTAAACTGCATGTACTTCTCCTGTCTTAGGTCTGTCATAAGCTCTATAAATCACACAACAGCGTGTGTTTATCCAGGTCAGTTATGAGAAAACAAAGAAGCCATGAGGAAATCAGTATGGCTACAGACCTCGAGTAACTAATTATTTAGATTTAATTGTTAGCAAACACTAAAGCTGGTCTCAGTTTAGCATACAAAAGACTCTGAGCAACCCTCGGGCAACGGAAGAGTGACGGCGGCATCATGTGAGCAGGACGACGAGGTCAGAGAGGTTGAAAAACATCCTTATGTGTGTTTATCACCCTCCACTGACTCATCTGTTTTACCACTGTCCCAGTGACAGCACAGAAACTTCAACATGATCTATCACTGAAACACTGAGTCTAGAAGATTCAGACAAACTGGGCACTTGAAACGTAGAAAATTCTATAGGTTTCATCTATAGAACGATAGATAGAACAACAAGACAGAATGAAAGACAGTCAGACAGATAAATACAAAATATTACAAACACAAGTATGGATGTGTCAAGCACTTGATGACACATTCATCTGTAAACACTCCTGACCAACTGAAGATCTGCAAACACTGATCAGGACAGCAGCAGTGTGAGTTCAAGAGCTGACAGATTTCTGCAGAAATGACTGTGACATTCTGGCTAACATATGGGAAGATGAGGATTTTCCACATTGGCATGAAGGATTATATAATCCCTCCAAACTTCACTGAACTGGTAAAAACTGTTTTCAGTGTGTTGTACACAGAGCACTACAGCACAGCAGACTTTTAGCGCCCTCTGTGGTCACAAAAGAAAACTGCATCTCCAGTGAATGACTAGCACTGTTTAAGGGGAGACACTACAGGCAAAACTGTTTTTTCAGTCAATTTTGAGATTTTGTACTTTTTGGCTTTTCATAAAGTGTTTTTTCAGACTGGTGGAAAGAAAATATCCAAAATACATTTTTTTAAGTATATATTTTACTTCATCTATTTGTGTCTATAGATTTCAATTACAGTAAATATCTTTAAAGGCCGTTTTCTCAAAATGAGTTTTTTCTCCTGCTCTGAGTCAAAAATCTCCACTTCAGCAGAACTTTATTCCTATCTATATTCTGAAGCTTTGGATTTGTTGATATATGATTTGACGGATTTTATACATTTTTTCCCTAAAAAATTGTCAAAATTATTTTTTTTTCTGGCTGTTGATAGTATTTTCTGATTTATGGAGTGATAAAAAAAGAGATATCCAAAATTCCCTCTGTAAAAAACTTTGAATTTAATATGTCCAAAATATTAAACGATAATTTTGAACCTGACTTAATCCAATATTCAGATTTTTGTTCTAGAAATATATGCAAATTAGCGCATATTTAATTAGATAACACCTAATTTGCATATTTAAACATAACATTTTAGAAAACTTGTAATATAAATTTTTTTTGCAATTTTTAATGTAATCAATCAGCTGGGGAAGTATGGTGATATCTATTAATTATTTTTTTTACCCTATTCACCTGGGGTGTCTCGCCTTAAAGGAACAAACATGAATGTTGTTTGATCTGTGAAGTGGGAATATTGTTATCGGCATTGCTGATGTGAATGGCTTCACAGGTATAATTGTGCATATAGATCTGAAGTTACTGTTTGGATTTACATGACAAGAGCTTCATTCTTCAAATGAGTTACTGTAAATGCAGCGACAAGCTGTGTATTATAGCTTTCAGTACTGTCACCTTGTCTTTCAAAGAATTTTCTGTGGTAATCAACAGCATTCTATTGTAACGAACCCAGAACATTCCTTTAAGCAGGTGATGTTTTTGCTCTGTCGTTTCCTCCACAGTTAATCAAGTTGATGCAAAACCGGTAAAAACTGAAGCGTCAGATTAATATTATAACGTAAAAACATAACCACAATGATGGGAACCAGATTTTTTGGATGAACACCCTGTAGTTGCCGCAAAGCAGATGGGAAGCCAACAGGTCGTAACAGAACACCTGCTGTTGCTACAGCAACCACTGGCCATCTGCGGCCCTACAGCTGACCCACAACTATCAGCTAGTACACTTCCGTTCCTAACTCACAGAGAAAGAGTGGCTGCTGTACACTGCAGAAATAGTATGCATACTGTGTGCACACTGTGTGAAATACAATGCGATGTGCAACACTCGACCTTCCATTTACAGCGAGATGTATGTCATAAACGTTTTCTTGCTCAAAAAAGCAAGAAATAGTTGTAATAAAACAGAAATAAGACACAAACAGTGAAATTCCTGTGAGGTCAGAAGAGGTCATTACTCGAGAAGCGCTTTTATTGGTGGACGACCCTGACAAATAAAAAAATACACTCACATTCACACACTCAAAACATTTTCCTCCAACACATTGAGAGTACAATAAAAAAAAAAAAAAACTATTCGCACTGTAAACGCTGTGGAGAGATACAGTGAAAGAGCCAGGAAATATTCCTATAAATATTGCAACATTGCAGCCGTATGGAAAGACATATATAAATACAAGAATACTCTATAGATTTAGAAAAGGAGAGTGCAAAACCGTTCTGATGAGTCCTTAGTACTCTCAATACACGTGAGAACAAATGCGTGTGTGTGTGTGTGCGTGTGCGCATTTGTTTGTTGTGTTCCCAACACTGTGTTGACGTGGGAAGCTGACTAACCAGTGGGGAAGGTGAAAGGAAAAGTCAGGGAAGAACAGGAAGAGAAAGACTCTGACATAAAGAGGGTGTGACTAATCAGGTGAGCGCTGCTTCCTGATTGGCAGATGGTGTCCTGATTGGCAGCTCTTAGAGACCAGCATCATTGTAGGTGGGGGTGGGAACCTTCAGGATGCTCTGGGCATTCTCCTCCACCAGGGGGCGCCATTTGACTTCTCCTGTTAAAAGCAGGTCCTCCCCATCCAGAGCATCAATGAACTGCATCTGTGGTGGAGAAAACAACATCTGTGTTATCTGCAGGTGAGACTTGGGCTAGTTTACAATGGAATTATATTTTCACCAAAAAGTTGAAGGCAAAGGGCTATTTTTTCAGAAAAGTCTGGTTGGGGCAAGTAGTCACATATGTTTCACAAAACAATGTTTTGTATTTTATATTTTACATATTTGCTGTTTCATAATTGTTTTATGGTTTAAGGTGTGCTGAGAAGCCATTAAACAACTTCAACATACTTTCAAAACACAAATATGCTTTGGAAGATTTTTTTTAATTTTTTTATTTAGTGGTTAAAAAACTATTCTTATCAAATCTGTGGCAATAAATAGCGGTTTTCTATTGTAAAAACATGCCACAAAACCTGTGGAGTGTGAGCCTCATCAATTTTCATTGCAACAATGAAAATAGCTTTTTTTTTGCTTGCCAAGACCTTTGGATATGAAGCAAAATGTAGACACTGAATAAAATAAAAAATAGAATAATAAATAAAAATAGAATAGAATAAAATAATAAAATAAAAAAAGATAAATAAATAAATAAAAATAAAATAGAATAGAATAAATCTACAGTAAATAAATCTACTAAGTGCTTCTAGCCCCAGTCAACCCTACAACAAGGAATTCACGAAAGACAAGTGTGATCCAAACTGGGGCAGAACCTCACAGCAAGCCTGATCAAATCCAGGCTCAATTTACATCATTTCTATAACAGCGCTGTAAAAAGACAGACCTCTATGAATTCACCTCCTATAGTGTTTAAAGCAGGAAAACTAATTAAAATTTGACTACAGTGAAGACAGCTGTTCTAATGAATGCAGGACCAGAGCAGCGTCCTGGGAACTAATTACAAACTGATGAAAACTCAACAACAGACAGGTACAGCTATAAAACAGGACTGGATGAGACATGCTCAAATCCACTGCAAAATCCACACGTAGACACTATTGTTCAAAAGTTTGAAGTTGGTAAGATTTTTTTTTTTTTTAATACTTTTATTCAGCAAGGATGCAAAGACATTTATAATGTTACAAAAGGTTTTGATTTCAAATAAACTTTTGAAAATTCCATTCATCAAAGAATCCTGAAAAAATATGCATCACTGTTTCCTCATAAATAAGATGCATCACATTTATTTTCAACATTGATAATAATCAGAAATGTTTCTTGAGCATCAAATCATCATATTAGAATGATTTCTGAAGGATCATGTGACACTGAAGACTGGAGTAATGATGCTGATAATTCAGCTTTGATCACAGGAATAAATTACATTAAAATATATTCAAATAGAAGTTATTTTAAATTGCAATATTGTTTCACAATATTACAGTTTTTATTGTATTTTTGGTGATCAGAAGAGACTTCTTTCAAAAATCTTACAGACACCACACTTTTGAACGATATTGACTGATACCATTTGATTTTCAACCCTCACACAGACGGCTTCAGAACAGCTGGAATATATGTTATGGGGCTTTTAAGTCCATTTTGGAGGTCGAAAAGACTCTGGTCACTGTGTGTGTGTGATGAGACGGGTAGCTCACTAGACAAGACACGAGACAAGATTTTTACACAAATTTTTTTTTTTTTTTTTTTTTTTTTTTAAAAGTGCCCTAGAACCAGTTTTTACAAGATGTAATATAAGTCTAAGGTGTCCCCTGAATGTGTCTGTGAAGTTTCAGCTCAAAATACCACATAGATTTTTTTTAATTAATTTTTTTAACTGCCTATTTTGGGGCATCATTAAATATGCACCGATTCAACGCGCTGCCCCTTTAAATCACGTTCCTGCCCCCCCGAGCTCTCAACGATAATACAGTGCATAAAGTTCACACAGCTAATATAACCCTCAAACGGATCTTTACAAGATGTTCGTCATGCATACTGCATACATGCGTCAGATCATGTGAGTATAGTATTTATTTGGATGTTTACATTTGATTCTGAATGATTTTGATAGTGCTCCGTGGCTAAAGCTAACATTACACACTGTTGGAGAGATTTATAAAGAATGAAGTTGTGTTTATGAATTATACAGACTGCAAGTGTTTAAAAATGAAAATAACGACGGCTCTTGTCTCCGTGAATACAGTAAGAAACGATGGTAACTTTAACCACATTTAACAGTACATTAGCAACATGCTAACGAAACATTTAGAAAGACAATTTACAAATATCACTAAAAATATCATGATATCATGGATCATGTCAGTTGTTATTGCTCCATCTGCCATTTTTCACTATTGTTCTTGCTTGCTTACCTAGTCTGATGATTCAGCTGTGCACATCCAGATGTCCTGCCCTTGTGTAATGCCTTGAACATGGGCTGGCATATGCAAATATTGGGGGCGTACATATTAATGATCCCGACTGTTACGTAACAGTCGGTGTTATGTTGAGATTCGCCTGTTCTTCGGAGGTCTTTTACACAAATGAGATTTATATAAGAAGGAGGAAACAATGGAGTTTGAGACTCACTGTATGTCATTTCCATGTACTGAACTCTTGTTATTCAACTATGCCAGGGTAAATTCAATTTTCCATTCTATGGCACCTTTAAAGAAATCCTCAATGATGATACACATGACAAGAAAAATATAGTCAGCAGGTGCATTGCATGTCATTTCAGTTCTACTTTCTGAGTATGAATTATCATATGCAGTAAAAGACAACAATACTCAAGCACTTAGAAAGGATTTGCCACAAACTCAACTGGCTTCTATCTTGTATGATTTCGCATGTTGCTTCAGACCTTACTGTACATGATTTATGAGCTTCTACAACTTTTGACCTCCTAACTGAACTCCTTTCCACAAATTGATCATAGAAACGTTTTCGTACTCTGTGAATAGGGAGCGTCGGTGCTGAGCGCACATTCTACAGGATAAGACATTTGCCCGACACTTTTAGGCTCTGTTGTGCAACAAATTCTCCGCCATGGTCTCGTCAGTCATCCCGTCACTTGCTCTCGTACCGTGATCAGTGAACTCCATTATGGCAATATCGTGAGATAGATAGGTTTTCACCTCAACAAGAAATATCGTCATTGTATGGCATTATAAATATATATAAACAATTTTTCAAAACATCTCCTTTTGTGTTTCACCAAATAAAGGAAGCGATGAGGGTTTGGAATGACATGAGGTTGAGTAAATAATGTCAGATTCTTGGGGGGTGAAATATGTCGTCCATTTCATTTCCAAACTTAGACGTATCCACATCTCAGCTTGGAAAAAAGTTGCCACACTTTAAATGAGCCAGTGGACCATTCTTAATGCTGCAGGAGTTTAAAAACTCAAACACACACACACACACACACACACACACACAATGATGTCAGAGCTAGCGGGTGTTTGTCGAGAGCAATTAGAGTTGAATAACGATGCAGTCAAGCACCAGCGCACATATGCGAGCGCACACACATCCAGCCGCGTGTGACTTCATCAGGAGAGGCCGCTGTAGCCATGACGACGGTGTCCCTCTCTGCGCTGTGTCATCAGTCGCTGCCATGCTTCATGTGCTGCACCTGTGACTGTTTTCTTTTCGTTTCACCTTCTCGCTCGCTCCTTCTGCTTCTCCCTCCATCCAGAGCTAAGCAGGCCCCTGACACTCGGATGACGCTTATTTGTTGTTTTTCTTTCTTTTTCGCAGAATGCCTGCAGGCACCAGCTCGGTGGCGTATAACGCACACCTCTCGCAAACACTCTCGTCTGTAATAAATTCCTGCCCGCACCTGTAATGAGCTCATGGCCTCGGCAGTGATGGAGAACACTCATTGTGTGTTTTGTTGAATGATGGAGACCGGACGATGGGGTCTTCAGTCGGACTTCCAGATAATCATGAATTGATGGATAAACGTGCCGGGGAAAAGTGCAAGGGTGGAGACCTGAGGAATTTATTAGGGACGCACCAATATTGCCTGTTTTTTTTTTTCAGTTATCAGTTACTGGAAGTAGATCATATGTGAAAGACAATATACAATCATTACAGACATAAAGTAAATCCCAAAGGCTGATCAGACATGAAAACCTTGTCCACAGTAAACATGGACAACTGTTTGATGACACACACATGCAAAAAAAGAAAAATAATGGAGAAAAAAAGAAAAACTATAACTCCTCCCCAACTTCCCGCTGCCCTGTATCCTGCTCTCTCATTGGCTGTAGGTCTTCGCCACTGTAATTTTCAGTCAGAACACATTTCACACAGCAGGATTTTGAATCGCAGACAGGTCCAGATATTTAGCATGCCAAATATCTCACGGACATCGGCGACGCATCGTTGATTGCTAAATTTGTACTCAGCATAACAAAGCAAGTGGTTGTATTATGAATGGGTCATTGAATCATTGACTCTCATGATTCATTTGAACTCGCAGATTCGTTCATGAAACACTGTTGTGTTGCAGTTCTGCTGTGGCTTTCATAAATTAAATAAAGCCATTAACAGTTCATTTTGGACCTTGCAACCAGCCAAAGTACAACAGCTTCATACCTTGAGTGTATGTGTATATACTGTGTGTATATATATATATATATATATTATATATATATATATATATATATATATATATATATATATATATATATATGAATGAACATTAGCCTTGATTACTAAATGTTAGAATGTAGTTGTTCATTTTTAGTTCATAATAGCTAATTTTGAACCTTGTAAAGTGTTACCTATTAAACATATAAATCTGAAAAGCAAAACAGTTTTTTCCTAATATGACCAAAACAGTTCAATCTGCTCTATTTCAGTTCAAGAACTGTTGCTAGTGTAACGCAAACTACTGACACACACTGGCGTGACAACACTGGCAGGTCAACAGTTCCTGTTTGTGTTTAGATCCGCGTTGTCATGCCACTCTCGCCAGAGGGTAAGGTGTGCACTGGAGGAATCAATCAAAGATTCATGGCAATGAACATGCTTGTCTATGAACGTGTCGTGGTAAAAACTGTATAAACTTTGCAAATTCTTGAATTACAAAGGATTTGGCACTAATAATTGTTTAAGATGTGTGTTTCTCAATATGAGTGTCAGAGGTAGTGCTGCACGACTTGATTAAAAAAAAATCATATGGTGATTATTTTGACAAATACTGTGCAATTATATATTACAATTATATTTTATATTATATTATGTATGTAATGAATATATGTGTGTGTGTGTGTGTGTGTGTGTGTGTGTGTGTGTGTGTGTGTGTATATATTATATACACACACACACACTACCGTTCAAAAGTTTGGGGTCAGTAAGATATTTTTAATGTTTTAAAAGAGGTATCTTCTGCTCACCATGCCTGAATTTATTTGATTAAAAATACAAAAAAAACAGTAATATTGTGAAATATTATTCCAATTTAAAACAGCTGTTTTCTATGTCAATATACAGTAAAGTGTAATTTATTCCTGTGATCAAAGCTGAATTTTCAGCATCATTACTCCAGTCTTCAGTGTCACATGAGCCTTCAGAAATCATTCTAATATGATGATTTGATGCTCAAGAAACATTCATTAATATTGTCAATGTTGAAAACGGTTGTGTACAAATTGTTTTCAAAATTCTTCGATGAATAGAAAGTTCAAAAGAACACCATTTATTTAAAATAGAATATTTTGTAACATTATAATTGTCTTTACTGTAACTTTTGATCAGTTTAACTCATCCTTGATGAATAAAAGTATTGATTAATTTTATTTCTATCCCCCAAAAATATAATTAAAATTCTTACTGACCCCAAACTTTTGAACGGTAGTGTTTAATGTTACAAAAGATTTAGATTTCAGACAAATGCTGTTCTTTTGAACTTTCTATTCATCATAGCATTATGAAATAAAAATGTAAATAATTATTTTCAACATTGATAATAATCATAAATGTTTCTTGAGCATCAAATCATCATATTACAATGATTTCTGAAGGCTCATGTGACACTGAAGACTGGAGTAATGATGCTGAAAATTCAGCTTTGATCACAGGAATAAATTACACTTTACTGTATATTGACATAGAAAACAGCTGTTTTAAATTGGAATAATATTTCACAACATTACTGTTTTTTGTTTGTATTTTTAATCAAATAAATGCAGGCTTTATATATATATATATATATATATATTCCTTACATAAACTACCATTCAAAACAAAAACAAAGATTGTTTCACATTTTTTTCAGGCTTATTTCTCATTATTTGATCAAAAAATAGAGTAAAATATTGTGAAATGTTATTACATATTAAAAATAACAGTCTATTTTAAAACCTAATTTATTCCTGTGATGAAAGCTGAATTTTCAGCATCATTACTCCAGTCTTCAGTGTCACATGATCCTTCAGAAATCATTCTAATATGCTAATTTAAAACATTTCTTATTAACATCCATGCTGAAACAGTTGTGCTGTCTAATATTTTTGTGGAAACTGTTTTGTCATTTTTTTCAGCATTATTTTATCATTAGAAAGTTTTTTGTAACATTATAAAATGTCTTAACTGTCACTTTTGATCAATTTAATATATTTGCTGAATAAAAATAATTTATTTTAAAAAACGTACCCAAAACTTTTTAATAGTTTTGAATAGTTGAAACATGTTGGTCGACTTTTGTAGTATGGGATCTCAGCACTTTCCATTCAAAAAGTTATTTTCTGGAATGCAGTCAACTTAAATGATATTATGGTATTATAATACTACATTCATTATTATTCCAAAACTCCAGGTGTTGTTTCATTAAATTATATTTTATATTTTATTTCAGATTGGGAAGAGAGGAGCTGCAATAATGTAAAATATGTGAAAAATAATGTGTTTTTTTGTACAATCAAGCACGAAAACCTATTCTAGTACAACCCTAAAACAAAATCAAGACTTTGAAAAAGGGCATAATAGGAACCCTTTAATCGTATTTTCATGCCGCGGCTGTGGGGGCGGGAACACGTGTGACGTAGCCATGTGTTTCATTTTAGCGGTCAGTGCTGAGGAGGACTCTATCCTACAAGCCTCCGAAGGACTGGACACAGCCTCACTAGGACACAGCCTTTAGTTTGAGAAGCACCCCTTTGTGAATCTGAATCAGGAAATCTGTATCGATTCAATACAATTAATTGTGCAGCAAAAATGTAAAATGTTGTGAACGGTAGACCAAAATGGAGTGCAGTAACTGACACATTTCATGATTAGTTCATCACAGCAGTCAAGATTGTACTCTTGATTATGTTTTCGATTCATTGTGTTTTCGATTCATTGCTCTAGCATTCATGTTGTTGATCCTGAAGAGGGGCTCATGAAGGGGTGAAAAGGAAGGGAAAGCTCTCCACCAGCACACTGTAAATGCTGACCTCCAACTCAATGAATGTCACATTATGGGGTGGAGATGGGGGCGTTTGCTTGTTAAACACGGTGCCAGTTGATTTGAGTGACGGAGTGGGTGACGTGTAGCACTCGAATGTGTTTATGTGTGTGAGGAAGCCGGTGCTGTATATACACATGTCTCTGTTTGCACAGGAGTAGAGAACTGGCCTCTGACCATCCACACACACACACTGACCTGTTTGCGAACATATTCAACCATCATCTCGAGCTGTCTGGGGTCTTCACACTGTCTGTTAAACATGTTCCTCCAGAGAGCCGCCGCAAGAACGCAATCGTCTGACAGAATTCCCTAAAACATACAGTAGAGACATATGAGAAGCGTTTACACGAGCACCCAATAAACATTACTGTTAACTCTTGACAGTTCTTGATTGGCAAGTAAATAGTCTGTAATAACAATAATGGGTGGTTCTAGGGCAGAATAAGTTACAATATGCAAAACTGATGAGTACTGATGATAATGTTCAACAGCTTACCTCGTCATAACCAAAAAGTGCAGCGTAGAATGTCTCCGTCATCACCTTCATGCTCTCTTTTCTCTGAATGGCATCAATCTGTGATAAAAGTAAAGTAAGACAGTAAGAAAATCACAATATTCAGATTAATTCACCATAACTAATGACAGAGTGACATACTGGTAAAATAAAATAAAATAAAATATAAAATAAAATAAAATAAAATAATAAAAAATAAAATAATGCCAGGATGATTAATCATAATTCACAATATGCCCATTTTGATCTTATGGGTACTGGTCAATAATCCTGTCAAGGAAAAAAGTTAAATAATAGTCAAAAGTAATAAAAATAAATAAATAAACAATTTTGGACCCTGAAACCAGTGATTTAAAACTATAAATCACATCATATCTTGAGCAAAAAATAAAATAAAATAAATAAATAAATAAATAAAAATGAATTTCTTTACTGTGACTTTTGTTTAATTTGTCAAGCATAATTTAGATGCTTAAAAGTAAAGGTAACTTGAGCGTGCTTAAAAGGTAACTAGAGACTATTTTATTTTTGGTCATAAGAACTAAAATAAAATAAAATATTTTGCCATTAAATTAGCCATTAACATCATTTTGGATCCAACAACCAGCCACAAAAAAATACAATCATATCAAAAAAAAAAAATAAATAAATAAAAAAAAAAAAAAAAAAAAAAAAAAAATGAGTGGAGATTCTTTCTTTTCTAATTTGTGAAGCATCATTTAGTCGCTAACAGGTGATGAAGCAATCTGAGTCTCTGCCTAATACTGAGATCACAGTTATGCGTTCAGTCAGGGCTGGAATTGTCCTTGGCAGTAAATACCCAACATGTGGAGTATAATGCAACAACCTTACGCCCGAAAACAAAAGCAGGACTGGATCTGAAGCGAGGGGCCTGCCCAGGTGCTTCGCTCCAAATGAATCTAAACACACATACACACAACAGCCACAGACACCAACCCTTGGGAGGTTTTGGGTGGGGAGATTTTCAAAACAAGTGTGTTTATTCTTAAGTCTTGTATGTCGGGTTTTCTGCATGCTTGGAGTGTGTCAGGTCACTGTGCGTGTGTGTGTGTGTTCGTTTACGCACGGGGCAGCAAAGCACCTGTGCATAATTACGCAGACCTGCAAATAATCAATCTCATCTGGCTGTGCTTTAACTCTTCTACCCTCCCCGTCTTCTCTGCACGCTCGCTCTCCTTTGTGTTCATGCCTACAGCCCGAAACATTCTACGCAAGTATGTGAACGTTGATTCAAAGCAATTCTCTGCAAAACAATTAATTCAAAAGACTCTTTTTGAACGAATGGTTCAGATATTCACTGAAATAGTCAAAAGGAGACACCAGTCGGCCAACTACTGAGCAATAAGGTAACTTATAGAGTCACTAAATTAATTAATGAACAAGAGAACTCACATTTTTTTATAAAGTGCTTTATAGACCAATTTGAAGCAGACATCACAGTTACTGTACATTACTTGCATTTTACATAAACATAGCCTATAAACGTTTTTATTTCACAATTCTGACTTTTTTTTCCCTTTCAAATCTCCAAGTTCGGACTTTATAACTCACAATTGTGAGTCTATATCAAAAAATGTCAGAATTGTGGGATACAAACTCGCAATTTTGAGGTAAAAAAAAAAGAGAATAACAAGTATATCTCACAATTCTGTTTTTCCTTCTAAGAATTGTGAGATATAAACTCGGATTTGCGAGAAAAAAAAGTCAGAATTGTGAGATATAAACTTGAAATTAACTTTTTTATTCTTTTAATCTGTGGCTTCCACAGACTGCTACTGCAGAACTGTCATTTTCTGCCACCAGGTAGGTTCTGCCAACAAAAATGTCATCGCTGTTTGCAAACACAAAATCGATCTTTTCAATACAGGTTGTTTCAAAGCAACTTCACAGTAATTACAGGAAAATTATAGTGTTGAGGTCGCAAAATTAATCAATTATGAAACTTCAATTTCAGATGTTAGGGGGCTCTTTAGAAGACAATTGTGTCATTCAGCTCAGTTCATTGTTTATTCACTTCAGATCAACAACAGTGTCAGTGTTTCAAAGCTAATTATGAAACAAATTCAATTCAGCTATAAATCAGCTACAGAAGTCAAAACAATATTTCTGAATATTAATTCTTTTAAGCCCCAACTGAGCAAGCCACAGGAAATCGGAATGAGTCTTTGCTGAAAAGAATCAAAAGACTCAAATCACCTGAATGAATGAATCAAAACTCCAGACTAGATTCCTTAGGAATCAGAGAATCGATCTTTATATGTTAACCACTGTCATAACGGATCAACGATTGATGTTTGTAACCACAATAAGACATAAGTAAACACAATGGGGACTGCATGCTCGCAACACACTACTTTGCATACTTGAGTGTTTCTTTTCTCTTCTCATGTGCTTCCAGTCTTACATTTTTCCCTCCCAATGTTCTCCTCCCGTTCATCCATCTTCATCCCTCAACCCTCCTTTCCCATGTTGTGACGCAGGTTGGTAAAACCAGGCTGGGATATTTAATCCCTCACACTAATCAGGCAGAGGGTCCAAAAACTGCTTGAGAGGCAGAATCCCACTCCTATACCACCAAATTAGTGTCATATCTCACTTCACTGTTATTACTGCGGCTTAGAAAAACTCCCAGAATCACACACACGCCCCGGCACACTCGTGAATGTGTGTACCAGAGGTAAAGTTCAAGGGGGGTTGGTCTAACATGGCACAAATGACAAGTATTTTAGCACAATTAGGCGAAGTAACCTAACCGTAGTGAGGATTGAGTGAGTGGGGGTCCATTTCCAGCGATGTAACTGTATCCCGATCCAACAGGATGGACCTGTTACGGACCTGCCAGACGCACTGATTACACTCAGTTTACACACGATTTTTCACAGCTTAAAAAATAACTTGTTCGGGCACAAAGGGAAATACCTCCTCGCTTCTGACCTGTGAAAACAGACTTCCACATCAGGTCAGAGTGTATGCACATGTGCCCGTCTTCACAGAGCCGGTGCTCACAGCAAATACAAGCTGTTAGGGTTATTCCATTATCACTTCATTATGTAGTAACTTAAAAGGAATATTTAACCTAAAATGACAATTCTGTCCTCATTTACTCACTGTCATTCCAAACCTGTTTGACTTTCTGTATTTTGTGGAAAATAAAAGACTTTGAAGAACGCTTGGGTCCAAAAAAACATTGGACCCCAATGGCTTTCATTGCACGGACAAAACAATGAAAAACATTTTTTTTTTTCATACAGATTGTAAACAACATTAGTTGAAAACTTTCTTTCCAGTCCAATAAATGAAGGGTGTTTTGCCAAGTTAGTCACTGCGAGGTACTAAGTATCAAGTTAGTATCAATTTATCTATCTATAAATGTTAATATTTATTTTGTTTAGGCATAGTATCTGTAAATAAGGTACAGTTGTAATATGACAAAGTGATTTGTCTGTCCATACTGAACATGAAATTGCTGCAAAACATGACACTAAGAGTCAATCAGAACATATTTGATGTTTAAAATAAAGCTATATGGAACAGGATACTGGACCAATGAGATTTCAAGTGAGCATGTCATTGCTGAAAAAGAAACCATCAACAAAATGATGCTTGGTTAGCAGGTCAAAAGCTTAGTTCACCTAAAAATGAAAATTCTGTCATAATTTACTCACTCTCATGTCGTTCCAAACCTTTTAAAGTGCCATCGAATGTTTTTTTTAAAAGATGTAATATAAGTCTAAGGTGTCCCCTGAATGTGTCTGTGAGGTTTCAGTTCAAAATACCCCATAGATTTTTTTTTATTCATTTTTTTATCTGCCTATTTTGGGGCATAATTAGATTAGATTCAGGTTGCGGTCCCTTTAAATCGCGCGCTCTCTGCCCCCGGAGCTCGCGCTTGCCTTAAACAGTGCATAAACAAAGTTTACACAGCTAATATAACCCTCAAATGGATCTTTACAAAGTGTTCGTCATGCATGCGTCGGATTATGCGAGTATTGTATACTGTTATATTGTTTACATTTGATTCTGAATGAGTTTTAGGCTGTGCTACTGCTCCGTGGCTAATGGCTAATGCTACACTGTTGGAGAGATTTATAAAAAATGAAGTTGTGTTTATGAATTATACAGACTGCAAGTGTTTAATAATGAAAATAGCGATGGCTCTTGTCTCCGTGAATACAGTAAGAAACGATGCTAACTTTAACCACATTTAATAGTACATTAGCAACATGCTAACGAAACATTTAGAAAGACAGTTTACAAATATCACTAAAAATATCATGATATCATGGATCATGTCAGTTATTATTGCTCCATCTGCCATTTTTCACTATTGTCCTTGCTTGCTTACCTAGTCTGATGATCCAGCTGTGCACAGATCCAGACGTTAATACTGGCTGCCCTTGTCTAATGCCTTGAACATGAGCTGGCATATGCAAATATTGGGGTCTCATACACATGAATGATCCCGAACAGTCAGTGTTATGTTGAGATTTGCCTGTTCTTCTGAGGTCTTTTAAACAAATGAGATTTACAGAAGGAGGAAACAATGGAGTTTGAGACTCACTGTATGTCATTTCCATGTACTGAACTCTTGTTATTTAACTATGCCAAGATAAATTCAATTTTTAACTCTAGGGCACCATTAAGACTTTTGTTCATCTCTGGAACATTAATGAAGATATTTTAATGAAATCTGAGGGATTTCCATTCCTCCATTGACAGTCTACGCAACTGACACTTTGATGCTTCAAAAAGTTCATAAAGAGATCGTAAAACTAATCCATATGAATTGAGCAGTTTAGTCTAAATTTTCTGAAGGGACTCGATCACTTTATATGATGAACAGATTGAATTCAGGCTTTTATTCACATATAAACATTGATCAGCAAACACAAATAGAGGCTCAACTGTATTGCTTGATGCGAGAACAAACCTCATTGGTTCTTGCAGAGGCTCAAACATGCTGCATAACACACAAGAATGAACCTCATTGGTTCTCGCACATCAAGCAAACACATTAATTTGTATTCCCAAAGATGAACAAAAGTCTTGCGGGTTTGGAATGACATGAGGGTGAGTAAATGATGCAAATTCTCATTTTTGGTTTCATTTTTTCACTTTAAGCTACAGTTAAAAATGTATGAATGTCACTGGGGTCACTGTATAACTAAAAATACAAGCAAAAAAAATAAACAAGCACTGGTATATGTTGCCTTGCTAATGCATGTGTAATGTTAACCAATTTACTCTGCAGAAGAACAAGAACACAAGTGAAAGAGAGACTGTGATGGAAAATGAGGTCACTTTTGTACGGTGCCACTTGATGGCCGCTGCCAGGCCTGAGGGGTCAAATGTCTTCAGTCCCGAACGTACCTTTAGCCAAAATGCACACCACACCATTCAAAATCACGTCGCACCAACTTACATGCTCCAAAAAACTATAGCCAACTTCATACTGTCCCTGTATGAGTTCTTGTTTTTAATATTTATGACAGGATATAGTTAAGTAACACCACACAAGAAAGAATGCTGTTTTACCAAATATCAGCATGTTTGCAAATGTGATACTGATTTTATACAACAGTTCAATAAAGAAGTAGTTAATGTTACGAGATGTATATTATTAGAATATTGTTGCTTTTGCTCCATTTTGCCAACAAAAATTGTTCCAAACAAATCCACAATAGAATGTGCGGATAGTGGTAGACAGAGTGTGTTTAGAAATAGACTATTAAAGGTGCCATCGAACTGAAAATTGAATATACCTCAGCATAGTTAAATAACAGTTCAGTACATGGAAATGACATACAGTGAATCTCAAAATCTCATTTGTTTAAAAGACCTCCGAAGAACAGGCGAATCTCAACATAACATCTGCTACGTAACAGTCGGGATCATTAATATGTACAACCCCAATATTTGCATATGCCAGCCCATGTTCCCAACATTATGAAAGGCATTAGACAAGGGCAGAAAGTCTGGATGTGCACAGCTGAATCATCAGACTAGGTAAGCAAGCAAGAACAATAGCGAAAAATGGCAGATGGAGCAATAATAACTGACATGATCCATGATATTTTTAGTGATATTTGTAAATTTTCTTTCTAAATGTTTTGTTAGCATGTTGCTAATGTACTATTAAATGTGGTTAAAGTTACCATCGTTTATTACTGTATTCACAGAGACAAGAGCCATCACTATTTTCATTATTAAACACTTGCAGTCTGTGTAATTCATAAACACAACTTCATTCTTTATAAATCTCTCCAACAGTGTAGCTTTAGCCATTAGCCACGGAGCACTATCAAACTCATTCAGAATCAAATGTTAACATCCAAATAAATACCATACTTACGCGATTAGACATATTGCATGACAAACACTTTGTAAAGATCCATTTTGAGGGTTATATTAGCTGTGTGAACTTTGTTTATGCAATGATAGATTCGAGAGCTCTGGGGGGGGGCAGAGAGCGCGAGCATTTAAAGGGGGCGCAGCCCTGAATCGGCACATTTCTAATTATGCCCCAAAAGAGGCAGTTAAAAAATTATTTAAAAAAAAATCTATGGGGTATTTTGAGCTGAAACTTCACAGACACATTCAGGGGACACCTTAGACTTATATTACATCTTGTAAAAAAACGTTCAATGGCACCTTTAAGAGTAAAATAAGAGATAACTGTTAAATATAACAGAGATAATAAAGTTATTGCAGTCGCATTGCATGAGCGGGGCTCTGCCGGTTTCTTTGCAACGGGCCTCCGAATTGCAAGGGCCGTCTCCTTCATACACATGTTGGAAGCGAGCTGCTGGGCGAAGTGACAAGTCAAAAGTCAAACGCCTTTTCCATTTCACACACATTTAATTTCATATAATATGTGAATGAGTTCTGATCAGCAGAGTTTAACATAATTGATGACTGAACATGTTTATTTAAGAGCTTGCTTATGAGCCAATTGCAACTCTAGGAATATAGGCATAAATGGGCCATTTGGAGGAAAGGATGCCATGTGTGTCAGAAAATGTCAAAAACAAAATCATTAAATAAAAAGAAAAAAAAATCCTACACACTGCTTTAGCTTATAAGGAATTCAATATTTAAATACTGAAAATACTTAATCAAATATTAAAAACAGCAAGTGTCTTGGCCATGCAACCTTATGGGAGATCAAATACTTTGTTTTCATTTTAAGAGGTTTTATTTTTAGCCATTAAAGTTACCCAGCAAAGAAATGTGTGGTTATCTTTTTTCCCTTTTACCTATTACCTATTCCTTCCTTTTACCTATTTAGAAATCTAAAGGAAGCTGATGAATGCAATTAATACATTTTCCACATGCTCCTTTTCATTTTACTCATAAATCATGTCATGTCATTTACTAGAACAACACATTTACAGGCTCTACATGGGTACACCAACTTTTAACAAATAAAAGAAAAAAAAAAAATAACCCTGCCATTTTGGTTCATGACATAAAATGAGTTTGACATTCCTAGCTAGGGGGCAATTTTAGGAGCCCAAATTTCATCTGGCCCTTCATTTTAGGCTTATTATTAATATATTCGCTGCAATTCCAATGTTAAATTGATAATAAGCTTGTAAAATCTTACTGGCTGAACAGAGCACCTGAAAAATGAGAGGATTATATTAAGAGCCCTCGTGAGAAAATAGAGATTTTTGATTTATGGGCTCTGGGAGAGGGGGAAAAGTGACATTATGGAAAAAGTCATTGCACAGCATGGCATAAGAGAGGTGCTGAGTTCATTAAACACACACACACACTCACAAAAGTAGACATTTAAAGTGTTTTTAAGTGCACTTACTCTGATGCTCACCATCTTTCTCACACACAAGTCTCATAAAGACTTCTTACGCAGTACCATGGGAAGAGAGGCCAATCACATTAAAAAGTCTTTTCACACTAATATACTTAACCCAGGGATAATGTCAATTTTCAAACCCAAATGTATGGTTCACTCAAAAATGATAATTCTGATCTATGATCATTTACTCACGCTCATTTCTAGTTTATGGTTCTTTCATGATACTTTCACAGTGGTTTTGCATCTTACTTGATACATAAAAAGTCCTCAGTCCAATTCTTTTGTACGGAAAAGCCACCCAGCGCATTAATAAAAATCTCTCCTTTTGTGCTCCACAGAAGAATTTAAGTCATGCAGTTTTGGAATGACATAAATGATGAGATTTTTCATATTTGGGTGAACTATTGCTTTAAGACTGTGACTCCAAAATCCTCAACAGCACACGTTTTGGATGCCTCCCTAATCTGACACATCCATTTCAGGTCTTGGAGGCGCTACTAAGAAGCTGATGAGTTGAATCAGGTGTGTTTGATTAGGGAGATGTACAAAATGTACAGTGTACTTCTGGCGCACCAGGACCAGAGTTGGGACACACTGCTTCAAGACAAACAAGCTTTACATGCCGACATTTTCACAGATGGACAAGCAGTTATAAATAAAGCTGCATGTACATTGTGTTCATCATGTTCTGTATTGCATTAGCTCTATATTAGTTGTTAATCAACTTGTTAATTAGTTGGCTGGATATTTAGTCGACTAATCAGAATTTCCATTTGTCCAATATGATTTCAGAATTTTCATTTTTCCAAAAGTTGGACTAATTTTTACTTCAGACAGTAAAACACAATGCTAATTGGCAGGAAAATATAATAATAATAATAATAATAATAATAATGTTGGTCAAAGATGTACAAATTAGCATGTATGGCCATAGAAACTGCTTAGAAATGGATGAATTTAAATGCCAATTAAAACACACACAAACACATATATACACTATATATAACTTATAAGCTCATGAAGCACTCAAAAAAATTTTTTTTAAGTCTATATAAACTAGTCGACCTCACAAATCAGTCAGTAACCTGACTACCCAGGGTTGGCTACCCTTACTAACCCCGAGTTGACATCAAATAAAAAGCTCAACAAACCAACCATGCAATGTACCAGAACAAAACTAAACAAAGTACAACAACTAGTTTGCTAAGACAGAACTTTGTTACTGTAGACAATTTAAATTAAATTAACTATTTAAATTTGGATCTTTCACTGAAAACAAAGCTGTCTCTATCCTCAAGTCTAAGCCATAAAACCTAAGAGCTGTTCCCTCGGATAAATAAACTACTCGACGACTCAAAACTGCTAATACTCTAACTGACAGTCAAACAAATTCTGTCGACGGCTGGCTCGCATCCAGCCCTCGCATGCGCTGGCATATCCATAAGGCTGTGATGACTGATTAGCCGCAGCTGGTTTGATCTAGTTCATGTTAACTAGTTTACAGGGTTATGCAATACATGATCCATAGGCCGGACCACTGCTATATGTTAAGTGCTGTATATGCTATATCTATATAGAGCAGATCTGGACCAAAATGCACATATCTGGGAATACTATTTCAGTCCTACCATTAAGATTACGACGGAAGGTAGAAGAGATGGTGTGTGTGTGTGTTGGGGGGTGGGGGGTGTCAACAAAGAGAAGTGCGGGGAAAGAGAGAGAGATTTCTGTTTTCACAGCTGGGCTGAAGTCTTGTTCCCACCCTTTCTGACAGCAGTTCCCCTAAGGCGCCTTGCGTTGGCTTCCTCTCAAACACACACACATTTATGCACACACTCGGCGCAGCAGAAGCATGTCATCTTTACTGACCTCGCAGAGATTTAAACACCTTTTGCTACTCCGCTGGACAGCGCTCAGCTCAAAATGCCTCCACAGTCTGTAGAGCATAGTAATTACATCCTAAAGTCTGAGGGTGTGTGTGTGTGTGTGTGTGAGTCAGGCAGTATATCACTGTATATCATTATAATTTCAACATTTCTCAACATATCAAAACAACAGACCTGATCATCAGCCATGTCACATGCTAAAATATTTGGGGGAGAAATATATGTTGTTTAAAAAGCAGAACTTAGTACTTGATTCATGAGACCTAGAGCTGATAGGCTCCAATTTCAAACAGTATTTGGCAAGTGAAATAGTCTGAATGCCATTGCATTAGATATATCAAACTAAATGGCATCTGGAAACAAATGATGTAGGATCTTTTCTCGTTACTAACATCCATCAGTTAGTCTTTTGTTTTTCTTAATCAACTGGTGTTTTGGTGAATTTTAGTGGATGTATTGTCAAGTTCACGCAGGTGAACGACAGGTGTAGTTCATCACATTAACTTTGAACATGCTCCACAAACGTTTAGCAACCACCAAAGTGTGTCACAATCATTTTAGGCTTCATTTTTAGGCAAGGCAAGGAAAGGCAATTTTATTCGTATAGCAAATTTCACACACAATGGTAATTCAAATTGCTTTACATAAAGAAGAACCAAATACATAAGAATAAAAATGGAATGCATACGAAATAAAAATAACAGTAAAAACAGAGAATACCACTATCTGGATGGAAGATTTAGGAAGTTTCAGGGAGTTTTTTGATGTCCGTCAGAGCGGATCTAAATGGATCTATCCATCAGAGTGGATCTAAATGGATCTTCCTCACGCTGGAGGGATAACTGTAAAAATATTTTATTTGTCAGGTAGCTGTGCGTTTAAACAGTACCCTTACAGACAAATCTTCCTGGACTAACCCTATCCAGAGCTCCATCCAGGGATAACTCTACTTAACTTTGTTGTCCGTCAGAGCGGATCTAACCAAATCACTACAGTTTTATTATGTATAATGTCTTTTTGTGACATATTTTGCTTGAAAACTGTATATGCACATCTGTATCTTGTATCTAATGCATTTCATATTCACATACACTGCCATTCAAAAGTTTGGGGTCTGTAAATTTTATGTTTTTGAAAGAAGCCTCGCCAAGGCTGCATTTATTGGATCAAAAATTCAGTAAAAACAGTAATACTGTGAAATATTATTACAATTTAAAATAACTCTTTTCTATTGTAATATGAATAATGTAATTTATTCCTGAGATGGCAAAGCTGAATTTTCAGCATCATTACTCCAGTCTTCAGAGTCAAATGATCCTTCAGAAATCATTCTAATATGCTGATCTTACTAATCCTAAAACTTTTGAATGGTAGTGTATCTATATAAACGAATAATTAAATGTCCACTTCAAAATACACTCAAAAATATTTTAAAATAAATTAAAATGTTTAAAGGGTTAGTTCACCCAAAAATTAAAATTCTGTCATTAATTACTCACCCTCATGTCGTTCCACACCCATAAGACCTTCGTTCATCTTCAGAACACAAATTAAGATATTTTTGATAAAATCCGATGGCTCAGTGAGGCCTCCATTGCCAGCAAGATAATTAACACTTTCAATGCCCAGAAAGTTACAAAACACATATTTAAAACAGTTCGTGTGACTACAGTGGTTCAACCTTAATGTTATGAAGCGACAAGAATACTTTGTGTGCAAAAAAAACAAAAACAAAATAACGACTTTATTCCACAATATCTAGTGATGGGCGATTTCAAAACACTGCTTCATGAAGCTTTGAAGCTTTACAAATGTTTTGTTTTGAATCAGTGGTTCAGAGCGTGTATCAAACTGCCAAAGTCATGCCCCCCTAGCAGTGAACCATTGAAATTTTTAAACACTTATGACGTAACAAAGCCTCGTTTACTGAAATCACATGACTTTGACAGTTTGATACTCTCCAAACCACTGATTCAAAACAAAAGATTCGTAAAGCTTCATGAAGCAGTGTTTTGAAATCACTAATCACTAGATATTGATGAATAAAGCCGTTATTTTGTTTTCTGGTGCACAAAAAGTATTCTCGTTGCATTAGGACATTAAGGTTGAACCACTGTAGTCACATGAACTGTTTTAAATATGTCTTTAGTAGCTTTCTGTGCATCTGAAAGTGTAAACTATCTTGCTGCCAATGGAGGCCTCACTGAGCCATCAGATTTTATCAAAAATATCTTAATTTGTGTTCCGAAGATGAACAAAGGTCTTACGGGTGTGGAACGACATGAGGGCGAGTAATTAATGACAGAAATTTTATTTTTGGGTGAACTAACCCTTTAAGATCTATTGACATGATTTTGTAACTGACACTTTCATTGGTCATCTTTAACCTTAAAATGGTAAAATATCGGCTATTAAATAATCAAGCTGACAGATGTCGGTCTATCACTATTGTGGATGGCCAACACAAAAAGCTAATACTAAAAGGCAAGGTGTTTCAAAGGAGGCAATTGAATGAAATGCATATATACTTACTCCCATAATCTTGCTCCTCTGCTCCACATCCTCCCACATGGAGTGGACGATGTAACGGCACATGTACTTCCCAGCTCTGCCTTCCTGCCGCATCCGGACCAGACACATCCTGTCAGAGAAGAGCAGAGCAGAACGCTGACTCAAGACAGCCTGACAAGCTGAATGCCTGGGTTACGCCATGCTCTGTCAGGATCTGCGTAACCAGGAAACTTCAGAGATCAGCCAGACAACATACTCACATAAAGGAAACGTCTGGGTTAAATAGACAGCATCTGTGGCCTGATGTTGATTACCACAGAAACTCTTTTTTTTTTACAAACTGAGGGAAGAATCGAAATTATTTTCTGTGGCACTTGATTTAGCATTGGTTTTCCCCCATTTTTACATTTGAGAGTCATTGCTTTATGAATACTGTAGGTGATAAGAAGGTGTGAGTGCATGCGTATGCATGAATGAACAACTGGCACCGTTCGGTGCTTTCTCAGTCCATGTTTCTCCGCACAAACATCAATGCGGATGCATGGCTGCACGCACATAAACTAAGTGCCATTAACTGGAAGTGTACAGAGTGATGGCTCCAAACTACCACCATTAATCATAAGTCTCGTTCTGATGACATCACACATTACATTTTTTTTTTTTTTCATAAGATCAGCCAAACCGGTACATTAGCATAGGTGCCTTTGATGAGGATGATAATGGGTTAAAAAGATGGGTCAAACTTTAGTTTAGTTTCCAATTCTCTCTATTAACCAATGATTAACTATGAATTTTACCTCAATAAACTCCTAATTACTGCTTATTAATAGTTAGTAAGGTAGTTGTTAAGTTTAGGTATTGGGTAGGATTAAGGGATGTAGAATATGGTCATGCAGAATAAGACATTAATCTGTGCTTTATAAGTACTAATAAATAGCCAATATCCTAGTAATATGCATGATAATAAACTACATAATAGTGAGAAAGTGTTACCAAAAGATTAATTAAATACTTCAAAAGACATTAGTAATAACACCCACACTGAATATCTGGGATTCAAACTCTAACTGAAAACCCGGAAATAAAGTTTTAGGATTTTGGAACATTTTTAAACAACTGTAGAATGACAGAAATGTGTGATATAAAGTCAGATATAAAATAGCAATTCTGACTTTTTTTGCAATTGCGAATCTATATCACACAATTCTGACTTTATAACTCGCAACTGTGAGAAAAAAAGAATTGTGAGATATGAACTTGCTATTGTGAGAAAAAAAAAAGTCAGAATTGTAAGATAAAAAGTCCCAATTACCTTTTTTATTTTTTATTTCATGGCAGAATCAAGCTTCGATACTACTCAAATAAGCCAAGGCAAAAGATAAAGTTAACAAAAAACAAACTGGATTTGGCTAAATTAAGACATTCTGGCAAACTTAAAAATTAGGAAAAATTGCAGATATAAAGTAAATTGCCCAAATTAAGAAATTCTGGCAGACCTAAAAAGTAGGAAAAACTGCAGAGAAAAAAGGATAAAAAGGTATAATAATAGTTTCACAAACACATAAAATAAATTGGAATCTGGTGAAAAAAAATAAGACTTGATTTGCTTGCTTTGTGTTACTAAATTTCAAGTTAGTATGCAAGTATGTTTGTACTCTTCAGAATGAATAGGTCTAGTGAAACACCACTTGCAATTCACCTACTAGATGAATATTAATCAGCTCAATGACATGAATAACCAATCAAGGATTTGGAATTTGCATGACGCAATGTCGCAGTTCTAACCAAAACTGTGTCCAAAAACTCACCAAACGTGGAGCTGTGCCACCAAGAACCAGGAGTTGAGCGTGTCGGGGAGAGAGCATTCTGGGAGAAAGAGAGGGAGTAGAAGACATCATAAGGGGGAACAAGAAAACACAACATGTAGCCAAACCAATGCAAACTTGGGCTCCGATTCCAAAACCGCTATTGGGTTTACACCTGTTTTTTCCTCAGCTAAAGAAAACAACATAACACAGCTGTAAAGTGCCACATAAATCTTTCAGGTGCTGCTGAAAAGGTCCCTTTACGCTCATTTCAACATTTCGGATAAAGTGAGGGGTGTTTAGGAGCTCTTCAAAAAATTTAAATGAGCATGACATAAGACTCATAAGGCCATAATACGGTCTGAGTGCAAAAAAACTAAAAGATTCAGACACAAAAATACTTACTTTCAAAAAATTCATCATAGTTGATTCTTTCTACACAGCATGTGTACATCCGCAAGGCAGCTATCTTAATTTTCTGCAAAAGAAGAGAGACATTTGTGACAAACATGATCAAAAAGGCACTCAACCCAGTGTGATCAAAAGCAGAAACTGATGAAATTGGCCAAGACATCACATTTTCAGTCCGGTCTACCATGCGCCCCAAAATGAAGCAGACATGCTGAAGTTTTAGACAGCCGTGATGCTGATGACTCTAACATGGAAGGTCATCTCGGATTTCACAAAGTGTGGCCCCTGCTTTTGAAAACAAAACAGGTAGCGGTACGAGATGAAGTCATCATTCCAGCAGCAAAACTCCATAGTGTCCACTTCACTGTTGAGTCGTTTGAGGGGTTACGGGAAATGCAACCAAAGACAGTGACAGTAAACTACTAAATTCAACTGAATGTGTGAAAAATCTGGTTGATGATTTCTTTGTTATTCTCAAGAAAACATGTTCATATTTAACCCCAAAATGAAAATTTTATACATCATAAAAATATGCCTATTTTTTGCATATTTTAATTTAAAAATTAACCCTATTTTTAAAAACTATTAAATGCTTTTGCATTGTGACATTCTTTTCAGGATGATTAAGCACAATTTCCAGTATTTGTCTAATACAAATCATTATTCTAAATGGTGAATCTTGTTATATTACTCTCATTACTGGAATAAAACAATGCATTTTGTTTTTATCAGCATACACATACACTCTAAAAAATTATGTGTTGGAGTAATTACAACCTTGAGTTAATTTACGTTGAACCAACAAACTACGCTGAGTTAGAGGAACTTAATTTGTAGCATAAACACACATTTTTAAGTTGATTACTCAAAAAAAATAATAATTTCAAATTTTAATTTCAACATTTATTCTCCTTATCCAGTCCTATGCAAATCATGTTGTGAACTAGAAATCCACTGCCTAATTTCTGAAGTTATCAAGACAATTCCATTAAGTTACTACAACCCTTTTTTTTTTCTTTTTTTTTTTTAAAAAGCTAATTAACATCGACATTTGAGTTTAAATTACAGACGAGATTAAGTTGATGTAATGATCAACATGAATATGTCAACAGAACACTACAAAATAATGTTTGCAACTTAAGTGGTTTAGTTAAAACAATAAATTATAATTTTTAACTTGCAACCATGCATTTATTTAAATTGTTGTAACAGTTCCCCTGAAATACTTTTTAAAGTGTACTTTACAATTTAAGTGACATATCATTAATTTTTTCCAGATTCCAGTAATACAATCAAGATTATTTTGCTGTAATAAGAAAATAATGGGGCAAAATGCAAAAAATGTTGATAACAATTATCTTTAAGCAAAATATAAATGTATTTATTTCTCTTGATTTTGCCGTGAAATATAACCTGGACACATGTTCTAGGGATGCACCATTAGTATTCTTTTTGCCCGATAACAATTTTAACAAACAATATTGGCTGATTCCGATATTGACATTTGTCAGTTTCTCACTTATATGAACTTTTGTTGTTAATATAGATTTCTGTTTTGATCATGTTTTAAATTAGCTAAATTCAGAAACACATACATTAAGGTATATTAGCTAGTGTATTGCTGCATTAAATGATCAAATCATTTTCATGGAACATGGTTTGGATCTATTTAACATTCAACAGGCCAGCATTATAAGACCATCACAAAGTAAGATAAAAAAATAAAAAATACAAATAAGACAACATAATAACCTTCAGAAGTTATTTTTGCCATCAAATATTTCTTATTAACAAGATTAACTCATATTTGACTGTGTCTCTTTAATAAATAGAAACACATTATACAACTCAGTGACTTCTCACAGTTTGTTATATCAGCCTTTTTCATGCTGATGGTTTTAAACTGATCAAAAACTGGCCGATAAAACTGGCCGCCCGATACATCGGTGCATCTGTAGTAAGTTCTGTGAAATTTACACATCAAATTTTATGGAAAACTTTGAAAAAATGATGAAATATCAAAAGGGGAATGTTTAAAAGGAGACTGTTTGGTAACACTAGATGAGGAGATTTATTTACCCATTTGTTGTATTTGAGGGGTCCAGTGAAGCCCATGGCCTCAATCAGTTTGGTGAAGGCCCCCACCTCTTCATCTGTAGTCTGTGGGGTCTCTTTAACAGTACGCAGCTTGAAACAGAACACGGAAACACATCTGACATTAGAGCTATATAAAACATTGACATAAACACACGGGCATCTGGCAAAGTGACCGCATAAAGACAATACAAAACAATACTTTCTCAGTTACAAGACCAACTGAAGTTGCATTTTGAAGGATCTCTAGGGTTTTTGTGTTTTAATATTGACAAATAGCCATTATTGTGCCAAATCCTTCAACAGTTCCTGTTTAAGATCAGACTTTCACAATTTCCCTGTAAATCTCAACTCAACCCAGGGAATCTTTATGGAGGCACTGCAGTGAAAATATTCGGCTAATTCCCTCAAGCCACCACTCTGGACGCAATAAAACCTTCCCCAATGTATTTCTCACAGGAATTTTATGTTTTACTGCTATGATTGGGAATACTAGTAAACTAGTAGAAGTTTAGTAGACTATAATCAGCACCTGCCCTTTGGGCTCATATAGGGAGGAAATGATTATTGCCAACATATAGCAGTCAAATGTTTGTAGAAAAATATCAACTCTGTCTATACATCTTTTCATTTTTTTTTAAAAAACAAAACAAAACAAACATAATTCCCATATTACTTCCATTTGTGTGATTCCGCAGTTTTGATGACTTAACTATCATTATAAAATATGGAAAATAGTACTAATAAAGAAATAGTATGCCCTAGTTTCTCAGACAGGGCTTAGATTAAGCCAGAATTATGCCTTAGTTCAATTAGGAATTAAATTAGTAGCTTTTATAAATGTGCCTTAGAACATTAGTGCATGCATCTTGAGGCAAAACAATGGCACTGACATATTTTAAGAAATGCCAGTGCAGGTTGCTTTAAGTTAAAACAACTCAAACATGCATTTTATTCTGGGACTATTCTTAAATTACTGTAATTATGTAGGCTACTTTGTTTTATTAACCCACCTAGGTATGATTTGAGATTCTATTGCTTAAAAAAAAAAGTTTTCAGAGATCAGAATTGATCCCATTAGCTGATTCGAAACTGGATTACTTAGCCTGAGAAAGAACTGTAAACTGAGATTGTAAAAGGCGACACAGACCTCACTTGTGCTGTGAAGAGCTCGACATTGCGAGTGATTGGGGAAGAAAGCATCCGCTGTTATCCGGCAAGCCACCAAAGCCCTGGACTGACACACATCTTGCTCAATAACCTAGGAAGCAAGAATATCTTAACAAGAGCTTTCCATTTTCAATCTAGCTTGAAAGAAAGAGGTTTTGACGACTGCTTATCCCTAAATTGTCTTAATATGACTAATAAACCAACTGATCAAGAGGAGTACATGTTTGCAAATGGAAAACTGCATAGTTAGTTTATGAATCAGGTTTAAAAAGAATAATGGCAATGCACTGATGATAATAATAATTACAAGACGTTCTTAAATATATATTATTTTACACATATATTACTTATATTTACAATATTTATACATAATGCCTCGTCTGGTGTAGTAGAAATAGGTTATGTCAGACCCACAGTTGTCCATCATGTTGCAAAATGTAAATAATAACTCCAAACAACATTATAATGTCAGTCTTAGTATGTAGATGAATACAAAGTTTTAAAGGACACCAATATAAACCACTTAAGTGATGTTATTGTCTTTTTATATATATATTTGTTTCTATAAATTACCTTTCCGAGGACAGATCTCGATGCTGAAGCGTTTAGTAACTGTCTGACGGCGGACTGCAGCGGTCGCCGATACATGATTCTGCTAAAGTCACAATAATAGAGTATTACTGTAACTATAAAGCAGGAATCAGAGATTGATATTCTAACACGTTTTGTAACTGTTTGTTTTTGTCCCTCCCCTTTTACTGCAATGTCAAAGATTCTGTCCCGCCCTTAAAGCGGTCCGTGTGGAAATCAGAGCTGTGGAATTCAGCGCAGTGGATTATAGTTCCGCTGATGGAGGATCCATGTGAGGGTTTGTAAAATTAGTTGCCACTTGGCAGTAACGCCCGGAGGTGTAAAGAGTACCTGAAAGCCATACTTGAGTAAAAGTACTGAAACTTTGCATCGAAAATGACTTCACTACAAGCAGAGGTGTAAAGAGTACCTGAAAACCATAATTGAGTAAAAGTACTGATACCTTACATCGAAAATGACTCCACTACAAGTTACAAGTAACCAATTCCAATATGACTTGAGTAAAAGTCTTAAAGTATCTGATTTTAACAGTACTTGAGTATTTTACTCATGCTGAATGTAAGCTCAGAGATGCACTAGTCCTGAGAGACTGCCGGTGAAAATAAGAAACAATTGATTTGTAAGATGAGAAATCAAGTGTAGTTCCTAAAATCAAACTAAAACTGAACACTTCAATATTGCAATAAATCAAGGTTTTAAACATTTATAAACTCTCAAGTCTCAGTTAAGCTCAAGTGGCCATAAGTAAACCAATATCCTTCAAAACGATCTTGTCAATATAGTAGATAAATAAAACAATGTTAAGTAAAATTAAATGGTCAAAGTCTACTGTATGTGCTGGTTTGATCCTCATCACCAGCTGCAGTCATTTCCTCATCTAATAAATCAAACACCTGCGATCAGCAACTTCCTGCTAATGCACTCAGATTCATATAAAGTATGCTTGTTGACAAGTTTGGGGTGAGTAAAGGCAAAATGCACAAGATATAGTGCCTTCAATGCCCTTAGATGGCAATATCGCTTCTTTAGGAGAAACAAACTGCTGCAGAAAAAGTTAGGTGCCATGAAAAATGTAATTTGTAATTGCATTCCTTAACTCAAATGTAGTGGAGTAAAAAGTACATTTACTTGTTCAAAAATGTAGTCAAGTAGAGAGTAAAAGTTGCCAATATCTTTGATACTCAGTACAACTACAAAGTAGCCAAAAAGATACTTAAGTACAGTAACTAATTACATTTACTCAAATACTTTACAACTCTGACTACAAGTTACAAGTAACCAATTCCAATACGACTTGAGTAAAAGTCTTAAAGTATCTGATTTTAACAGTACTAGATGCACTATTCTTCAACACCTGAGAGACATGCCGGTGAAAATAAGAAACAATTGATTTGCAAGATGAGAAATCAAGTTTATTTTCTAAAATCAAAATAAAACTGAATACCTCAATGTTGCAATAAAGCAAGGTCGACACAACAACCTTTTAAACGTCTACAAACTCTCAAGTCTCAGTTGAGCTCAAGTGCACAGAAAGGCCAAAAGTAAATATATAGCGGATAAATTAAACAATGATAAGTAAAATTAAATAACCAAAGTATTTATGTGCTGGTTTGATCCTCATCACCAACTGCAGTTATTTCCTTATCTAATAAATAAAACACCTGCGATAAACTACCTGCTAATGCTCTCACATTTACGTAAAGAATCCTTGTTGACAAGTTTTGGGTGAGTAAAGGCCAAACGCACAAGATATAGTACATTCAATGTCCTTAGATGGCGATATCACTTCAGAAACAAACTGCTGCAGAAAAAGTTAGGTGCCATGAAAAATGCAATTTGTAATTGCATTACTCATCACAAATATAGTGGAGTAAAAAGTACATTTACTTGCTCAAAAATTTAGTCAAGTAGAGAGTAAAAGTTGCTAATATCTTTGATAATTAGTACAACTACAAAGTAGCTAAAAATACAGTAACTAATTACATGTACTCAAATACTTTACACCTCTGGTAACAAATTAACACAATTAATTTATGTACTCTTGCCTTTAAGAATCCAATAAATCAATTTAGTTTTCGGTTTCCACCACTTTTGTTGCTGGACTGTCCTACCTTCAAAAAAAAAAAAAAAAAAAAAAAAAAAAAAATTCACAGCAGGTAACAAATATTTTAATAAAAGACCAGCTAACTACACTTACAAAAAAGTACAGTGATAGTATCAGATGGTCACACCATTGTACAGAATTTCATGGTATTTACATGGTTCTCCAAGAAAAATATTAAAATATTACCATGCATGTACAAAATACATTACAATGGTAATTTTTGGTACTTTTGTGTTTATTGTATAAAAACTATATATATATATATATATACTGCATATACTTTCTAGCATGTTATGTTTGCCAACATTTATTCTAACCTTAATTGATGGATTCTTAAAAAAAACATGTAGGAAGACACATCATGGCCATATTCCAGGATGACAATGTCAAGATTCATCAGGCTCAAAGTGTGGAAGAATGATTGGGAGGGGGCATGAAGAATCATTTTCACACATGAATTGGCACCTCTGAGTCTCTGTGTAATATTTAGGAGGATCTATTGACAGAAATAATATGTGTTTATGTGTGTGTTATATATATATATATATATATATATATATATATATATATATATATATATATATATATATATATATATATATATATATATATATATATATATATATATATATATATATATATATATATATACACACACACACTCTACCATTCAAAAGTTTGGAAACATTACTATTTTTAATATTTTCGAAAGAAGTCTCTTCTACTCAAGGCTCAACTCAATCAAGGCTGCATTTATTTGATCAAAAACACAGAAAAAAAAAACCAGTAATGTATTTATTACTGCAATTTAAAATAATGGTTTTCTATTATAATATACTTTAAAATATAATTTATGTCTGTGATCAAAGCTGAATTTTCAGCATCATTACTCCAGTCTTCAGTGTCACATGATCCTTCAGAAATCATTCTAATATGATGATTTATTACAAATGTTTTTTATAACGTGCTACTTCTTTCAGGATTCTTTGATGAATAAAAAGTTAAAAAAGAGCAGCATTTATTTAAATTAAATTTATTTTTATTTTTATTTAATTTTGTAACAATATACACTACTGTTCAAAAGTTTGGGGTCAGTATTTTTTTCTCTTTTTTTTGAAGAAATGAATACTTTGTTTCAGCAAGGATGTATTAAATTGATAAAAAGTGATAGTAAATATTTTTATATTTTTATAATAACTGAGTATCAAATCATCATATTAGAATGATTTCTGAAGGATTATGTGACACAAAAGACTGGAGTAATGGCTGATGAAAATTCAGTTTTGCATTACAGAAAAAATATATATTTTAAAGTATATTAAAATAGAAAACCATTATTTTCACAATATTACTTTTTTTCTGTATTTTTGATCAGAAAAATGCAGGCTTGATGAGCATAAGAGACTTCTTTCAAAAACATTAAAAATAGTAATGTTTCCAAACTTTTGAATTGTAGTGTATTACAAACTTTTATGTTAGATGCACAGTTATATAATATATATATATATATATATATATATATATATATATATATATATATATATATATATATATATATTATATAAACAATGACATATATATTATTATATATTATTATTGACAGGCAAAAATGATTTTTATAGTGATGATAGCAACAGTTAGTAAAAGCAGATCATACATACCATGGTTCATTTTGTGATAAAAAAAAAAAAAGAGCTGTGAGCGCTCTTATTGTGCATCTTATTCTTGAACTGCACTGCAGAGTGATGTTTAGTGTTTTGGCAGCGACAGGTGAACAGCTTGATGATGTCAGACAGAGGCACGCTCCTGGCAGGCCGCTAAACAGAGAAATCACATCAGTCGAGATGACGAATGACTGGCTGTAGTCTGTACCAAAGATTAATGTTGAATAAGTACCTAGCTTCACAGCTCCCGAGCCACAAAATAAGCAAGACTACGCATTGCTGCCTCCACAAATTGTTCAAAGTCATCCGGGCATCGAAGCAACTTCCTGCCTGGCTCCATCCAAAAATCACAAAAATATGTAATGCCCCTTCTGCATGAACGATTTAGAAAAATAATACACAGAGCCCCCCCCCCCTTCCACCCACCAACCCCCCCCCACCCCCCTCAGTATGGCACACACGTAAAAGTACCAAAAACACTCCGGCGCTTTGAACTAGGGATGTTTTCACAGCAGGGCGTAGATGAGGTAATGTTTGAGTTGTCTTTGCGTAGCTTTCCGAATGACTGTTTATGCTAGGTGAGAGGTTCTTCCTCATAGCTGTGGAGTTTTAACTTAAATGTCACAAGTCCCTCTGTTTCTACACTCCAAACTCAGGAAGGAGAATGTCACCGTTATTACCAGTGAAATATTTGTCTAGCTTTCAATGCTGCACCTTTATGCCTTCAGGAAATAGTGGAGGAGGTGAGGGGGACTAGTATTATAGCTGGCCTCTTGAGGTACTGCCTAAATGTTGTTCATCCCGATGTCACCCATCCCTGAAAAAACAAGCAAGCAGTTGGGTGAATTCACAGGGACAGTGATATGTGTATGTACAACATATTTGCTTCTTTGTCTGTTATACACAGACCAAATGTAATTTTTTACGACCTATTACCAACAGAAAGAATCAGTGCTTCACTCAAGGTCATGTCAGCCAACGTTATATATAGGTAATTGTGAGGATTTTATATCTCAAAATGTGAATTTGTATCTCACAGTTATGACAATCACATATTTGTGACTTAAAGGGTTAGTTCACCCAAAAATGAAATTTCTGTCATTAATTACTCGCCTTCATGTCGTTCCACATCCGTAAGACCTTCGTTCATCTTCGGAACACAAACTAAGATATTTTTGATGAAATCTGAGAGGTTTCTGAGCCCCCGTAGAAAGCAGTCGACATTCTGACATGGTACAGTGTAGAAAGGGGAGAGATGAATTTGTTGAATAAAGTCATTATTTTTGTTTTATTAAGGTTGAACCACTGTAGTCACGCTGACTATTTTAACCATGTCTTTACTACTTTTCTGGACCTTGAATGTGGTAATTAAGTTGCTTTCAATGGAGGATAAAGAAATGGATTTTATCAATAATATCTTAATTTGTGTTCTGAAGATGAACAAAGGTCTTATGGATGTGGAATGACATGAGAGTGAGTAATTAATGACAGAAATGTCATTTTTGGGTGAACTAACCCTTTAATTTCTTATATTTGGAACTTTATTTCTCATAATGTGACTTTTTTGTCTAAATTTTACTTCGTATCTCACAACTGCAACTTAATCTTACATTTACAATTTCTCATAATTGCGTCTTTCTCACATTTTCGACATCATTTCTTACATTTGAAACTTTATTCCTCGTAATTGCGACTTGTATCTCACAACTGCAACTTAATCTTACATTTGTGTCTTGACATCTCACAATTGTTACTATTTCTCACATTTTATTTCTCATAATTGTGACTGTATTTGTTTGATTTATGTCTATTTCTCACATTTGCAACTAAAAATCTCGCAATATGACTTTGTATCTCACAACTGCAACTTAATCTTACATTTGATTTTATTTCTCATAATTACGTCTTTCTCACATTTGCGACTTCATTCGAAACTTTATTCCTCGTAATTGTGACTTTATGTCTCACAACTGCAACTTAATCTTACGTCATTATTTCTCACAATTGTTACTATTTCTCACATTTGTTACTTTATTTCTTACATTTGCATCTTTGTTTCTCATAATTGCAACTAATTTAATTTCTTGCACCTGTTACTTGATATCTCATAGATGTGACGACTTCAAACCTCACAGTCTGACTATTTTTTTTAAAAAGGGACTTTGTATCTCAAAATTGCAAGTTAACTTTACATTTGCAACTTTATTTCTCATATTTGTGTCTATTTACCATAATTGTGACTATTTCTGAGATTTTCTACCTTATTTTTCTTATTTTAAATTTGATCTCAGTTACCTATTTTATCATTTACTCAAAACAGGCTTCCATGATGCATTTCAAAACCCAATTTATACACTTCTCACAAATGAAAAGCATCTAAAGGTAACACTCATTTTATTGTAAATTGTAAATCTGATCATTTATTTGTGTAGCACAAGGTTTGAGGGATGAGTTGCACACAAAGTTTAACAATTTTATCCATGAATCGCTCACCTGGATGCACATTTCCCTCAGAGATACACTGTTATACCGTAACCTCTCTTAACCCATTGATTCCTTGAAAGGGTTCATTTCAAACCCGGCTTGACTCAATGAGAACATTTTCTCTTTCAGAAAACAAAATGGGCCTTTTTCCTCAAGTGAAGTGAGGGCTGCCTTTTCCAGCATGTTTGGATTAATAAGGAGTGATTGATGAAGACAGGAGAGGAAACATTCGATTCCTGCTCTGCTCCCGTTCCTGTGAGAAAAACCTTGGGAAAGAGAGCTATAAATAAGGAGTGTCGGTCCATGTGCAACGACCATCCCGCTCAGGCACGTTGTGAGTGTGCGGTGTGTGTGAGCGAGAGTCAAAGTGTGTCGTGTGTGTGTGTGTGTGTGTGCGTTGTCAGTATGTCAATTTGGCATGAAAGACAGACTGGCGACAAGTTTTGGAAACAAGGCAAGGAAAATATTGACCAATCATGCACAGCAAACGTCAATACAAAAGCTTCAAGTGTGCACTTCTCTGCAGAATAAGTCCATTACTCAAACATTCACAATAATGCAATGAATTCAGTGAGGTGAAACATGTTAATAGCCTAATATATTCTATAGCTATTATGTTTTTACCTATACAAGTATATATTTCTTTCTCCAGTCTTTAACTCCTGAAGCACCCAGAAACGCATCATTTGGGTTATAAGGTTTGCAGACCACACAGGAACTAAGAAATATGTAAATATACTGTATGGTGTCCACAGTCGGTTACAAGCCATAAAAGCATGAAAAGGCTGTTGCTACAGCTTGGTCCGCTTTAAGGGAACATCACGTTTTCACAAATGTTGACTTGTCCTAAGTGTACTTCCATTTTTTGTAAATTGACTGAAGTGCTTGTCTAAAATTGTGGCTTTTATCTAGACACCCTGAAGCCAAAATCAACTACAAAGATACCAAACCAATCATGTTTTGTCATCTGAGATAACGAAAATTGAAGATAAAACCATGACCTTCTCTATAAAGCCTAGTTGCACGTATCATAAAAAGACAGAACTCAGCACATGCAAAGTTGAAGGGTCAGCACATATCATTATATTTCACTCATGTGACACAGACGGAGGTGAAACAACAAACCCGGGCCTAATTAGCTGCCCTGCGTGTAAAGTTTAGCCTTAGAAAAATAAACCCCCACCATAAAGTGGGTCTAGAGTTGGGGGGTACAGCGTAGCGAGGAGGGTGGAGGTGTGCCCACAAGCAAAGATTTCCTGAGTTCAAAGGTTGGCGATTTCATTCTAGAAGTGCTTTCAAATGGACTCTTTTTGTCACCGCTGATGTAAACAATCAAACAAGTGTTAGCGCTGAACATCTTGTTCTTGACAGCTGTGTTAACAAATTAGCATAACAAACTACAGCTGGATAAACTTGTTCTGAAGCTGTTTTAAATGTAATGTTGTATATGTGATATTCTCGAATTATAAAATTGATTGCATATGTCGGTGCAGCTTAATGATGTTGATACGGACATTGCATTCAAATATACAATTCATGCATTCCCTGGGAATCGAACCCATGACCTTGACGTTGGTTAGCACCATGCTTTACGGTCTACAAAATGAACCTTATTTAGCCTACATTATTCATTTTAATGCACATTCCTGGTTTCTAATTCAGCAAAATTCATTGGTGCACATAATTCTTTTTTTTTCTTTTTTTTTTTATGAAATATAATTCCAATAGTTGCAAATGACTTTCCTTTTCAGATGATGTTATGAATGCTTTCTCAGACCCTCATCTAAGCACCTGGATTATTTTTGGTATAAGTAAGAACACATTTTCACAATCCAGTCCGATCCACCAAAATTATTCCTGTTGAATGTTTTGAAAGGAGTCTCTTATTTACACCAAAAACTGCATTTATTTGATCAAAAAAATACAGTACAAACATTAATGTTGTGAAGTAAACCACAATATTACTACTGCTGTGATCAAGAAACATTTCTTATTATCAACGCTGAAAACAGTAAACGGGTAGTTAATTATGATTTCACTTTTTTAACTTTAGTTAGTGTGTAATGTTGCTGTTAGAGCATAAACAACATCTGCAAAGTTACGACGCTCAAAGTTCAATGCAAAGATATTTTTACAGAAATCACTTTTTAAGGACTACAACAAAAGGCTGGTAGGGACTACAACGAGCTTCTTCCCGGGTTGATGACATCTCTAACCCTAAAATTTACATAAACCCCGCCCCCGAGAACACACAACCAAGGGGGTGAGGCCATGTTGGGCTGCTTTAGAGAAGAGGAAGAGTTGTTGTAGTAGAGTGTTGTCATGCCGTCATTTTACGCCGGACTGCTTGACAAACAAGAGTCAATTCAACGCTGGATTTGCACAAAAGATGAACATGACGGCACATGCTAGTGATGAGTTGAATCAACTCCACAGCAACTACATCAATTTATCCACTAACCATTCAGAAACGTCCAGTTTCATTCTAAAAGTTGTAACTTCTTCCTGAGTCTCTCCATCAGTGTCGACTCCGGTTTGAACAATGTAAGGCTGAACACCGTTACTGACAATCCTCATTTTGGCTGCGTGAGATTCTCCAGCTTTGTTGTTGTTGAACAACCAAAACGTGAGCTGTTAAAGCTCCGCCCTCTTCTGGAAAGGGGGCTGGGAGCAGCAGCTCATTTGCATTTAAAGTGACACACAAAAACGGCATGTTTTTGCTCACTCCCAAATAGGGGCAAATTTGACAAGCTATAATAAATGATCTGTGGGGTATTTTCAGCTGAAACTTCACAGACACATTCTACGTACACCAGAGACTTGTAAAAGGGACATTATAGATCCCCTTTAATATTTTTTGGAAACTGTGATATTTTTAACGATACCTTAGCGATAACAGCATTTATTTGAAATAGAAATCTTTTGTAACATTTTAAGTGTCTTTACTGTCACTTTTGATCAATTTAATACGACAATGCTTTTGAACAGTAGTGTATAGGTGATATTACAGACATAAATTGGGTTTCATATTAGTTTTGCCTAATCTTTGGGTATCTTTACACATTGTGGTCAATTGAATGGTGGTTGCATTACTAACATACAGTTTCCCTTTTTTTCTTTCCCAGAGCCAAGATCTATTTCACTTTATGGATTGCTAACCCATAAACATTTACAGTACAATAATTCATTTGACATTTATCTAAAGTAGCATTCAACATTTTACCAGCAAGTGATTTGTATTGCTATTGGTATCTCTACCAGTTGAGCAAGAGGAAAATTAACTATGAGCAATAGCATAGCTTTGTTCTTAGTCATGTAGGGTTGAGGCGAGCAACATCACGGCTATCTCGAATGTTTGACTCTAAAAAGGAAACTTTGAGAAACGCCAAGAATCTACATTCCCTCTCAAACCGTTGGTGCGAGGTGAAGAAAGGTTAGCACGGACCCTAATTCTTCTTTAATTGGTTGACTTCAAATTAAATTTGCATTAGTTTATAGCTCTCAAAACAATCGCCCCAGGGCATCATAAACAGCAAAACACTGGCAAACAATTCCAACGCTCTCTCGCAAGTCAAATCTCGGAACTCGGCATGCTGTGTAAGGTTGGCCAAAGTTATGGTGAGGATGTTTGGCAGGGGCAGTATTGACACTAGAGCTACTCACAACATGCCTTGTTGAATCTTGGAGTGCTATGGGTTTCAGTTGACTGCAAAGGTCATTTAGGTCCACCCAGTTTCCCAAGTGAGTATATAAGGGTACCGCTCAGCTATGTGGCACTCAGGCTGTATTATTATTTTTAGAGTTGGTATAAATGCGACGTTTCACCTCTTATCCACCCACACTAAATCAAGACTATGGCTGAATTTACAGTTCAAGTGGCCCAAATGTGATTTTTACCCTCTTATGTGACACAGATCGGCTTGTTGGATCTGATATTTTCAATTCTGTTCTTTGCCACAAGTGGAAATTAATTGGATACGATGTTTTGCAATGCTTCTTCACTGTAAACAGTCAGGGTACTACACTCATAATTGTGGGGTCAATATGATTTTTATTCAGCCAAGTTGCATTAAATTGATCAAAAGTAGGCATTAATAATGTTACAAATGATTTCTGTCAAATAAATGCTGTTCTTTTGAACTTTCTATTCATCAAAGAATCCTGAAAAAATGGTTTCCACAAAGATATGAAGCAGCACAACCATTTTCAATGTTGATAATAATAGAATTAGAATGATTTCTGAAGGATCATGTGACACTGAAGACTGGAGTAATGATGCTGAAAATTCAGCTTTGCATCACAGGTATAAATTACATTTTAAAATATACTCAAATAGAAAGCAGTTCTTTTAAATTCTAATAATAATTCACAATATTCATGTTTTTTCTGTATTTTTGATCAAATAAATGCAGCCTTGGTGAGCATGAGAGACTTTATTGCTATTAGACAGTAGTGTAAACAAATATGAGTGAGCAATATTGACTGGAACTGTGTCTGAATAAACCCTTTTCACTAAGAATACCCACTCTTAGTAAATTTACTACACTGTTCTGGGTGGTTGCTATGGGTATATCTTGTTATATATTTCAACACAAACAGATGAAATCCCAAAATTGTCCAATCTGGCGGAGTGTGTTAAAGAAGTAAAACATTGGATGACTAGTAATTTTCTGAAGTATTACTTATTGGGCCAAAAACCTGTACACAGAATATCTCAGACTACAATCTGCATTTAGAAGGATGTACTGTTACTCCATCCTCGACAGTTAAAGACCTGGGTGTAATATTAGACAGCAACTTGTCCTTTGAAAATCATATTTCATATGTTACAAAAACAGCCTTCTTCCACCTCAGAAACATTGCTAAGATACGGAATATGTTATCTATTTCTGATGCAGAAAAGTTAGTTCATGCTTTCATGACCTCGAGACTAGATTACTGTAATGCTTTATTAGCTGGTTGTCCTGCATCCTCAATAAACAAGCTACAGTTAGTCCAAAATGCCGCCGCTAGAGTTCTTACGAGATCAAGAAAATATGATCATATAACACCGATTTTATCATCACTGCATTGGTTACCTATAAAGTTCCATATCGATTATAAAGTATTGCTAATGACCTATAAGGCTCTAAATGGTTTAGCTCCTGTGTACTTAATCGATCTTCTATCGTCCTACAATCCTTCACGCTCTTTAAGATCACAAAACTCTGGATAGCTAAATCCACTAAAGGAGGGAGAGCATTTTCACATTTGGCTCCAAAACTCTGGAATAGTCTTCCTGATACTGTTCGGGGCTCAGACTCGCTCACCCAGTTTGAATCTAGATTAAAGACGCATCTCTTTAGCCTTCACCCATCCCAAGGTGACTAGAGAGGACATCAGATTCAGTTTGGATCCAGCATCTTAACAAGACCTCAGATGACCAACACCTATGAAGAGACGACGCCAACTCCTGCGAGGACTTCAGAAGATGCAATCATCTGGATCAACATTCACATTCCCAAATTTCTATATATCCTAATTATTGTTAATATGTAATTCATTTTTCCAGGAGCTCATTGCTTCTACCTTCAGTTAAACTGCTAACAGTTATTGTAAATGAATTGCCTAAATTATTACATTATTTGCTAACTGCATTCTTTAAATTGTAATGTTGACATTCTCTGTAAAGCTGCTTTGAAACGATATGTATCGTGAAAAGCGCTATACAAATAAATGTGAATTGAATTGTCTTAGCATCTTGTAATATGTGTGAAGACACTAAAGCCTCACACATGTTGCTATTCAGTTGTACACCGGACAGAAACAAAGAAGTGGATGCATTTGTTCAGAGTTTCCTGGCTTGCGGCCTGTCATGCTTAGGTGGAAAGACATGTCATAAACGCCCTTCATAATAAAAACCAGCACACAAACACATCTGAGAGACACTAACCTGCCATTGGTGCACACACACCCCTTAAATCCAAGGTGTTCAATCAAGAATAAATTTGGAATACTCAGCACTGATTTTAACGTTTTCCAGTTGCACCATCCTCTCGTTTTTGAGGCTGTGAGTTAATTTTCGACACAATGATTAGGGTATTTCAGCGCATAAAATGCTTTTCTCTCACTCTTACACTCTGAACACACAAATTTTCCCTGAAAGCATGACGGGCTGCCAACAGCCGCTCCAACACCACCAATTACTTCGACATCTCGCCGCGAAATTGTATATCACACAATTACTCTACAGAGAATCAATTAACAGAGTTTGGTGCTGAAAGCTGAGATGCTGAAAACCTCAGCAATGCGATTCGACAGCACTGGCGGGAACGTGTTTGTATGCGTCGCTTAGCTTGGACCAAACGGTGGCACGGCCACGCGTGTTTTGCTTGGCAGCCGCTGCGGGCCCTGTACACAACACGCAGCGCTGACCTCATATCTTTCATGTATTTGGTAACACAATAACAGCTCGGCAAACTCTGTGCAGGGTTTAAGGGGCTCAGAGAGACCGCCAGATCTGACGCGTTGCCCGAAGCTGTGCAACACTCACTCAGCGCTAATTGCGAAGCATAACAGGCCTATTTGTGAAAGCTCATGTAATGCACGAGGTGTAAGTTAAGTCCTGTTGAGAGGCGTGTGGCTAATGAAACGCTCAACAATTTATCAGCCTCTATAAATCATTCGACTTACTACCGCAATATGGCTTAGCCTAATAACGTCTCGATTTGATTATCTTATCAAATAAGCATATGATTTATTAGATAAGCCACGTCACTATATTTACCATGCTAAAATACAATAGTAGCCTACAACATTACTCATCACTTACATGAAAAACTAAACAAAATGTCTCACACTGTTTCAGGAACATCCCATATTAATCTACTATGGTTTTACAGTACTAACAATAACTGTATGGTGGCATTTTTGGCATAAACTGTGGTTGGGAGAGATTTTTCATCTCCTTCCCTAAGAAAAATTGACCTTGGCAACCATCGTTTCCACCAAAATACCACAGTTGCAGTTATAGTTACTACAATAAAATTGTGGTAACTTGGTATTAGTCACCACTGTCATAAAAAAATAAATTAAACAATGACAGAAAGATTCTGAAAGTGTCTAGCTCTGTTTAAAGAATATCCCATGTTCATTTATTTAGGTTTTACGGTAGTAAAAGTAATTGCCGTTACTATGGTATTTTAGCAAAACAGTGGTTAGTTTTTGCAGTTTCATTGCAGTGCCAAGTGCAAAAGGCATTTGTGATTTTTTTTTTTTCTTTCCCATTTCATATGATCATTCCTACACTGTACAAAATGTTAATTTTTTCTTCAGTAAAAACCTTTGGTTAACTGTAAGATACCTTATCAAATACAGTGAAAAAATATAAATGTTTTTCCCTGTGTAACATCACACAAATATATTTTGTATAAATAATCTTGGTCCTTCTTATGTTATCAGTATTGTACATTAGGGTGTTTTGTGTTACATTTTCTGTTATTCAGTTATGGTTTATTGCATTATTTTAGTGTTGTGTGTTGATGGTCTTTGTGTATATGACCTCATGGTCCATCTAGATATGAGTAACGGACATTTTTATGGACAGACCTTTGTCTGATGAACTCATATAGTGTCTTTCTATTGTGTCACCTGTATTATTATGGTGGTTATCAGTACATTTTAAGGTAAAAAGCAGATTTGATTGTACATTAAGTAGGTATATTAGCATTATATCACGTTGTAAAATATACAAGCATCTCATAATTCCAGAACATTGTCAGTATTTTTTTATGGCGAATTTCTGGCCACAAGCTGCCTTTTTACTGTATATTTGAATGGATATTTCTACAGTGCATCACTGAGACCATGCTATCTCCATATTGTTGCCACACTGAATACATTTTTTACTTTGCAACCATTTTCACTCAGAAATTACAAGTAAATTTGGCAAATAATTACAAAGAAATGGCAAGTATTAATGAATTAAAAGTGAAATTTTAAAGTAGAAAGACTGAAATAGTATTTTCAGGTACACTTTGGGCCCTACAATCTGTGCACATGGTCTGCTTGCTATTTACATGGCGGAATATAGACACTCTCAAACAAGTTTAAATACATGTGTGTATTGCCATGATTGGTCAAATAATTTGCAAAATTCATTAATCATTTCTGCAAATAGGTAATTCTGATACATGCAACACTCTAAATTTGGGTCAAATATGGACAATCCCAGCCGTTGGGTTAAATTTTTAAATTAAATTTTTGAATGACTGAATCCATTATGACATTTAGGCATTTTTATCTTCGTGTACACAATAAGAATTTTTTACATTGTAATCCTTTTATTTTTAATATTTGGCATGTTTGTGTGCTGCTGCCTGTCCCTGTGTGTGTAATAAGTAGAGTGTACGCACGTTTTGCACCCATCATACACTCTAAAAAATGCTGGGTTGAAAACAGCAATTGGGTTGGTTTAACCCAGCGGTAGGGTTAAATGTTTGCCCAACCTGCTGGGTAGTTTTATTTAACTCAACTATTGTTTAAAAATTACTGTATTGCTTAATTAAAATGAACCCAAAGTATGTTGGAAATGAACATTTATTAATGTTCAATGAATAATTATTAAACAATAAACATGTATTAAATTTCTTATTAATAAATGTATATGAATAAACTATTAAACTATTACATTTATATTAATAAAATATTAAAGCTTATTAATAAACATTCACTTTTTGTCTATTATTGTTGCCTCTAATTGCATCTGGTTTTTAATTGGGTTCATTTTAAGCTAGCCATATAGCAATTTTTAAACAATAGTTGGTTTAAATAAAACTACCCAGCAGGTTGGGCAAACATTTAACCCAACTGCTGGGTTAAAACAACCCAATTGCTGGGTTTGTCCATTTTCAACCCGACTTGGGTTGTTTTTAACCCAGCATTTTTTAGAGTGTAGGTGCATATTACTTACACGCCCTTTAGATAACAAAAAAATACTGCGCCATTGACATTAGAGCAGGTTTTTGTTGGTCGTTTTCAGTTGCCTCAAAATAGCAACACACCAACAATGCAACTGAACACACCTCATTTTCAGACCAGCATGCCCATGGGTGAACAGATGGGTGTTTTGCTATTTAAACCTCTTGGGCACTGGACATGAAAATGATAACTGCGTCGGTCTAAAGGTCTACTTTAGACACTCTACTAACTATAAGTATATTTGCAACTACATGTCAACTAACTCTCATTAGAGTATTAGTACACTGTTAGGTGTTAGGGTTCGGGTAATAAGTTGAAAGGGAGTTGTAAAGTTACTTAGTAGAATGTCTGTTGGGGACCATCAAAATAAAGTGTTTTAAGCAGACAGTCAACTAATATCATAACTAATATTATAACTTCAAAAAACATTACAGTGTAGGTTATGAATAAACAATTAAACAATCCCAGTGCCCGCTCTCAGCCTTTTAAATGCAGCATTTTGCACGCATCTGTTTACAGTTTGTAGACATGCTCTGGTTTGGCTGTGGGCATCTGAGTTGCACTCTGCTCCCTGTAGCGCTGTAGGAGGCCGACGCTACTCAGTGGCTCCTTGTTTAGTTGCTATTTTATTACTGCTGCCTGTTTTTCATTGAGTGTCCCATCTGACTCTTTACAGTGGCAGCAAACAGCTCCCAAATGCAACACTAACATTACGCCAACGTGGGACAATGCCGTTCCAGAGGAGAAGACATCAAGCAGGCCAGTTTAGGGGCTATAACAGGAGGGCTTGAGCTACTCGATACCCCCCTTTAAGTACCAGATCCCCATTTCATACCCTGAATGGTAATTTAAACTCCCAAACAAGAGTGCAGCCCCTCTAAATAGGCTTCTAACAATATGGCGAGTTATTTAATAGCTCAGTTAAACCTTCAGGCAACTTGCTGTTCCTTCTTTTCTCAAGTGGTTGCATAACAAATGCCCATATTTTTGTTCTACCAACTTCTAAAACTTTTACCCAAGCCTTATAAACCGCAAGGAGACTTCTTTCTCCTAATAGCACTTCTGATAATAAAATGGCACACTTGAGTAAACGACGCATTGGTATAGTAAAGTTCAACTAGCGAGTGATGTCAGACAGGGTTCGGGGGGCGAAGAGCTTGTAAATGAACTGAATTGGCTGCTCAGTTGAGAATGACAGAGAGATATCTTACCATCCTGCCATCCAGAAGCAGAAATCGAGTGTAAATGCTGAGCCGCTGCTGGCCAGAACAGAGAGAGCCTTTTAAAGGGCAGCCGCAATAAATTGTGGTTTTGACGTTTTGTTTTCTTTGCTTCGTTTGTTCAAAAATTATGACGGGGAACCGTCTCCAGAAAACTAAAAAGAGTCTTTCTGAAGACGTTTGCTTACCAGGGAGAATTTTTGCCAACTATTGAGCGCAGCCCAAACCAACCAACTCCTACTAACTAGATTTTTCTGATTTTACCTCATCACCACCATGCAAGGGTGCTGTATGATTGCCAGGTGTTCTGAGGGGGGTATGTGGTTGCTAGGTGCTGGCATTTCCAGGTGACCAAAGTAAAATTTGAGATTCTGTCCAATGATATTGATCAAGTGATAGTTTCTTTGCTGAGTGAATTTAGTAAATTGCATATTTTTTTTATTACGGAATAAAAAAGTATCCAAGTGAGCATTTGTTTTTATTAACATTTTGGAAATGTTCTTTACATTTTGGTGTTTTCATGCAGCATTTATTTCAAAATTTGCATATTATGTGGATGGAACCTCTGATTGGTTAGAAAAGTTAAAACACACCTCTACTCAAAAATTGGGCAATTTGAGGTATCATTCATGTCCGTGACACAAACAACTGCATAATTTATCTGCCAATAGGTTTAATACAATGGTCCACCATTGTCTAACACAATATTCAGTATTCCCTCATATAAGTATTAATATTTCCACCCATACCTTCCGGTTCTGCTGTAATTATGACAAAACTGCTTGTTTTCAAACGTTTTTATTACAGAAACTGGGAGAGTCAATATATTAAATGAATTAACCCCAATTATTATCTAGAAGTTTTAAGAACTGTATCTTTAATAAACGGTAACAGTTCATATATATTTATCCCGATCCAAATGGTATGGATGTTACAGTTCGGTTCATGCAGTTAGATGACGAATACAGTCAGTCACAGGCGATCCACACTCCAATCCAGAAGGGGGTGCACATGGTAATGCAATGCTGTTTACTAACTGCCCCAACAGGAAAAAGTGCAGAAGAAGAAGAACAGTCGATCTAGATGTGCATGTAATTTTATGTTTACTTTTCTGCCCCCTGCTATACGGAACCCGCACCGAACCGTGACTTCAATACCGAGGTATATATGTTCGTGTATCATTACACGCCTAGTTCATAATGATAATAATTACATTTTACAATGAAATAGAAATGTATTCAGATACATTTTACATCAAAACCTGGATTTTGTGTGTGTTTTTTAGAATTTTAATTAAGTCATCCTGTGCCCCCCTTGTTGATAACCACAGGTTTAATACTTAAACCCTAACCGTAAGCATAAGCGAAAATGCTTAACATCACACCACTAATAATATTTAATCCTTTATAAAAATTTAAAGGTGCCCTAGAACTTTTTTAAAAGGATGTTATATAAGTCTAAGGTGTCCCCTGAATGTGTCTGTGAAGTTTCAGCTCAAAATACCCCATAGATTTTTTAATTCATTTTTTTAACTGCCTATTTTGGGGCATCATTATAAATGAGCCGATTCAGGGCTACTGGCCCTTTAATTCTCCTGCTCCACGCCCACGGAGATCGCGCTTGCCTTGAACAGTGCATAAACAAAGTTCATACAGCTAATATAAGCCTCAAATGGATCTTTACAAAGTGTTTGTCATGCATGCGTCGGATTATGTGAGTATTGTATACTGTTATATTGTTTACATTTGATTCTGAATGAGTTTGAGGCTGGGCTCCGTGGCTAACGGCTAATGCTACACTGTTGGAGAGATTTATAAAGAATGAAAATTGTGTTTATGAATTATACAGACTGCAAGTGTTTAAAAATGAAAATAGCGACGGCTCTTGTCTCCGTGAATACAGTAAGAAACGATGGTAACTTTAACCACATTTAACAGTACATTAGCAACATGCTAAAAAAACATTTAGAAAGACATTTAAAAAAATATCATGATATCATGGATCATGTCAGTTATTATCGCTCCATCTGCCATTTTTCGCTGTTGTTCTTGCTTGCTTACCTAGTCTGATGATTCAGCTGTGCACAGATCCAGACGTTACTGGCTGCCCTTGTGTAATGCCTTTCATAATGTTGGGAACATTGGCTGGCATATGCAAATATTGGGGCGTACACCCCCGGTGTTATGTTGAGATTCGCCTGTTCTTCTGAGGTCTTTTAAACAAATGAGATTTATATAAGAAGGAGGAAACAATGGTGTTTGAGACTCACTGTATGTCATTTCCATGTACTGAACTCTTGTTATTTGACTATGCCAAGATAAATTACATTTTTCATTCTAGGGCACCTTTAAGTATGACTGTTAAAAATAATCTCTCTCTGCTAGGTCTCACTACAGCCTGTTCACCACTAAAAGATGGTTATGCCATGTGAGGGAACAGCTTTCTAGTATTTTCTTTTCTTTCATTTTTTCCTGCCCTTCTTCACGATTAGGTTGATTCCAAGGTCACCACTGTTATAAAGTTTCCGGTCAGATGCGTTCAGAGGTGCATGACCCTCCCTAGAGCCTAAAACGGTTGGTGTTTGCAGCATGGTGCCCTGCAAAGCAGAAAGGAAGGAGCAAGGTAATCAAAATAACTCGAAACTCCTCTGCTTGAATTTATTGGCCCGAGGTAAGCGTTCTCAGCCTCTGCTGAGTCATTAAATGTAGCTGATAAGTTAAAATGAGTAGAGGGACGATGACATCATGACAGGGCTAAATGGTGTTTTATAGTGTTTCGTTTTCGCTTTGGCGAGAAGCACAGAGTTCGGACGGAGGCTGCATGAAGGCTTGGGTGTGAAGGCCGAATGTGGGGTGATTCGTTCATGTTGACTTTTCAGTGCAGTTTTTCATGAATGTGCGTTTGCTTTCACAAAACCTTGAGATTTCTGATGGCTTTTCATACACATAAATAAACGAAAGCATCATATGTCAATCATTCACTTCAGAGAGGAGCCATCACAACTCATCAACAGAATTGCAAAAATGATAAATATATTCGCCAAGTCTTCCATTGTTGGTAGAGCCTACCCTAAACTCATTGATTAAACTAATTTGCCATCGTTATATATATTTTTAAGGGTAAACAACCAATGAATGTCTCATTTGGAACTGAATTAGCAAGCATTATCTGAATCATTTCCGTATTTCTATTCAAATATTCTGAACAAAACTTTAAGAGCTCCCAATGCATTGCTATGGTGTTGCTATGGGCTAGGTGGTTTCTAGGGTGTTCTGGGTAATTTTTCAAATCTTTTATTTCCTACAAGTCACAAATCATGAATCTGATTGCTTAGAAATGAAATAGCACAACTGTCCTCGATAAGTTGCACGATTTGAGTTCATTCATGTTTGTAGAGCACAGATAGTGCAGGGTGAGTTATGTGTCGACGTTAGGGATTTGAACGAACCCCTAACCTTGTCATAAGTACGAACATTAATATTGCTTAAATGTATTGCCTTTTAATCGTTTGGGAGGTTACGTAATTAACCAGCCTTGTTTCTTTGTTTTAATTTGTCGTTTATTTTCCTTTTCCCAATGCTGAGTTCATTGTGATTTAACAGAAATTCACATCAGCTGTCGTCTTGACAAGTTGTTTATCTCTCGAAAAATGCAAAGTCTTGACTTAATTACGCGATCTTTGGCAAGAACCCTGCTTCGTTTACCTTTCATTGTCTGCCGTGTTGTAAATTGTGTTTGACAGCAGAATTAGATTAAAATTCAAAGGCTTCCTCTCAGACCAGTACAAAATCATGTATGACAGCTTGTGTTGGGTTTTAGTCCCGTATCGAGAGTGATGGCTTTCTCCATGCTGTTTATGAGACATTCCTTTACTTCCTTTTTGCTATTGGCATTTTTAGTGGTTGAAGTTTCAGAAACAGTCGTGCAGCAGAGATGTGCAGGTGTGCAAGGACCAGGACATTTTTCAAAGTCATGCATTTAGGTATGCATTTCTCATGCATAATTTGTAGCATATTGGCAATACTTAAGAAAGATGATAATTGGAACATAGCAGGTTGTCTAAATCATTTAACCCAAAATGAAAGCCAAGAGCTGTAAGTCATTTCTAACTTTTACATAATACAGCAATTCTAAACTGATCTATATAAATGACTCTAAAGGACAAGTGAAAACCAGTGCAAAGTTTATTTTACTGTTTCAACTCTACATTTTTCTGTTTTTTTGCAGTAAGATCTGCAGTACATGAAAATATATGGAGTGTGTCATCTTTATCATCATCTTCATCCACAGAAACACAGATAATATTATGAGACCCAACTCCACGTTAACAAATAAACAAAGAAATGTTCTTGCTTTTCATTTCCACCATCATTATATCTGCACAAGCACTAGCTGAAACAGTCACTTGATTTTAAAGCAAGCAAGGAAGGAAGGAAAGTCAGATTTTATGGTTTGCATTGGGTGGGGGGCAGGTGGACGTAGCCGCTCTTTCAACCTATAAGCCACGACGGGACGTTGTAAGTAAGTGATTTGAACGCCGTGTTTGTTTATAGAATTTGATCTAAGTTCATAATTAGCTTAAACCTGATTAGGCAAGAGCTAAAGAGTGTACAGCTGGAACTGCTTTTTGGAGGGAGAAGGAAAAATGAAAACCTTTTTTTTCTCTCTCTTTCTTTTGCAGACAGAGAAAGCCAATGTTTCTAATTCCTCGACTGATGGAACGCAGTTGGAAGGGAACTTTTTTTGGAACTAGGTAGGTTAAAAAAAGAGTTCATATACACACAGAAAACTGAAAATTATACCATTTCTCATCTTTTCTGTGGAACACAAATTAGATATTTTTAAGAATGTTCATGCTGTTCTTTTCAACACAATGAAAATGTACAGTGACTACAACCTGTCAAGTGCCAAAAAAGGACAAAAAAAGCACCATAAAATAGTACATATGACTCAAGACAAGTCAAAAGTCATTTTCGTTTGGTGTGTCATGTTCGCTCACATTGACGTCAGTCCCTTTAATGATGCAATTAAAAGCAAAAATTGGGTAAAATAATACATTTGTAATCAGGCTGAAATATTTTTTTATCATTTTTAACTTTTTTATTTTTATCATTTTTAACTTTCTCGTATTTAGTATGAGGTTTGCTAGTTCCCATTTATTGTTCTCAATAAATTGTGCAAGGTTTGCTTCATGTTAAGTGTCATATATCGCATTCTTATATATTATATATATATATATAATTTTGAAATCAAGCTGATATAAAATATAAATATTAGCTGAAAAACATATTTACTGCCTTGGCAATAAACTGAAATAAGCTTAAGTTGAATACTGGAAATAATAAAAAAAAACTATAAATAATAAGTAAAATAAATAAAATAATAAATAAAAACTAAAACTATCTAAAACCAAAATAAAACCAAAATATATATATATATATATATATATATATATATATATATATATATATATATATATATATATATATATATATATATATATAATGACAAAAACAACAAAATGACTAAAAATTAAGCTAAAACTAACATGAAAATTAACAATATAAAATAAAAGTTAATTCAAATGATTAATAAAACTATAATAAAACTAAATTAAAACTAAAATAACACTTGTACTCAATCAGAAATCAGAAAAAAAGTGGCTGAACAAGTCATTTTGCATTTAGTGAATAAACCAATTAAAATAGTTAAAACAAAGTTGTGAAACTTATATTAAGAAAGTTGTTGTTATGCTTTTCCAACCTGATCTCACGGCAATTCGTACGTATTTGACAAGGTTGCAAATTCATACCAATTCGTACAACCTCATTTGTACGATTTTTGCTAAATCGTACGTATTTTACGAGATGCCCAATTCATATATGAATGACCTACCCTTAACCCTGCCCCTAAACCTACCCGTCACTCAAATCGTATACAAATTTGTATGAGTGAGGTTGTACGAATTTGTATGAATCAGCCACCTCATAAAATAAGTACGAATTAGTCATGAGATAGCTGACTTTTATTTTGCATATTTATTTTCAGCCTGACCCTAGTTCTTCCTCAGAAGTCAACATGTTTCCTAGCAAGCTAATAAAACGCTGTACACCTTGATAGCTGGTAGTCAAAAGTCAAGCTGGATTAGACTGATTAAGTGTTTGAAAAAGAGTTTGTTGAGTTGAAGCAAAAAATGGACACTTGTCAGTGTGTAAAAGGAGAGAGTGAGACAGAAAGGCTTGCAGGGGTTATGGCGAGTTCATAGCACTGATCTCTGGTCAGTGTTGTGTATTTCAGGCGTTCTCAGTCAGCACCACGGCTCTGTTCTCCCTTTACTACTTAGCGGTCAATGGGCATGTGAAAGGGCTCCTTTCTTTCAGCCTGCTACTCCATCAACCCCCTGCTTACTGCCTCTCTCTCGTGCTCTCTTTCACAGCCCTGTTACACTGCAAGGATTCATATAGTCACTGAAACCAAGCCAACCAAACAAAGACATCAATTATGCTACTTTGACACTCCAGGTTTTACTTCAACACGCACATACGCACACATTTCTTTCATATCCCTCCATACTTCTCTCTTTCCTTCCTTTACACCTCTAAGGCATACAGAACGGGCTGGCGAGCTTCAAAAGAAACTAAAAAGTGCCATAAAATGACTATATTCCAAGAGAGAAATCAACTGTGCATGCTGATATATAGCATTGTTTATTTGCAATGTTATTCAAATAATTGCAGCAGCCATCGTTCTGACTTTTATGAATAAACCACAATCTATCCAAATTATTATTTGCGATTTAAAATGACTGTTTTTTATTTGAATATATTTTAAAAAGTCATTTATTCCTGTGATCAAAGCTGTATTTTCAGCATCATTACTCCAGTCTTCAGTGTCACATGATCCTTCAGAAATCATTCTAATATGATGATTTGCTGCTCAAGAAACATACTATCAATATCAAAAATAATATTTTTATTGTTAGTCATCTAATTATCAGATGTGCTGCTTAATATTTTTGTGGAAAATGCGATTCTTTTTCAGGATACTTTGATTAAAATAAAGTTCAAATGAGCAGCATTTATTTGAAATAAATCCTTTATAACATTATAAATGTCTTTACTGTCACTTTTAATCAATTTATATATATCCTTGCTCAATAAAAATCATGTTGACCCCAAACTTTTGATCTGTAGTGTATTTGTCAAAAATAGCAGAGAACACTTCATAATTATTTTATCATATAAGAATGCAAAAATAGCAGATCAAAATTTACTGAAAAATTACTGAATGAGAAATCTTTAGTTGCCTTACAAGAATTTAATGGCCAAAAAAAAAAAAAAAATGCTGCATTTGGTGAACAAACAAATTCAAAAAGTAAATTAAGAAAGTGCGTTATGTTGCCTTAGTTTGAACTTTTCTCACTTTCTTTATTACAGTGCATGTGAAAATGTCAAACCTGGCGTAGCATGTCTTGAGGTGTCATGTTTAAATGCATACAAGCAAAAATAAGATTTGAGAGCAACGCCAGAGGGCAAGTTTACTGCAAATAAGGACTTAAATTTCAGTCTGTTTCTCACACACAGCTATCGTATGGCTTCAGAAGACTGATTTAGGAATTTAGCACCTTTCTCAACTGATCTTCAACACTTGTCTCACCTCTCTTTTTCTTTATCGCTCCCTCTCTCAAGCGCTGGCTATACAGCATTGTTGTATGAGTCTCCATCTGGTTTCTATTGGTGAAGTTGAGAAGTCCAGGATGGAGTAATTGGCTGTTGGCCAGTGGATCTCTTTGTGGGATACTGCGGACTGAGATATCTGGACTCAAGGAATCTGGGAGCAAAGAAACCGATCAGGGTGTCACACAAGGATATGGCAGAATTGACAAGGATTGATGCTCGGCCAACAAACCAAACGACGTATTAAACATAACATAGATCATATACATATACAAATTAGAGATGGTGAAAAGTGCAGATTGGTGATGGTGGGATTCTGTTCTGTGGTTGTGGCCAGTTTGACCTGCTGTTTTGTCTGGCATTTTTTTGTGGTTTTATACTAAAGAAAGATTGACAGCACATGAAATTTTAAAGTCAAAATGAAATTGATCTACAGGCACACGTTCTAGACTTTTCATTTGTCCAATGAGGGCAAAACTGTCTTGTATAAAAACGTTGAAAATAATTTTTCATAACTAGACTGTGTGCGCCACATTCCAGATTTCATTTTGAAGCACTTTTCCTGTTTTACTCATTTGTGTTACGTGTAATCCAACTTTCTGGGGGGAGAGTGGGGTAAGATGAGCCAGTGGGTAAGTTGACCCACTCCCTGTATCTTGGCAACAGTACACTTTTATTGTCATGTGACCATATATTTTGGAGCCACCCATCATTTCTGCCAGACTGTGAAAAGGAGAAGCGCATGGGAGGAGTGGAAGGCACCCGTTTACTTTAAAAACTGTTTTTGGCTTGGCAGAGTAAAATTTTAGCATAACAGACGTAGTGTTTATGGTGCATATTGGTGCACCAATATGCACCATCATCTCGAGAGGTTTTAGTATGTTTTACGCATGCGCAGTAAGGGGATGTAAGCATTTTAGGTGTTTCAGTGTGGATGAGCAACTTTTGGAAAAAGCTTGAAAACAATAGTGGATAAGGAGCGATTTTAAATGAAAACTTTGTTTTCAAATGTCTCCGGATTAATGTATATGTAGCCTTAGATGGTCAGTTTAGACCCCAGATGGTGCAACTTACCCACTGACTCGGATCAACTTACCCCTAACCTGGGGTAAATTGAGCCACAGAAACACTTTTTTTATAAGAAGCCATATTTTTAGAACTCTTTGTCATATTCTGATCATTTAATATGATAGGAAACATCCTACTTTCATTGGACTTCTGCCTCATTTTCCCTTATCATGAGGATCACATCAGTAAAAAAAAATGGCTCATTTTACCCCACTCTCCCCCTGCTTGCTCTTACTTTTTGACAAAATCGTTGTGGGTTAGAAATGCATTTCATTTTTCCCAAGTAAATGATTACGCAAGAAAAGGATTTGCAGGAATTTACTTTACGAGCAGATGTCTAGCAACAAATTATGCTTGTTAAACAGGAAACCTGTATTCTAAACTATTGCTTCATCTATTTTTTTTTCTCCATAAAACTCAATGCAGATTGTAAATAAACCTCAGGTATGTCTGTGGGATGTACACGTACTTCTATTGTGGCTAAGCTCTAGAAGATCATTTTTAATTTCATTAGAATAAACTTACCACTGATTGAACTAACTTTCAAGAAATTATACTTTCCCATCTAAGGGCTAAACAAGGTCTGTAACCAACATAGACATTGGGGGACGACCATACACATGACAAATCCTTAATATTAAAGTCCTGCTTAATATTTTTGTCAGGATTGTTTGATAAATGGAAAGTTCAAAAGAACAGCAACATCCTTTGTAACATTATGAATGCCTTTACTATCACTTTTGATCAATTTAATGCATCCTTCTAAATAGAAGTAATCATTTTTTTTCTTGTAAACGGGGTTGTTATGAGGTTGAAGGTCAGTGATAAAATGACTAAGCTAGCCTTGATTAACAACTATCATTATTTGTAACAAAACAACATTTTGTGTGTGTGTGTTTAAACATTTTTCCTGTTGTGCTTGGTGAGGTCAATATTAATGTAAACAAACTCTCTTTAAACCCTGAGGTAAAAAAATGATATCACTTAAATATGAAGTCAGGAAGATCAAACTATTACTCTAAAGCCATTTGTAATCTTATGGCCCAGCTTTAAGCATGCACACTACCCTCTGATTCATTCTTCATGTATCTCCTCCAGGAATACTCAACTGTTGTTTGTTTGCTCGGATCAGAGCGTCTCGGGAATGGTTACCATGCTGTGTGTTTGCGTGGCTGCATAGAAAAGTGTTTATGTGTTGTGCGTGTGGTGACGGACGACCAGTGCAAGAGCCTAAGATGTGTTTTCAGTATCAGGTTTGAGTCATTTCTGTGATCAATGAAAACATGAGTCAGCTAATAAGTGGAAGTCTCTCCTGTGATCTTTGCCTTTGATAGTGCGTGAGACAGTTGAGGAATCCTAAATGACCTTTTCTTAAAACGAAACCAGTCGGCGTTGAGGTGCAGCAGTTCACTCCCTATGGGAATGAAGATCTCAATAAAAATATATTTTAATATATCATCCTTTTTTCCTAGAGGGCAATAAGAGCAAATTTAGACTTTTCTTAAAGGGATAGTTCACCCCAAAATGAAAATTCTGTCATCGTTTACTCACCCTAAAGATGTTCCAAACCTGTAAGAATTTCTTTCTTCTGCTGAACACAAAAGATGATATTTTGAATATAGGTAACCAAACAGTTGATGGACCCCAAATTTAAAAAAAAAAAACTACGGAAGTCAAAGGGGCCCATCAATTGTTTGGTTACTGACTTTCTTCAAAATATATTCTTTCGAGTTCAACAGAAGAAAAAAATTAATATAGGTTTGAAACAATTTATTCATCTTTTTCTACTATTTACTACTTCTACTATCCTTTTGAATATAGGCAAAAAAGGAGACATAAATTGTTTTGTTTTTTTCAGAGAACTACAATGATCATCCACTCCTGAACACTGAAGTCCACATGTTAGACTCTCAGCAGCTTGAGACTGTTATCCACTCTAAAACACATGTAAACCCAATATTTAAAACTGCAAACAGGATTTTCTTCCACCAGACATGTGGTTGTGATCCCCACAGAAATAATGAATACTTTTCTACTCTATTACTATTTGCTAGAATATGGTGATTTAATGAACATTATTTATTCATAAGCCTATTATGGATAAGGGACAGTTTCAATTTAAAAGGAGCCAAAAGAGTTCACAGTCAAATATCTAATCAAATTCTGAAGAGCGTAGAAGAACATTTTACTGGTCTGAGGTTGATCTGAACAGACTTAAAGGAATAAACTTGAGTTGTTGCATATCTTGGGATATAGTTCTATAAGACTACTTTCATGATACTTTTATTTAAATTTAGTGCCCATTTTTGCAGCATTACACCTCCAGTCCCCATTTATTGTCTGCTTTTAAACAAACTCTGGTGCGGTTTGACTAATGTGAACGGAACACAGACTAAAGACATCTAAACGAACCAAAAACAGGACATGATGCCATAAGATGCGACCCTAAAAAGTACAGAATGCTTAAAGGTGCCATCGAACATTTTTTTACAAGATGTAATATAAGTCTAAGGTGTCCCCTGAATGTGTCTGTGAAGTTTCAGCTCAAAATACCCCATAGATTTTTTTTCATACATTTTTTTAACTGCTTATTTTGGGGCATAATTAGAAATGCGCCGATTCAGGCTGTGGCCCCTTTAATTGCTTGCGCTCTCCGTCTATCATTGCATAAACAAAGTTTACACTGCTAATATAACCCTCAAAATGGATCTTTCCAAAGTGTTCGTCACGCATACTGCATGCATACATCAGATTATGTGAGTATGGTATTTATTTGGATGTTTACATTTGATTCTGAATGAATTTGAGGCTGTGCTCCGTGGCTAACGGCTAACGCTACACTGTTGGAGAGATTTATAAAGAATGAAGTTGTGTTTATGAATTATACAGACTGCAAGTGTTTAATAATGAAAATAACGACGGCTCTTGTCTCCATGAATACAGTAATAAACGATGGTAACTTTAACCACATTTAACAGTACATTAGCAACATGCTAACAAAACATTTAGAAAGGCAATTCACAAATATCACTAAAAATATCATGATATCATGTATCATGTCAGTTGTTATTGCTCCATCTGCCATTTTTCGGTATTGTCCTTGCTTGCTTACCTAGTCTGATGATTCAGCTGTGCACAGATCTAGACGTTAATACTGGCTGCCCTTGTCTAATGCCTTGAACATGGGCTGGCATATGCAAATATTGGGGGCGTACATATTAATGATCCCGACTGTTACGCAACAGTCGGTGTTATGTTGAGATTCGTCTGTTCTTCGGAGGTCTTTTAAACAAATGAGATTTACATAAGAAGGAGAAACAATGGAGTTTGAGACTCACTGTATGTCATTTCCATGTACTGAACTCTTGTTATTCAACTATGCCGAGGTAAATTCAATTTTTAATTCTAGGGCACCTTTAAGCATATTTCGTTTTTCTCATCATAGGTGCTACTCTGCCCATTACAGTTCGATACAGGCGTCAGAAATGTCCAGCACACAGCATTGTTTTGGATATTCAGTAAGTTCCATACAAAAATATACATCATAAAAGCCGTTTTTTGTTTTATATCTTTAGGTACATCCAAAACAATGCTGCGTGTTGGGCTAAATGTGCTCGCTGCATGTGTGTACATATAATCGGATTTTTACCAGCTGAGAACTCGTTATAAAATGTTTCAAGGAGTCAAAGCAGCACCAGGAATTCATCTGTTGCACACAAATGAAGATCTGCTGCAAGGAAATGGTGTTTCTGATGCCTGTATACCATACTGTAATGGGCAACATAGCTCCTATGATGAGAACAACCTTGAGTCGTTTTTAGGGTCACATCTTGTAACATCACGTCCTGTTTTTTTGGTCCGTGCTGCGTTCATTTTTCAGTCGGACTACAATTTGGAAGCGGACTGAGACCCAACATTTCTGTGGTCTCGGTCTGCTTGTTTAGTGTGCACCAAGGTTCGGATGGCAGTGTTCACACTTATTCAAATGAACCGCACTAACAAAGCAATCACACCAGAGTTTGTTTTAATGGAACTAAACCTGCCAAGCACGAACACACCCTAAAACATTTAAAAGTGAAGCATATTTCTCAGCCTGGGCTACTCAATCTCTCTGTCTCTCCTTAGAGCAAAGCCGTGCTGAAGGAAATTGCTTTGGAGAGTGCCGATATTGTCATATTTCAGGGCCGGCATGTTTGCCTAGCACCTTGCAGAGAGAGCAAGAGTGTGCTGTTTTCTAAATGAAGGGTAATAGGTGAGAATGTCAGTGGAATCTTGTACTTGTGTGTGTGTGTGTGTGTGTGTGTGTGTGTGTGTGTGCGCAGTTTGGGGCCCCGCTCCACCATAAGTGAAGTTAACTTTCGGTGCCAGATGCAGAAACTGTCAGCATGTTAGTCGAAGCCACGTTACACAAAACCACGATGAACAAAAGTCGGTTCTTACATGACTTGTTCCCCCAGGAAGCAGCAGTTCAAGGCCGGGTTCAGATGAAGCCGATAAAAACACACTTAACAAGATCCCTCACTCAACTCATTCATCAGAGAGCGGCGGAGCGGCTCTACGAGTGCCACCTGTTTCTGATACAAGCTAAAAGAAAGCAGGAGAATGCAGAAATGTCCAGAAACGTCAAGAACGGGATTGACTCAAGCTCTGACACTGAACACGCTCGGCTGGTGAAGTATATAGTCTGTGATGAGCAAGGCTGGATGATATTCATATTCGTGTATTTGCTTTGAAATTGCATAAAACATCTTTTAATCAGTAAAATACAGCCAAAATCTAGTTATAGATAATCAAGACACATTTTCCACACAAGGACAAATGATATGTAGGCCTTTTCATTTCCATTTATATGCACAAACATAATTATACATATAGAACCGATGCAAGGAAATCAAACTTACTAATTATAATGGTTTCTTTGCCACAGAATTTTAAATACTATTAAATACTAGAAATATTATTAAAACATCTCTAACTTACAGGTGATGTAAGCATGTAGCCAGTTTGCTATCTTCCACATGACTTGTCTCCAGAATCCCACTCTCCGAAGACGTCAACCAATCAGATGGCAACAAACTTGAAATCCAAAATGAGAGCACATTATTATATTATAATGATTAATAATCACTTAACAATCACTTTCACATTTCTGATAGGATAGTTTTCTGGCTGCCTAGTTTGCCTAAAAACTTGGCCTAGATAGGCAAAAAAACAAACAAACTAAAACATAAATTGTCAATCTTTAATAAAGATTAATAACTTTCCTTCCGTCTTGCAGCAACATCTCTTCTCTGATGACGTGTTTACTGGCGTGAGGGCAGGGCAACCTGTCACTCACATGAGATCCACCAATAGCAAACCACAACCATCCAATCAATTCCCCATGGACAAAATCAAGCCCCGCCCTACATTTTTTTTCTTGTTCGAGAGGCTGTTTCACTTGAATATATGTCGCAATAGAGAAGAAAAGGCTATGTCAACATGAATTATTTTATCGATTTTTATAAATGTATAATGTATTTAATTTTATTATAGCAATATTCATGATGTTGTTTTTATATCGTCAGAAAATGTAATGTGAATATTTATTGTATCAGCCAGGCAGACTGAAGAGCTACACTTTGTAGATGTGTGAAGTAATGAAGCACATCATAAACAGTCTCATTTTGGTTTTGGAGATCCTCCTGGATTTTCAGAGCGCCCATCTGAAGAACTGCCTGATGAAAGCTCTTTTTGTGTGTTTTAGGGTATTAAGATGACAGCACACTGGTACCGAGCTTGTGCGTCACAGTTTATAAACTCAAGTGTGTGTGCGTACACAGTGCTCGTATACCTGTGTGTGACTGGTAGGAATATGACGGCCAATCATAACAAGAGGACTTAAGGACGTGTTTGTGTAAGCACTGGAAATTTCTCAGTGGGAATAGCCTGTGCTTACTGAAAGCTCTGATTACAGTTGTTTGAACAGATGCTGGGCAGGGAAGCAGGAGAAGGATGTACAGGTATAAAGACACGGTCTGTGGAGGCCGAGACCCTGAACCGTCCTGCAAATATTATTTTTTAACACCTGAGCATTTTCTGAAGACTTGAATAATGAGCTCTGGCTGATGCCAAATCAAAATTGTGCGTAGGTGTCATTATGATCTATCAATCTGGTGAACAGAAGCGCCTCTATGTTTTTGTCGAACATTTGTCTGAACTCCCTCCCTATTCTGTAGCCATCTATTAGTTTATCCATGAATTTAAGACTGGAAAGCTTCCAAAGGACATAGGAGATCCTGACGTTTGGTGCTTTGTATACTTATGGAATATGAATCTGACCTGTTTCACTCTATTGTAATATTCTTAAAATAAGTTCAGTCAAAAATACAGGTAAATCATATGTTGATTTAAAAGGATATTTCACCCACAAATGAAAATTCTTTCATCATTTACTCATCTTATACAATTCCAAATCCGTTGAATCCGTGATTAGCATTCTTCTGCCTGAGCTGTGTTTCCCAAAAGCATCATAAGCCTAAGTAGATCGTAGAGCCAATTGCTACCAATGACCTTTACGATCAACTTAGCTTGGTGCTTTTGGGAAATGCTGCGTTGGTTGGTTCCTTGGTTGGTTGTGGTTGGTTCCTTGGTTGGTTAGTTGGTTCTTTGGTTGGTTCCTTGGTTGGTTGATTGGTTGGTTCCTTGGTTGGTTGTGGTTGGTTCCTTGGTTGGTTCTTTGGTTGGTTCCTTAGTTGGTTGTGGTTGGTTCCTTGGTTGATTGGTTCTTTGGTTGGTTGTGGTTGGTTTTTTGGTTGGTTGGTTGGTTGGTTGGTTGGTTGGTTGGTTGGTTGGTTGGTTCCTTGGTTGGTTGGTTCTTTGGTTGGTTCCTTAGTTGGTTGTGGTTGGTTCCTTGGTTGATTGGTTCTTTGGTTGGTTCTTTGGTTGGTTGATTGGTTGGTTCCTTGGTTGGTTGGTTCTTTGGTTGGTTCCTTAGTTGGTTGTGGTTGGTTCCTTGGTTGATTGGTTATTTGGTTGGTTGTTGTTGGTTCTTTGGTTGGTTGATTGGTTGGTTCCTTGGTTGGTTGTGGTTGGTTCCTTGCTTGGTTGGTTCTTTGGTTGATTGGTTGGTTCCTTAGTTGGTTCTTTGATTGGTTGGTTCTTTGATTGGTTTCTTTGGTTGGTTCCTTGGTGGGTTCTTTGGTTGGTTCCTTGGTTGGTTGGTTTTTTGGTTGGTTCTTTGGTTGATTCCTTGGTTGGTTGTGGTTGGTTCCTTGGTTGGTTGGTTGGTTGGTTGGTTCTTTGGTTGATTGGTTCCTTGGTTGGTTGTGGTTGGTTTCTTGGTTGGTTGGTTCTTTGGTTGATTGGTTGGTTGGTTGGTTCCTTGGTTAATTGTGGTTGGTTGGTTCCTTGGTTGGTTGGTTCTTTGATTGGTTGGTTGGTTCCTTGGTGGGTTGGTTCTTTGGTTGGTTGGTTCCTTGGTTGGTTCTTTGATTGGTTCCTTGGTTGATTATTTGATAGATTGGTTATTTGGTTGGTTGCTTCCTTGGTTGGTTGGTTCTTTGGTTGGTTACTTGGTTGCTTGTGGTTGGTTGGTTGGTTGGTTCCTTTGTTGTTTGGTTGGTTTCCTTGGTTGGTTGTGGTTGGTTCCTTGGTTGGTTGTGGTTGGTTCCTTGGTTGGTTGTGGTTGGTTGGTTGGTTCTTTAGTTGGTTGTGGTTGGTTCCTTGGTTGGTTGGTTCCTTGGTTGGTTGTGGTTGGTTGGTTGGTTCTTTAGTTGGTTGTGGTTGGTTCCTTGGTTGGTTGGTTGGTTCTTTGGTTGGTTGGTTCCTTGGTTGGTTGTGGTTGGTTGGTTGGTTCTTTAGTTGGTTGTGGTTGGTTCCTTGGTTGGTTGGTTGGTTCTTTGGTTGGTTGGTTCCTTGGTTGGTTCTTTGATTGGTTGGTTTCTTGGTTGGCTGGTGGGTTCTTTGGTTGGCTGGTACTTTGGTTAGTTCCTTGGTTGGTTGGTTCCTTGGTTGGTTCTTTGGTTGGCTCCTTGGTTGATTGTGGTTGGTTCCTTGGTTGGTTCCTTGGTTGGTTCCTTGGTTGATTGTAGGGCTGCAACGATTAATCGCGATTAATCGTTTGCAAAATAAAAGTCTGTGTTTACGTAATATATATGTATGTGTTCTGTGTATAATAATTATGTATATATAAATACACACACATACAGGTATAAAGTTTAGAAATATATGCATGTATTATAAATATATATATTTATATATATTTTATATTACATATAAACAAATATTTTATATATAAATATAAAATTTTTCTTAAATATATACATGAATGTGTGTGTATTTATATATAAATAATTATTATACAAAGAACACACACATATATATTACGTAAACACAGACTTTTATTTTGCAAACGATTAATCGCGATTAATCGTTGCAGCCCTAGTTGATTGTGGTTGGTTCCTTGGTTGGCTGGTTGGTTCTTTGGTTGGTTGGTAGATTAATTACTTTTCCTGTCATTCTGATTGTAACTTCAATTCATCTTACTGTGGCCAATTATTTAAAATTCACACTCATGAGATGAAAGGGAGCATATTCTTCCATTCTGAATTTTAATCTTAAAGTAGTCTGTATAGAATTTAGTGCACAAGTCATATGAACTAGTTTTATATTTTATGGTGCGTTTTTGGCAGATTTGAAGCCCTTGTCCCCATACTTTCATTATATGGACTACTAAACTGCACCGGACATTATGCAAAATTACTTGTTTTCCATGAAAGAAAGAAAGTCATACAGGTTCGTAACAACATGAGAGTGAGAATTTTAATTTTTAAGGTGAAAATTTAAACCCTTCACTGGCAGCATTTAAAAGCATTTTATAATGTAAAACTCATCAATATTTTAACTTCATATGCTACGGGGGGTGCACATTTTTACACGGGAAATGACATCACTGTGTACATGAGCATCAGGTGGTTCGATGCCTAACGCTGCAGCATTGTTTTAAATGGCATAACTGTGTGTTTACACACCAGGCTTAGGTTTCATTCTTTGGCCAAATGCAATAAAAGTTATAACAAAACATACCTGTACTCTCTAGAAATCCCAATACAAGCAGCACTCGGTTTCATTTGACAGCTGATACTAAGCCATGTTACTCCCAGCGGAACCTGTTTTCTTTTGGAAATCCACTTCCCTTCTATTCTTGGGCCCCAGAAGGCTTCCAGCAAAATGTACAATTGAACAATAATAAATAACGTTTATTGCATGAAGCATGACTTGTGTGATTTGCCACTCCATCAACCAAATAAACCACCACTGAAAGAACGGGGGTGCACAAAGTAGATCCGGGCCTGAAATATTCTCGTCTGCTCTTACAATGTGCTATACATCAGTGCTACGGGATGCAGTACTCATCTTTCAACAAACTATAAGCTCTAATGTAAATTACGCCTCCTCAGCTCCCATTTTAGTCGGGTGTGAGGAGAGAGCGTGCCTGGCATACTACAATAAACACAATAAAACATGATGTAAAGGACAAAATAAATATTCCCCCAGGGTGGCCTGCCAATGTTTTGAGAGACTCCAGTTTCAGTGACAACTGGAAATGTACATGTAGTACTGCAGGTGTTGGCCACATTGGAAAGAATAGAACAAAATCAACGTCAAACCAAAGGAAAGGACAGGCAGACCGCAGCGCCTCATGTTACTAGTTGTTTAAATTGGTGGTTTTCAACTGGTTTTGCTTCTGGATCCAGATTTTAAATGTATTTAATGTTACTGGAGTCGTAATTTCTTTTATTTTGAGTAGTTGTTCATTATTTTTTGAAAATGAGAGAATGCCACACAATCTGCCCATAAGAATCTGTCTTAAAGTAATTAGCAAGCAATACATTTGATGGTTAATAAAAAATACAACTGTTCATTGTTCATGTTAGCTCAGGTCCATTAAATCATATTAACAGATACAACTTTTGATTTTAAAGGGGCTAGAATTCAGAAACCCTTTTTATTAGTGCCACCGATGGCCGTTAATTGAACTGCAGCCAGCAACTTATTGCTCGTGCTCGCTCTCGTGCACACAAGAGACTAAACCTGATTCAAGGCCCAGGACGAAGTTCTTTTTTGTTCTTAGTTCAGAAGTAAAAATAAGTTGGAAATAGCCTACCTTTGCATCCATATACTGTTAACGAACATCCAGACGCCTTTACGCTTTACAAAAATGACAGTGGTGAGAAAACAGCAGTTAAAGCGTTGGATCGTAGCGATGTTGACATGTTTGCACAAGCTCTACAATTCACCGGCATCATGTTGACAGATGAGGTTATGAGGTCGGGAGCGTGCGTAAACGTCACATCCTTTTGATTTTCCTGGCAAAAACATCCTTCACAGAAAAATAGTCAACGGGCTTCATAGACAACATAGGAATTCGGGGGAGGTGTCGTTTTTTGAAGTTTCGTTACAGGCTGTTCACACATTGGCAAATCAAAAAAGCAATTAATATATGAAAATTCTTACATTTAGTTAACATGAACTTCAATATTTACTAAGATTAATAATGCTTTAGAAGTTTTTACATTGTTAGCTAAGTGGAATCTAATTGTAAAGTGTCACCTTGTTTTCTTTGGAAACCAGTTTCCACCTTAAACAGGTAATTATGAGAAAGTTTAAAATAACCAATAATCAAAAAGGCAATTGTTTCACAATTGTGAGATAAAAAAGATAAAAATGATGAGAATTGCAATTGCGAAAAGTTTTTTCTACTACTCAGGTGGATTTAATATTTGCCCAAACTATGAATGATTATATGATTAATTGAATTTTTTTTATTTGCATTGATTCATTACTTTTCCCCATAGTAGCCTATCAGAATAGACCTGCGATCCTCCAGTTCCCCTTAGTTTAAACACCCCTTCTCACCCTTGTACCGCGAGCAGATGTGCTATGTGGATTTAGTACTAAAGCTCAAAGTATCACTACTAATTCGTCTAGCCGTGACAGATCTCTACATGGTGTTCTGATGTCATTTAGCGATATAAAATAGGAGGAGGCAGATAAAATTATCTGCCTCCATTGGAATGCCTTGATGCGTGGAAGCAGCTGCCAAATCCAGTGACTGAAGTCATGAAAGTATGCATGCCATTGATCCATCAGGCTCTCCCGTGTTTTCTCAACAGCAGATTTCAAAGCTGGGGGTGGAATAATACCGGCCAATCTGCAGAATGTCAGCACGGCAGCCAAAACCAGGAGGTCCAGGCAAGCTGGGAAGGTTATGCATGAACGACAAAGGTGGTCTTTTGCCTGACCAAATGACATTGTATTGGCTGTGTTATCATAGTTTGTCTGGCTCGGATTGCTGATGCTACAGTTGGCCTCCGTTTTTTCCAAAACACGGCACATCCTGAAGGGGAATTCTTTGAAAATGAATGTATCTGCTGATAGTGTTGTTGATTTGCATTCACTGTCTACACTAGAAAAACAAATTACACCTATTTAAGTTAAAAACTTAAGTTCAGATGCTGCCTTAAATTGAGAATAATCAAATTGGCTGTATGAGTCATTTCAACTTCAATAAATTAAATCCAATGAATCCAATCTTAGCTTCACTTCCTGTCATGCCTTCATTTGATAGATTTTTGAAGGCAGCATAGATGTGTCCTTCACTGACTTTGATATCCCACAATCCTGTGCTTTCCATTCTGTGACAGCTGAACTAAAAAATAAAGATGGTGTCTAAGGCTACGTTCACACTGCAGGCTGAAACGACCCAATTCCGATTTTTTTGCCCCTATGTGACCTGTATCTGATCTTTTCATGACAGTCTGAACGACACAGATCCGATCTTTCCAAATGTGACCCAGGCCACTTGGGTATGTGGTCCTGAATCCGATACGTATCCGATCTTTTGAAATGCGACCTCCGTCTGAACATCCAGACCACATGTATCCGACCCGTACGTCATTGATACGCTACAAATGTCATAATTGTGCGATGAAGTAGGCGGGAACGAGAAGATAAACAACAACCATGGCGGACGATGCTGCTGAGACCAGTCAATGGCAGGGAAGCGAGGTCACAGATTTAATTAATATTGGGGTGACAGCTCTATTCAGGCCAAACTCGAGGGCTCTTATCGGAAGCGGGCGGTTTACGAAAACATTTCCAGCGAAATGGCCGAGCGTGGTTACAGACGATCCTGGCTCCAATGCCAGCGAAAAATAAAAAGCCTCCGAGCCAAATACAAGGAGGTTAAAGCCTGGAACAAACGAAGTGGCCGTCTACTTCCGCAAACAACGAGTGACGTCGTTGACCGTTGTGTACTCTTCTGCGCATGCGGGTCACTTTTGGGTCATTTCACGTTCACACAGGAGATCACAAAAGGTCGCATTTAATTGAAAATGTGAACGGCCTTGCAAAAAAATCGAATTTTTTCAAAAAATCGGAATTGAGCATTAAGCCCTGCAGTGTGAACGTAGCCTAAAAGTTGCAGTTAGTGGTCAGTTTGTGTGTAAATGTACATTTTTGACCATTGTTTTCCACTTTTGATGTCATTTCTAGGGAGAAATTACTATTGTAGTAGTTAAACATTCGCTTAGTTATCACCAAAGCTCGCTCTATTTCACTGTAGATCAATAAAATGTTACACTGCTTCAGAAGTCTGTCCGAAATCAGTTTCGTGCAGGTAGCTTCATGCACAAATGCTGCCTGCAAAGTCATTGCCTGACAAGACAGTGAGGCAACAAGTCAGCTGCCTATTTGCTTTCAGACGCAACCATGAGTTACTAATAGTAACTAATAGAGAAGTATTTTGTCATAGTTTCACATGTTAGGCTAGGAAGAAGTTTAGGTCATGAACTTGCTGAGAAAAGAACAATTTTTATGGTATTTAAATGAAAAGTAGCGTATATTTGACATAAAAGCATAATATATAGCTCTGAGCGTGGAGTTCATAGGCTCTACAGGAGTGTTTGGGTGTTACGTTTTCTCTCTTGAGTTTTATAACCTTGTTAAACTTTATCCTTTCCCCCATCTAAAGGAAAAAAAATCTTCCTTAAACATTGTTTTTTCTTGATCACTGCACGCTTGCATCTTTAATTTGTTTTCCAATACGTGGTATCCTGCTATATAATAGAATTGTACAGGCATCTGTCAAGGAAATATAAGATTGCGTTGGAAAAATGTTAAACATCGGTCAAGGTTTCCCTGCCAGAGCCGATAACAAGCCAACAAAAATGTTAAGCCTGAAAGACGGAGATGGAGGGAAAGGGAGAGATTAAGGTTTAGGAAACACACTCTTCGCTCAAAGCCGCAGGAACTCTATAAAAGTAAGAGAGTGCGAGTGTCCATTGGCCAATGTTAATGTAGACGTGTTTTTGTCAGCTTTCCCAAAGTATCATTGTGAAATCTGCACAGGCTAATGGACGGGCAATTAAAGTTGTATTCAATTAGCTCCATGGGTTAAAACTACCCTCGAATCCAAGCGAACAGGTGGTTCTGCTTATGTGTGGAAACAAAACACGTCTCTGTTAGACTATGTGATACTGTACAATCTGATCTAGTTTGACACTTTGCCACAATCCAGGGCAACAACCAAAACTTAATTATACAAACAAGTCATGTTATCACTTAGACAGACGTTTTAATGTTTAAAAAATTCTATGATATTCCATGCTTTAAGAAATAAAGTACAAAAGCCGATTTTATACCATAAAAGTTGCCTGGTATTATAGGAGATGAATGTGCAACATTCAAATGCGTCTCATAAATCAGACTGAAGCAGAATTTTAGAAGTCTTGATATTTTTATTAGTTAAAATGTTTTAAACTTTAAATAAATACTTGAATTTCCAGATATTTTGCTTGTTTTCTTATTGAATACACTGTAAACCCTCCAAATAATTAATTTGTTTGAGTAGGGTAAACTTAAATTAGTTCAAACAAATTAACTTTTATGAGTATTTAGAACTTTTTTCTTTTGAGATCACAAAACTGACACATTTTAAGTAATCTGAATTATGTCATTGTTTTGAGTTTTATGAACATGTTTATTTTAATTTAGACAAACTTAATTTTAACTGAATCTGGGCTGGGATTTCTGTTTCCCAACATGCTTTGCCATGACTCTTGAAAGGGAGAGTAAATGCTAAAATTAAGTTTATGTTTTTTTGATTAGCCAGTTAGCATTCACCGAATTAGCTAGTTAAAGCAAGCCAAGCTTACTCAAATATTTCTATTTAAGAGCAATTAAAATGTATGAGTACAAAAATAATGTATGAGCCAGTTCTGCTTACTTAAACTTTGAATTTCTTAACTCAATAATGTTGATGTAACTGATTACCTCAAAGTTTTTGAGTTTTGCCAACTTGTTCAGGTTTTCAGTGTATTCTAAAACCAGAATAAGCAGTAGTTCAGTGATTAATAGAGAATATTCAGTTTTATGAAGAGTTATAAACAACAAAGCTGGGATAAATTAATAAGCAGTGCCATAGAAACAGATTTGTCATCTTTTAAGTTTGTTCTGATTGTTTGTTCTCACATTTCTCAGGATTTTTCTTTCTTTTAGTTTGAACTATTGATTATTTTTGGTGAAAACATTGTCTTGCTAGCAAAAACATTTTAATTTGAATAGAAAATGCTTGCAAAGAAAATCACTTGAAGCTTTTTTCTGGGTCGTTTTTGTTTATTATGAATATCTGCTGCATTGTAAAAGTCTTAGTTTAAAGTTTCCATTTATTTACAACAAAAAAATGAAAGTGCAGACAAACTATCTGTGCTATGGTTGTTGAATTAAATTCACTCCATTTAAATGACAAGTTCAAATGCAATTATAGACCTTTCTATATTTGTACAAAAAGTTTTGAAACCATCGTTTTGCTTCAAAATGGTTTACATCACAATATGCGTTACATGCTGTTACTTTGGGGAGTAACCTTGAACTGGATCAAAAAAAAAGTAAAATTAAAAGCACTTTAAAAGCAATTGCAACACTTTTCTTTTGTAAAACGAAGATTAAAAAAGAAAAGAAAAATAAACTATTTACTTAGCATTAAACTACATGACATTAAGCTGAAAACACCACATTTTATATAACAACTAGACATTTAATCAAGTTTAGTTAACACAAAAAAATACTTAAAAATGTGCTTCTGTTGAGCAGCTAATAATGTGAAGACAAAAACATGAACCTGTTAAATCGCCTCTGGTGAGTAGTGGTGTATTTTCACCAGCAAGATTCACAAATCTAAAGATATAGTGTATAATATAATATAATATAATGAAATATTTGTTGCTTGCAATTAAGAGTATGTCAGTGTAGAAAGATGTTTTTAGCAGCCAGATGGTGTAGTTATGACATCTACCAGCAGGGGCTGACTGAGCATCGCTAACAGACAAATACATTATTAGAGAAGCCCTCAGCTAGTTTAGAAGAAGACACCTGCATTTGGCTAGGGAATCCGTGGCGTTTTATTGGCACATTGACACAGGTTTGTGTAAACAAAGAAATACAAAATGTAAAGGCAACAGTGTTTGTTTGTTCTGGATCCTTTATGTCATCCTCCAGATGTTGATAATCTCTACAGGTCAGGGTTGTGCAAAATTCAGAATGGAGGAATTGGCTCCCTGTCTATTTATGAGTGTGAATTTGAATCAAATTGGCTACACCCCACAGGAAGTTGAATTGCAATGACCGGAAGATTAATTTACTGACCTGCAATTCAAACAAATTCATCACAAGTGATGCATTCTGGGAAAATAAGTGTTCTTCCACCCTAGTCCTTAAATGTTAATCTATATTATGATGTAATATAGACATTTTTCCTCTATCTATCTATCTATCTATCTATCTATCTATCTATCTATCTATCTATCTATCTATCTATCTATCTATCTATCTATCTATCTATCTATCTATCTATCTAGAGTCACAAGCTACTTATTTCATTTTATAGGTGTGGATATAATAACTGAATAAAGTGTAATATAATATATAAATATTGCCAAAAGTTTTCAAATTGAAGTTCCAGTAATATCGCTTAATGATTGTGATGTTACTTCCTGCAATGACCTTTAGTTTTCAAAAAGTAAGATTGGAGTGACATTTTTGTTTCCAGTTAATTTTGTTCAATATCCTTAAAAGTTACTGGAATATGGCATGTTATTCAAGTTAAACCTTCAAATATTAAGTCTTTTAAAACTTTTTTTTTTTCAAAACTTTCAAACAATCAATCCAGCAATCAAAGTTTGTCTTGACAACATTTGCTTTTCTGGTTAAAATGACTGGTTAAAGGATTAGTTCACTTCAGAATTCAAATTTCCTGATAATTTACTCACCCCCATGTCATCCAAGATGTTCATGTCTTTCTTTCTTCAGTTGAAAAGAAATGAAGGTTTTTGAGGAAAACATTCCAGGATTTTTCTCCATATATTGGACTTCACTGGGGTTCAACGGGTTAAAGGTCCAAATGTTTCAGTGCAGCTTCAAAGAGCTCTACATGATCCCAGACGAGGAATAAGGGTTAGAGAAACAATCTGCCATTTTCTAAAAAAAAAAAAAAAATCTATATATACAATTTTTAACCACAAATGCTCATCCTGCACCACGCATTACGTAAACACATTAGAAAGGTCACGCATGATAGATAAGAACCTTATTCCTTGCCTGGCCCTTTGAAGCTGCATTGAAACTGCAATTTGGACCTTCAACCCATTGAACCCTCTTGAAGTTCACTATATGGAGAAAAATCCTGGAATTTAATTTCTTTTCAACTGAAGAAAGAAAGAATGAACATCTTGGATGACATGTAAGTAAATTATCAGAAAATTTGAATTCTGAAGTGAACTAATCCTTTAAAGTTCATTTTTATTATACTACGTTACATTCACATTCAAATTGCTATTCTGAAACCCGTTTGCTACCTTAATTCTAATCCAAGAGTTAAACTGGAATTTAAAAGACAATGTCAATTGAATTCTGAATGGTGCACAACCCCGTTCCACGCTGAATGCATGTTCATAGTCTAAAGCTGATCAGCAAATGGAAGTCGTACTCTTGATTTTGGCAATAAAATAAAACTCTTGGCAAAGAAAGTCATGAAGACCCGAAAGGTTTCTGTTCTGGTTGCTCTTTGAAAGACTTCATATCTCGCTACCTGCATCCACAGCTCTCCACCACCATGTCCTCGTACTGCTTGTACACCACATTATTGGCGGAATCAATGTACAGAATGCTGATGGGGCTGAGTCTGGTCGGGACGCAGCAGGTCGGCGGCGTGGACCTGGGATCCATGGAGTTCATGAGAGTCTGGATGATGGCGTGATTGGTAGGCTCCAAATGGGAGCGGATGGGAAAGTCACAGACCCCGTCGCAGTGGAAGGCCTCGTACTCCAGAGGAGCGATGATCCAGTCGTCCCAGCCCATTTCCTTGAAGTTAACGTGCAACTGCTTGCGGTTGCAACGCTGTTTGGTTTGGCTCTTGGGTGGCTTTTTCCCACGTGGCAACGGTGCCCGACGCATCCGACGCTGGGTGAAGAGGTACTCGTACACAGTCTTGTTGTCGTGACCTGAACGGGCTTTGATCTCGTTGTAAAAGAGCCCTTGCTTTTTTGTACGCCCAAACACCACAAAGAAGGCTTTCTCCTTCGTTTGCCTTCCCGCTCGACCCAGGCCGAGTAATCGCAAGTCAAGCGGTCGGCCTTGATCGACGGCTTCCAGCTCAAAGCAAAGCTGAGGAGAGTTTCTAAAGTTTCTGAACAGTTTCCAGATGTCAAACACTTCCCAGTAAGGGGCACTGTGAGGGTCGGCAGGTCGAATCTGCAGCAGTTGGCCTTTGTGCTTACCTGACGCACAGGTGTACAGTCTCAGAGCTGCCATGCCCTCAGCAAACGTGGCCTTACGAGAGTCCATGTGTTTCTTTCGGAGGATGCGCAGCTCTGCGCCCAACAGACCCTCCTTCTCCATTGAGCTGATGTTGAAGAGGTACCGCTGGCGTCTCAGCAGGGGCGCTCGGTCGTCTGCAAAAGTTAAGGTCAAAGGTCAATAAAAATAGCCTTTGCATTGCTTTGTTAGTTTCAGTTTAACTTGATTATATAAAAGCAAAACACAAAAAGTAGCATGCCGTGGGTTTTTCTTTATGATACCATCATAATACCATGTTTTTGTACATAAACATCTGTGACACTAGACTAAAACATTGGTACTACCATGTACCATGTACATCTACTGTGGTAATACAATGATATCTGTGGTTATTTACTATAGTAATACCCTGTTTTTTTGCACTTGCTATCATGATAAAACTACCATTTTAACATGCACCATGGTAATGTCATGTTTTTGCAAATGTCTGTAATATTTGGACAGACAATGGCATTACCATGTTTTTTGGACACAATGTCATGATTTTTAACATTTACTGTATGAATAATATAATTTACCATGGTAATACCATCTTTTTTTGCACATGATAATCAAGGTAATACTGTGGTTTTGTGGAAATTTTGAATGGTAATGGCATGGAGATTTGGGACATGCATTGTGGAAGATATTTATTTACAAAAGAGTAAAATTATCAATCACTTTTATCTTTTCTAAGACAGTTAAGCTTTACTACAAAGCTCACACTGTGTGTGTGTGTGTGTGTGTGTGTGTGTGTGTGTGTGTATGAGAGAGAGAGAGAGAAAGAGAGAGAGCACACTTTCTCTCTGCATGCAATGCATATGAAGGCAGTGTATTATAAAAATCAAAAGGTTTCATTTTATCCAAGAACAGTTTGCTTTCAAAAGACTATTAAAACCAGACGAACTTGGCCTGGAGACCACAACATACTGTAAACACAGCATTATTATCAACCTGCAGCTATTTACCAGTGTGCCTACCACCGTGACATATGGCTTTCACTAACATAGGCTGAAAAAATCCATCTGAAGTGCATGGAGAGGGGCAGAGAGAGTGCAACTGATTAGTGCTGTGTGTGTATGTGTGTGTGTGTGTGGGTGGCGTAAATTACACTGATGTAGAAGGACATGATGTGCGGTGGCTTTTAAAACTTAGACAAATAGTTAATCCAAAAATGGAAGTTCTGCCATCATTTACTCACCTTCATGTCGATCCAAACCTGTATGACTATGTTTAGCTAAATGTTCCGGGCTGCTCTTTTCCACACAATGAAAGTAAATGGAGACCTAAAAGCTCCTTTTGTCTTAGTCTTACAGGTTTGAAACAACATGATGGTGAGTAAATTATATTTTTTTAGGTAAACGTTTCCTTTAGGTGGGGAAGAAAGATGCATGTATTTCTTGCTCGAGGTCTACAGAGGATGTGGTAACTATAAATCTGCAAAGGGTATTTCACACAGCATAAACTAAAAACATTCAGAGCTTCTGAGGAGTCAACCTTGCAGCTACAGAAAGCAGAGCCATTTAAATGCTGTTTTAAACAGATTTACTTAGAAAAAAATAAAAACATATTGAGGCCACCTACTTGTAACCGGCCCAGGAGTTTATTTACTTTAAGCAGAGGTCCATCAAAAGTCTTATGCCAGATGCATATTGACACAGTTGGTTTGGGTCAGAGACCCGGATAAAAAAAAAAGTGATTGTGTAGATTTAGTGTGTAGTACAATACTAAGCAGAAATAAGATGTTTTCGAAATTTATATCCACTGACTTCTCTTTTGTATAAACAGAAAAGGACAATTTAGCGTAAATGCAGTAGACTTCAAATGGGTAGTTGACGTGACATTTCAAGCAGTGACAGCAGTATCCTGCTGTTAGACAGGCTATCGTTCATCTAAATCAAACATTTTCCTTTCTAATGTTTTTGTTCCATTGTCATATGCACTTTTTATGAGTTCATATTATTTTTTTGAGGAGCTGTTTGGAATATTTATTCTCAGAAATAATTAGACTATAGCACTGCAAAAGCTAAAAATGATTAAAGATGGTATAGTGTAATACACAGTGTAAAATATTATTTTTGGCGTAACTTAAAGTTAGTTACCTGTTTGCTTTAAAATTGAGTTGAAATTAAAAATTTGAGTTAATACAATGAAGGAGATTGGTTTAATAAACAGAAACTCAAAATATTATGTTATGTGAACCACATTAATTATCTAAGTTGATTTGACAAAAGAAAAACAGTCCACTAATATACACTTTCCTTTATGCATTCATATAAATTTTAACCTTAAAATCTTGACCGGGGCTAGTTATCACACTTCCTACTCAAGAGAATATTTTAAAGGATGGGGTCCCCCCCCAAAGTCAGTTTCTATACAGACATACATTCTAATAGCAGGGCATGTTGTCACATACGGGGTAAGTTGTCACATTTGGAACTATAGGCTGCTATAAAACAGCTAAATACTTGCTTTTCAGCCAGTTTTAAAGAGTTAAATTAGTATGAAACTATTAGTATGTAGTTAATAAAATGTTAAATAAAACAAGCGACAATTTTCCCCAGTAAACCAGCGTGATTTGATTGTTTTTATTCTTTTACCTAAAACATATGAACAAAAATATGAAATATTATATTTGAAAAATTATTTAAACATGGAAAACCACTGCTAGAGGGGAAAAGACACAGTTTTTGTAATTGGACTTTTGATTTGAAACCTTAGATACAGCCATTGTGACAATAAACCCATGTGACAACTTGCCCCGATCCATAATGTTCATACAACAGAACTCTAATGCAAGCCAGAATATATATGCATACCATACCTTGTCCTCTATCTACAAAGCTGGTGATGGTATTGGCCATCCCAGCCTCGTGCAGGACACTAGTATTGACCTCTCCGCTGGTCAGTGACCAGTACAGGGACAGCATGTAGTCATGGGGCGTCACTAAAGGGTGTTTGGGTTCCTCGCTGTCCTCTAGTTTTAATGCGCCATTCCCTCTCAGATGGGCAGGTGCTGGTGCGATGCTTTTCATCACGGCAGGATTGGTCTGACCGGCCCTGATTGCAGCTGGCGCGGCGGATTTCAGCGTAGAAACTCCTTTATTGTGTCCCGTTTGATGTTGGATGCTAGATGAGGATGCGACTCTCGCCGCATCCTTGGGTACCCAAGAGCGCGCGGCCTCCCTGCGCCCTAAACTCAAAGGTACCGCGGCGCGAGTCTCGGACTTTATCAGAGGTGGACCAGCCCGGATGCGAGAGATCTTCGCGTTGTCAAAGGGCTTGACGAGCGTCGTCCCGTTGCGCGCCACGGGTAACCGCGGATTGGGTTTGACCGCTCCGGTGCCCCTGTGACCGGCCACGCCGGCGAGGGAGAGCGCTTGTGGGATGAAAACCAGGTATAACAGAGTCCAGAAGCCCAATAAAAGAGGGAGACTAGTCAGAACTTTCATCCTCTGATCTTCCTCTGAGTTTCGGTGATGGAGAAATGACCAACAGCTCTTGGCGAACTACCATGAACGGGTTTGGAGAGGTAAAAATGAAGCTTTGGAAACGTCTGATCGATTATTCTGCGCAAACCATTGCCATGAGCCCCTCTCTTCAGAACCATAGTGATCCAGCTCTGTCGGAGTGGAGATCCAAGAGTAGGTACAACAGCGCAACTTTCTCTCGTTGAAGTCCAGCGGTTCTGCTTGATATCTTGTAAGAGACTTGTTTAAAATCCCACTTTTTCCAAGAGGGAAGGATGGCGTAATGCGCTCTCTCCCTCACTCTCTCTTTCGTTCTCAGAGTTTGAACATCGTCCAGTGAAAACAGCACACACGCACACACACACACACACACACACACACACACACACACACACACACACACACACACACAAAGAAACCTGCAGGTGCTTAAGTTGTGCGCAAACCTGAGCGCAGGAATTGGAAACGGAATTCCAACGCAAACTGGCTTAATTACTCTCTGATGTCATGCTGTCCAGATTTATTCAAGTGCAATATTTCTTCTTACAGCATGAGTCACTGAATACATAAAACCAAACGCTTTGCATTAGGTCACCGGAATAAATCCTGAGTTTATGAGCCATAGGTCAGATATGATATGCAAATTACCATGCATTAAACATGACTTGATATGCAAACCAAGAGTTGATGTGCGAATGCTATTAAGCTTGATTTTATAGGACTATTCATCATGCACCCTTATTAAGAAATAATAGATTTCGATTTATTCTTCAAAAGTTGTGAAGTGTTTTTTCAAGTAACCAAAAAGTCAAAAATATTATTTAATATGACAGAATCATCTGTACTACAGGTTACGTCACTGAAATTCATTTTTAAAAAATCAGATAGTTGCATATTTTCACTTTTTTTTTTTTTTTTTTTTTTACAATGTCCTGTAAAACAAAAACAAAAAAAGAAAATAAATGTACTAACTTTATATTATATATTGCATATTAAATTCTATTAAATTGCATTTATTAATATTATGTCTTTTCTGTCTTTTGTGTATATTGATTTGAGTTAGTTACTAAACTACTACACTAAAAATAAATGTTGGTTTAACTTAAAAAAAGTAAGTTACCTGGTTGCCTTAAAATTGAGTTCATTAAAGTTAAACATTTGAGTTAAAGGTTTACTTAGTTCACCCAAAAAGGAAAATTATGTCATTAATTACTCACCCTCATGTCGTTCTACACCCGTAAGACCTTCATTCATCTTCAGAGCACAAATTAAGATATTTTTGATTTTTGATGAAATCCGATGGCTCAGTGAGGCCTGCATTGACAGCAAGATAACTGATGATTGATGCCCAGAAATCCACTAAAGACATATTTAAAACAGTTCATGTGACTACAATGGTTCAACCTTAATGTTATGAAGTGGCAAGAATACTTTTTGTGCACCAAAAAAACGAAATAACGACTTTATTCAACAATATCTAGCGATGAGTGATTTTAAAACACTGCTTCATGAAGCTTCGAAGCTTTACCAATCTTTTGTCTCGAATCAGTAGTTTGGAGCGTGTACCAAACTGTCAAAGTCACGAGATTTCAGTAAACAAGGCTTCGTTACGTCATAAGTGTTTTGAAATTTCAATAGTTCACCACGCTCTGAACCACTGATTCAAAACAAAAGATTCGTAAAGCTTCAGAGCTTCATGAAGCAGTGTTTTGAAATCACTCATCACTAGATATTGTTGATATCTGTTTTTTTTTTTTTTTTTGCTGCACAAAAAGTATTTGTCATTGCTTCATAACATTAAGGTTGAACCACTGTAGTCACGTGAACTGTTTTAAATATGTCTTTAGTAGCTTTCTGGGCATTAAAAGTGTAAATTATCTTGCTGTCAATGAAGCCCTCACTGAACCATTGGATTTTATTAAAAATATCTTAATTGAGTTCTGAAGATGAACGAAGGTCTAACAGGTGTGGAACGACATGAGGGCGAGTAATTAATGACAGAAATTTTTGGGTGAACTAACCCTTTAAAACAATGGAGATTGGTTTAATCAACAGAAACTCAAAATATGTTATCTGAACCACATTATATATTGAAGTTGATTTAAAAAATGTTGAGATAAATCATGAAAATATATATTTTTTTTTACAGTGCACTGTCTGATCAGAGCCATGTAGTAACACACAAATAGTTTTTCAGAAAGCATTTTTCACTGACCACTACAAGATCAAATGAGGTGAATGGATTTAGTTGCCACATCATCTAAATATTATCACACTGGTGTAAGGTCAGAGGTCACAAGACAGATTCTTTAAGTTTATGGGATGTAGAAACTGGCAATGCACTCCGCTTCTTCTCGGCCACGACCATTCGTATTTAAAGCTGCGGAGGAACAGTTTATTTCCTCAAGTTAAATATATGGACTATTGGTAACGCCATGTTAGACACCCACACAGACCATTCCAATCCTTCCCGAACATTGAAAAAAAATACCCACCTCCGTAGACAAACAGAGGAGGGAATGGTGGATTGCGCAGGTGAAGCTCAGGAGACACACACACACACACACACATAAACATGCTCATCCAGGGGTGAAAACCTCAGCGCTGGCCAGCAAACTGCCGCTCATAACAGTGAACTCAGCACATTTTCAACTGTCCAAGATGTGCTCAACGTCTCTCAGGATGTTTTCAGAAGGACAGAGGAAACATGGCCTGTGGTTTACCCCACACCAGTGACATGGATCACCAGGAACATTTCTTTTGTGTGAATATACAAATGCTTCCATTTTGCTTTTTTCTACTTTAATACAAATGTTCTCATTACAAAGCATACAATTATATAGTTAAACAATTATACATAGTTAAATAGAAAATAATAGCATGCTTTTATAATGACTTAGTATTTGGATTGTTTCTTTTTCCAGAGAATGCTAGTTATTATTATTGCATTGGATCTAAACTTGCTGACTTTGCTCACACAGATATAAACAACCCCCAAAAATGTGAGAGTTTTTGTACATTTCCCCCCACCTTGTATCTTTTGTATTTCTTTTTTGGAACTGATTGTTCATAATATGCCTGATTGATCTGAGCTGATACTGATTTATTTGAGAAGAATAACCTTGAGTGACTTTTTTTTTTTTTTTAATCAAACACTGAGGTGCATCAACTCAGATCAATGAGGCCTACAATCAATCAGTTCCATGAAAAGTAATACAAAACCTGTGCTATTTGAAGGAAAATAAGCTTACAAAAAGATTGAACCCAATATTTGGTGATGATATAGCATAATGAGAGATTTACAAGCAATTTAAAAAGCTAGGAACCCCAATTTAAGTAAAGGATTTTCAACACAGCACAAGGCGCACTCAAGCTGACATGAACAAAACCTGATGTTCATGTTCTCCAGCAGGATTTGAGAGCATCTTGAGCTTCAAAAGAAGCAAGATGTAAATGTACAGATTATAAAATAATTGTGATTAATAATCTGAATCTTCTTCACTTTATATCATAATGTTTGTTTGAACACTTAAAAATCCTTAAACCTTACAGGTTTTGAATAACAGATTTTCAATGTGCTCGCAGACGTTTGGACCCCACCGTACGACTTTGACCCCCTTCACATTCCCCCAAATTGCCACGCTACGCTGGTATCTTGTGCAGAGAAATGTGCTGTCGATGTGTTAGACGTTGCAAAACCACAGAAATTTCTCAGATGCAGTCGTGGACAAACGAAATAAAAAGGGGCTCTTGTTCTGGAGGAGAAGCCACAGTTTTGACATTCTGCTAATACGCATGTGGTCTCAACTCCACCTGTGCTTGCCTATCAACTCTGGACAAACCCTTTCCCGTTATTTTTTAAAAAGATTTCATCAATTTCAACGACTTTTCCAAGTAATCACAATTTAAAAGTTCTCTTATATGTTCAGGTTTGGAATGACTGTAGGGACCCTATATAATATGCTAGTTTTCCACTGCAGATTGTTCTTATATTCCTGAAAGGTTTAGGGCCAGTCGGAAATTGGACATGAATGCCTTCTCAAGTTGTATTTACTACTGGGTCATTTTTATATCCGATTTTCCGAGTTGGGCGGGCCATAAACTTTAAACATGGCGGATAGGAGAATGATTGCTGCTGAGACTGGTATTCTTTGGCCTATTAGTTTTCTTCACAACAACATCGCCTTGTCTTTTTGTTAAAGTAGTACATATTTACATAGACATAGCCTATATGAATATGAATTTAAAGCATATTATCTATTATCTAGCCTATTTCAGTCAAATGCTAGGCTATTTTCGCTGTTAAAACCTAGCATTTAGCATTTGACTGAAATTCCAGAATCATCAGGAAGCTTTTTATCTAGCCTAGATAGCGCAGTGAATATGGTTGTGAAAGAACGAGATGCTACATTTTATTCCAAATTAAATATCTTCCATAAATTTTGGCTTTAAAGGGTTAGTTCACCCAAAAATGAAAATAATGTTACTTACCCTCATGCTGTTCCACACCCGTAAGACCTTCGTTAATCTTTGGAACGCAAATTAAGATATTATTGGTGAAATCCGATGGCTCAGTGAGGCCTGCATGGCCAGCAATGACACTTCCTCTCTCAAGATCCATAAATGTATTAAAAACATATTTAAATCGGTTCATGTGAGTACAGTGGTTCAATATTAATATTATAAAGCGACGATAATATTTTTGGTACGCCAAAAAAAATAAAATAAAAACTAAATAGCGACTTATTTAGTGATGGCCGATTTCAAAACACTGCTTCATGAAGCATCGGAGCACAGTGAATCAGTGTGTCGAATCATGATTCAGATCGCGTGTCAAACTGCCAACGGCTGAAATCACGTGACTTTGGCGCTCCGAACAGAAGATTCGACACACTGATTCATCTGTGCTCCGAATCTTCCTGAAGCATTGTTTTGAAATCGGCCATCACTAAATAAATCGTTTTTTTGGCACTCCAAAAATATTCTCGTCGCTTTATAATATTGATATTGAACCACTGTACTCACATTAACTGATTAAAATATGTTTTAATACCTTTATGGATCTTGAGAGAGGAAATGTCATTGCTCCCTATGCAGGCCTCACGGAGCCATCGTATTTTAACTAAAATATCTTAATTTGTGCTCCGAAGATTAATGAAGGTTTTACGGGTGTGGAACGACATGAGGGTAAGCAATAAATGACAGAATTTTCATTTTTGGGTGAACTAACCCTTTAATATTTCCCAAGAAACAGGCAAGAATAAACCTGGTAGCCTATCCTTCATGATTACAGTTCTTTCCGACAACAAGCATTTGAACTCGACGAGCTCATAATCACGACTTCAGAAGCGGGAAGCAGGAAATTTACAGACTTATGATCGAGTTAGCTTTTCCAGAATAACAGGCTGTAAAAAAAATTGCAACATTGACCTCTTTTGGATAATTCTGGGTATTACATTCCGAAAACAAAGGAAGAAAGGTCAAACTAAATAGGCCTAACGTTAGCCTACTACATGAGCCGTTGTAGTTATTCATTTTCTGTGGTGTTTTAAAGACTAAATAAAATAATATTTTATACAAATTGAAAAAAAAAAAAAAATAATAGTAATAATTAAGGGTTTTAAACACTGAAAAAAAGAATATTTTATACAAAATAATAATAATAGTAATAATAATAATAATAATAATAATTTAGGCCAAAAAAAATAATCCAAAATGGGTAAGTTTGGGACCTGTTGTTTTGTTTGTAATTACTGATAAAGTTATATTTTCTATTAATTGTTAAATAATAGTTTCATAAAAAGGCACAAACACACCATTAAAGTATGATAAAATTGGCCTATATAACTTAAAATATATCCAATCTTCTGAAGCCTTATGATTGCTTTGTGTGAGAAAGACAGTTTGACAGCTTATTGTCATTCACTGAATATCCTCAAAACTACCTCTCACAAAATAGGTTGGACTATATTTTTGGTCTGATTTCGCAGATAATGTAAGAGAATGCAGATTTTTTTTTTATTATTATTCTTAAAGAAATTCTTTTCATGATTGATATCTGAGAAAAAACAAAAAACAAAAAAAAAACAGGAGCAACCCCATAAAAGATCTAAAAGGACATAGACAATTTACTTGTAATGTCTAAAACACATCAGCAGGTGGCAGTATGAGGCAGCTTTTCAAATGCACTCCACACCTCAGGCATTCAGAACATAGGGTGCGTCCCAAGTCGCATACTTCTCTACTATATAGTAGGCAGAAATTGCGTACTGCTACATTCCCCATACTTATATAAAAAAAAAAAAAAACTGCACGTCAAGCAGTATGTATTATATCATGTACTACATTTAGGCCATGTGACCTCATCATCTGGTTTAATTCAGTGCTATCCAAGATTCCTCACAGAAATAAATGTAGCATTTAAATCTACATCTGCAAATTACAAAAGTAAATAAATCTTTAACCTTTACAGGATTTGCCTGCATTACATTTAAGATGCTTATCTTTATTTGCTGTTCTTGTTTACTTTCCATGTCTGACTTCGTTCCTCATATAGACTAGAAAATGAATATTATAATACACACGCCTCTCTGATACACAGGTTGTAATGTCAATTTGGTGTGACGTGCTCAGAAGATGCCACTATTTTAAAAGACTTTATCAGGTTTGAGATTTTATCAGACATAGAACAATTAATGAAACAGCATATTATATATATATATATATATATATATATATATATATATATATATATATATATATATATATATATATATATATATATATATATATATATATATATATATAATAGCTACTGTCATTACTGTAGTTATAGACTCTTATTTTCATCCACAATCTTTTAGCTACTTTATACATTTTAGTAACAACTAGCCCCCGTTTTCTTTGCTCAATCTACTGTAAATGTTAGGATTATTTTAAAGAGATGATCACAAATGGTCGTTTTCTGCTGTTTCTTTTGCGCTTTTGCTCCACCTCTTGTGTAAACAAACCCAGGCTGTAGTTGAAAGTAAAAAGGCACCATTCATCTTTCAATACGATGGCGTAATACATGAAAATTTGAACACGTTCCAGAACAGACTTGTTTTTCTGATACGCATTCAAATGTGTAGCAGAAAACGTGTATGTGTGTTAATGATGAAACTGTTCCTTGTGCTATGAGGAAGAAAAAAAAACTGCACAGTATACTTCCCTGTGACCGCAGGCATGCTGTTTTTTCCTAACAGATAAAAGATAAATGGCAACCTCGTCATGGAAACATTAAGATTTGCATCTTATTTTCAATGAGCATTAAGATATTTTTTTACACCACATCATCACCGGATATAATCTAGAGAACTTCCCCATGCAGGTCATGTAATCATATCTATGTGAAATCAGAGTGATTAATCTGCTGTTGACTAGACAGGTTTCAATCGGTTTTCCTAAATGTCTCAACCATCTGCTTGTTTGTTTACTTCATTTCTCGGGGCTTTTTCAGGTCAAAGTGTGTTCAACACTCATAAAACATTATAATACTGCATCAAAACATATAAACTAACTTTTTACCACACCTGCCTATGGCCGGCGAAAATTTACCAGCCATTAATAGATTTTACCAGCCATGAAACATAATTAATCCTTATTAAAGTTACACAAGTTATCAATAGCAGTGAGTGGTTTAAAAACACAGACAACAGCAGGTTTATTAGGCTGCTGTCACTTTAAGTGCTAATGCACAAATTTAATATCGTTACACATTTTCTTTCTCAACTGTTTACGTTCATAGTCATAACTGACTACGTTCACGAGGATACTTGCCAAGACGGGCATTTTGACATGATTTTGTTTGAATATGTCTGTTCAAGCTCAAGATGATGTGAAAGAGAACCTGATTCAGTATTTGCACGCTGTCTGAGATGCAGATTTCTGGGCATGCGCTACGGATGTGTGCGCGCACAAAACGTCCCTACACAATGTGTGAGAAATGAATTCCCTTTTTGTGTCTTCTTGTGCTTTCGTGACGATGCAGCGTTGTTCACGTTCATGCTCTTTAACATTGCTTTGTTAGAATTCGTAATGCTGGTGATTGACACCGTTTCACATACTCGCCAACACTGATTTTTACTTGCATTTGGCACTCGGCGAGTGTTAATTTGACGAGCGTGCTCACGTATATGTGATTTAAAGGACTTACGGGAACTTTCCGCATCTCAAGAACACACACCCATAGGCGTAATTTTCGGGTGGGACGGGTGAGACATGTCCCCACCACTTTTTGAAAGGGTCGATATTGTCCCCACCATTTTTTGAAACATCTCGCGGATATCTAATACAAAAGAAACACCTCTAGTTGATTATCAATTTGAGTTAATAATAGGCGATCTGGCGCTGGGATGTGTTGTTTTTGAAATCATGTTGAGTGCTAGTTGTCGCTGTTATCAGAGGCGCAGCAGTGTTCTCTTGGCGCTCGTGCACGCTGCGCAGTGTTCACACGGACGAGCGCTTCAATCTATCGCTTAACTGTTGCAGAGACTCTCTATTCGTTACGTTGAATCACAAAACAAAATACAAATAAACGTGTCCCTGCTTTTGATATACAATCACTGACGAACATCTTTGGTTTTAATGAGAGAAAAAAAAAATCATACATGGTTGGTTGGATTCGAACCCAGAATCTCTTGCACGCTAAACGAAAATATTGCCTCCAGTCCATCAGGACAATCTTTGTTTTACAGCGAATCCACGTATTTATTAACTAATATACATACTCTCGAGACATATTGTATTATAGCAGATGTAAGGAAGAAACTATCATATTATTATTATTAAAATAATACAATTACAATACCCCCACCCCCCCCCCACATACACATTCCTGTCCCACCCACTTTTTAAAACAAAGTTACGCCACTGCACACACCATTGCAAAGCAAAATATTAAACCAAATTACATTTATTTATAAAAGACAGACATTTTTAATGCTTAATTCACAAAAAGAAGTTTGTTTTAAGTTTGGCTGAATACTTTTTGTAGCAGCTATTTGTCTTGGCAGATTTGTTTTGGCCTGAATCAAGAAATCTTGTCAATGTTTCTCCTTTTAAAAACAAAAATAGTTAACAATCAAGGCCTCATGCATGAGCCGTAACACTTATGAATCAAAACATTTTCTATTTTTATCCTTCAATCCAAAAAGAAAACAAACTCCCTCTGTTCTCCTGGTATTCTCATCTCATTTGTTTTGGTAGCAGAGCAGACAGGCATCAGCATGCTGGGAAACACACACACACACACACTTACAGTCATTTCTCTAGGGGTGGAAATTCCCTATTTAACACTGAGACAATTAGATTACTTATTGCAGACTGTCCCATCATTCATCTATCACAAACAGGTTAATGTATGAATAACATGCAAGCCAAACCAGAAAGCTGACATTTTCAAACAAAGTCTTTACTTAATGATCTATGAGTGTTATTCAGTTCAATCAGGCTTTTGAAAACCCTATGTGAAGCTCTTCAATCATCCAGGTTCTTCTGCAACACTTAAGGTTCACCAAAGAGCCTTCATATAATGGAGCATTTTCATAGTATGGATCTCGAGTTGCTATATGGTTGGAAAGATCTTGATTTTATAGGTTCTTCAGGTCAGCGACAGTGTATTAGAGTTTTCCTGTTAACAGAGGAGTTGAAGCTCTCCTGGGTTCATGAAATACATACACTACAAGTGTCTGATGCTCACTAAGGCTGCATTAATTTGATCACAAATACAGCCAAACAGTGATATTGTGAAACATGTTTACATGTTTTAAAATGTAATTTATTCCTTTGATGCAAAGCTGAACTTTCAGCATCATTACTCTAGTCTTCAGTGTCACATGATCCACAATATTGACCAATTTAATGCATCCTTGCTGAATAGTATTTAAAAAATGATCCCATATTTTGCTGATCCCAAACATATGTGTGTAGCTGGTTTTCTAAAGAACCATTGAACTTAGTGTTTCTCCAAAGGTATCAGGTCGCAAAACCATAGTAACCAAACATAGGCAAAGTTGTCATTATGTGGAGGGACATTCCACAAAGAAGGCCTCACTTTGGTGAACCTTGAGGCACGAAAGGTCAGTCTTCAGAGGAACTCTAAAGACTGTCAATAATTCCTTCGGTAACCCCATTATATAATATTTGAGGGGCCTGACATATTTTGAGGTTATTGCACAATAGGATATTTGAAGCCTCCTTGAGGGTTTCACATGTGGCAATTTCATAAACCACAATGGTGGCTCAAGTATCTTAATTTTAACTGTAAAGAACCACAGTAAGATGACTTTTGGAGAACTGATTCCTTGGAATAATCCCAAATCTTTGTACATAGAGGACCCAAAAAATAACATTATTATTTTTTTAATATAATAATAAAAAAAAACAAAAAAAAAACTCCAATGATAAACAAAACTGTGAAACATCACCGTCTTTCTATTACTTCTTGGAAATCTTCATTCTCTGAACCCAAACATCAGCCTTTCTCAGGTTCACATTTAAGCCAACAAATTCTTGCCTTGATTCAGGTGTGCTTTAGGTCAAGAGGACTGCTTTTAATTATCCTTAATTTGATTATTTTTCACCACGTCTGAAGAAACTTGCTCTTTGAAACCCATTTTCAAAAGTTTGCATTTTCATGCTCCCAAAATGCCATTGTTGTATAAATGAACGGCCAAACTGCATTGAAAAATGGTGTAAATGCCCTGTGAAAGAACATTTCTGAGGATTTTTAGCATGAAAAAAGACTCAAGAATCTTCAAATGATTATGTGCATAAAATAGCTTTATTTTCAACAGATCAGAACCTGCATGCAGAAATCAATGATTCATTGACTTCAACATTAGATCAGTGATTTTATCTGGATGTGACCAAACAAAGCAGCAAAATTTATCATTTTACACCATGCTAGTAATGCACAGCTTATTCACGTTCCCCTCAACTAATCCAGAACATCCTTCTACAAAACATAAATAGATTCGGCTTAAAAAGTCTAAAAGAAATAGAAACTCTTAAAAAAAAAATCTGTTGAAAGACTAACAGCCTTTGAATTTTTGCACTACTGTATATAAAACAAATCTAAAAACCAAAATAATAAAATTAAAAATTATCACATGTACAACAGCTGAGAAGGGGGGCAAAGACCCCGACCTGAAGGCAGGCAATAAAATATGAGTTAAATTAATAGCAAAAAAATAAAAACGGAATTAAGAACATCTACAAAAACACAGACAAAAAAAAAAAAAAAAAAAAAAAAAAAAAAATAGTTAGTACTAACATTGGTCATTGTTCTCAAACAAAACATTTTCCTTAATGTTCCCGAAAGATACAGAAGCAAACCATCTGCCATCAGGTTTGATACCAAAAGGAAATACCGGGATGAGATATAAGAACAATAAAAACTGATTTTGGCATTTAAATATTTGGTAAATAAAAGGCTGTCAAGAAATGGCTAAGTACCAAAGTTTTACATTTTATTCAAATGGCTATATACAGATCCCTGGATGTACAAAGTCTGTTTGCAGTGAACTGATTCTCAATTAACAACATCTGTACCTGTTAAAGTAGCTTAGCTGACAGTGAAGCAGCACTGTAGTGGATCCGGTCTCTCGACCACCACAGCAATTACATACGGATATGTGGAATGTACCATAACACCATGGTTGAAATGAGTATACATTAGTCTAGTACACCAATTTCAGATTTTGCTCTCACGGAATTTAGTTTCGAACATATACTGCATGCCTTCAATTTGGTTTCACCTCTGATGTTTAATATGAAAATTAAAAAGGTTTTACAGCACGCAGATTAAAAAACAAAAGACATCTGATAACGTAAAAGGCTACAATAACCACCCCCTCTGTAGCACCAATCATGACACTTGACTGTTTATCATAACGGTGGATAAAATGGTCAACCCAAAGCCTCTAACCAGTGAAGGCTCCATTGCACCTTGTAGTGTTTTATATATAAAAAAGGACACAATGGGCCACGTGACAAAAAGGCAATACACTTAAGAGGGTGCGAGAACAAAACCGGGCAGTTTGGCAACAGACGCGATCCTCTTCGAGTCACTGAGATTTCAATGCAAATGTCCTGTCAGAGTAAATTATTTGTGTGAGGTTCTCTTGCGGTTTGCGTGGTACGTGAGAGGTCGGCGGCGGCCCGTCGGGCCGAGGCACTGTGTGAGCTTATAGTTCAAAAGAGAGAGAGAGAGAGAGAGAGAAGGTATGTGAAAATGAGGACGCTCATGCGTAGATTTCTGCGGTAGGAGCTTTCTTGTAGATGGGCGTCTTGCCCAGGTCGTAACTTCCTTCGTCTTTCTTCTTGATGCGGAGAACAAAGTGAACGAGGAGGACGATGAGGAGGATGGCGAAGACGAGACCAACTGCTCCGCCAGCAATAACAGCTATAAAACAGAAATAGAAAATGTGAGGGAGGCACAACCTACAGACATGGCTTTAAAACTCATTACAAAAACAGCTATATTCCACACTGCATGAAAGGTAATATTTGAAAAAGAATAACAGGGGCAACTTTAAGTTGAAGTACTACAGTATAAATAAATTAAAGCTATACAGTAATACAAACAAATTACAAATGCACATAATTACTAAAATTGAATTGAACTCAAATTAAAACTAAAAAAATCAAAACTAATGCCTATTCATAATATTAATACTACCATAACGGTATAAAAATAATACTAAAATAACACATTGAAGGATTAGTTCACCCAAAAATGAAAATTCTGTCATCATTTACTCACCCACTTACTCTGTAAGACTTTCATTCATCTTCAGAACTCAAATGATGATATTTTTAATAAAATCTGAGAGGTTTCTGTCCCTCTGTAGAGATCCTATGCAACTACCACTTTCAAAGTCCAGAAAGGTAGTAAAAAAAAAATCATTAATCCATGTGACTCCAGTGGTTTAACACCAGTATTATGAAGCGATATGAGTGCTTTGCTTGCAAAAAAAAAAAAAAAAAATTAAAATAATAATAATATACCACTTTACAAAATTTTCCAAAGTGTATTCACGCAACAATGTCAGCTCTCGCGTGAACACAAAACACATGCGTTGTGATGTTCTCATGAACCCGCGTGGCAGATCAATATTTTCGTAAATAAAGTGGTAAATTATGGGTTTTTTTTGCACAAACAAAGCACTCATGTTGCTTCATATAATTGAGGTTAAACCAATGGATTATTGTAATGATGTCTTTACTACCTTTCTGGACCTTGAAATTGGTAGTTGCTTTAGATCTCTATCGAGGGACAGAAAGCTCTCAAGATTTCATTTAAAACATCTTCATTTGTGTTCTGAAGATGAACGAAAGTCTTACGAATGTGGAACACCACAAGGGTGAGTAATTAATGACAGAAATTTCATTTTGGTGGAACTAACCCTTTAAACATTCACATTTTGGTCCAATAACATTTATTACTTTGCATATTAAAACACTATTACAAACAAATCAAAACCTTCTTCTCACCTGCAAGAACCTCTTTGTTGTGGAACAAGCTCTCATCTCCAGCATGGGTCATGAGCACATTACTGAGCTGGTCACCGTCTTTGTCTTGTGATCCATGAAAGACGACCTCGTTGTTTTTTACCAGAACCTTCTCATCTACTGTTGGTTGTGGGTCAAATGGACCCTCGGGACCAGATATGTGGTTATTGAAGAGATCATCCTGAGAGAGGAGGAAACAGTCACAAGAAAATTCATACAGCAGTCAAATCAGTTGCAAAAACATGCAATAAAACTCATGGCCACGAATCGTAAGCACACAAAGTAATGTCAAGTCGGATATGACCCGAACTAAAGAATTTAAGATCAGTGAGTCAGTTAAGCAACCATGAATGAGGCATTTAGACCATTGAGTCAGTCCGTGATTCAATTGAGAGTCACATTCAGTAAAGAAAATCGTCTCTAGTTGCACAGCATGTTTGTTAATGTACAAAACCAGTGAGAAAAATGCAATAGAAAGATGTGTCGTCTAGTTAGAGCATTTCTTTTTTTAAATGTTTTAGGTGAAAACCTCATTAAATTCATTGTTTTCAAACAGGCATTTCTACAGTATCCAAAAAGTTGCTCCTCAATTTGACATCATGACTTAAAAAAAGAAGAAAAAAAAAAAAGTTATAGCTACCTCAATAGTTTGGATCTCTGAAAACCCAGAGCCTGACATGTCATCATAATCAACTTCATCTTCATCTTCATCATCATCATCATCATCATAGCTATCCTCGTCGTCAGTTGGGTTTAAATCGGTAAACTCAAAATCTTGTTGCGGAGAGTCACCGGAAGACTCCAGATCCTCATGGGGTGACTTGTTTTTCAGAGGTACCCATGTTTCTGTTTCTCGTACCTACAAAGAGAGGGAGACAGAAAAAAAAACAAAAACACCCCATTAGTTCAAAGGCAAATCATAAAAGAAAAATGCACAAATTCAGTCTTTGGCAATGTAACCCAATGCAAACATCAGAAACTGAAGGAACTGTCACTGATGTGAGAAATAAGAATGATTTAAAGACCTCATGAAATCCTGAAGACCTGAAGTAAAACATCTTATATCCCTTTAATGCTTGAGCAGGTTACTGTTCAAACTTTTCTTTGTCTATGGCATCATGATGGTTCTGACAGCACACTTAATTTAATTAAGACACACCAACGCTTTTAATCACGTTAGCAGAGCCATTTGGCCAAGCACTGCGAATGGGTTTAAAATGGACGAAGCTTATTAGCATAACAGGAGGTAGTAGAACACTCATACTGATTTATGTTTTATCTGTTTTTCCTCTTTGTCTCTCTCTCTCTCTCCCTCTCTCTCTCAAGAGTCATCCACAGAAGTGGCCATTTTTATTTCCACCGTTGCTATGGTTGCGATACATCAAAACATTTAATTTATTTATTATTTAAAAAAAAAAATGAAAGATTCTAAATTCTATTCTGAATGACACATATCCGTGATTTACACAATATTGTATTACATTCACACCACTGTTGACCTTGAAGCGAGTCAGAGAGGTATGAGCAAGTTAGTGCAGGTTTGCAGCCATTGTGTAAAAGAAGAAAAGAATTCATTGGACAGGGGCTGAGGGTCTTTATCAGTCTCGCTCGCCTGCTCGCTGTCAAAAACAGACTTAAATCAAACATGACTCACTGAAAAGTTTCACATTCCAGGAAATCAAAAACATTCATAATGCACAGGTGCGTCTTACTCATGCCACCTAACCCAGTGTAATCACCTTAGACAAATTTCAACAAACTTTAATGAGGATTAAAGTGACTTCAAGATTACCTTACACACAGACGTGATGCTTAAAATGGCTCTAGATGCTAAATGGAAGGGTTTTTAAAATGGAGATCGGGGCGGAGGGGATGGGGGGGGGGGCTGACTCGTTTTCCAGGAAAACCAGGATCATGCAAACGCCACATGAAACTGCAAGTCAGCTCTAGCCTGTTCTGTTGTTTGAGGATAATAAAAGAAAAAAGGGAGAGCGAGGAACGGAGAATGACAGAAACCACAAGAGGGTGTGGGGAGAGGGACCGACATACTTTATGGTTTTCAGCTTTACAGTGCTGTGAAACCCCACACCAAAATCCCCCAGCATTATGAATTACTCAGCTCAGAGGGAAAAAAAAGCCGTCTAAGAAAGTACAGCGGATGCTCTCTGACTGCGAAGAGGTGTAAGGCCGTGGTTCAATTAAACCAATGCTTAAATTCCCATAAGCAAACCCCTTAAATTCTCAGCAAACATATATAAGCCACTTGAAAGAGTTTAAAAGAAATCCCACCAACCAAACTAAAAGCTCTAGACTAAGATGGACTGCTAAAGAAAGTCCCTTGAAATTTTTCAGTCGCAATGCAGGAAATAAATGTTTTTGTTCTTAACTTCTCAGCAATAACCAAAAACCCCCCTCATTTAAAAGAAACTACACTATTGTGAGAGATAATAGCTCTTTAAGAGATAATAGTAAGCTCATTTATTTCACCCAAAACATGTCGTTCCAAACCCGTATGACTTTCTTTCACACAAAAGGAGATGTTTATCAATGTTAATGCTGCTTTTGTCCATACAATGGATGGAGTCTGGCGCTGTTGAGCTCCAAAAGAGGACAAAAAGCACCATTAAAGTAGTCTGAAAACTGGTGCGCATTGAGCTTGAACTGAAATTCAAGTTATTATTCACATCGTTATCTAACTGATTTGGCATCAATGTCTGCAAAACATAAGGGTGAGTAAACTGAGTGAACATTTCTTTAGGTAACCCTCATGATAAGCTGTTGAGACAGTCTGATATGAAGATGACACATCTTCTACAAGTATGAGTATGCTCTAGTACTGAATCTCCAGGATCTTATCCTCAAAGTGAGCTGTAATGTCTGAGAGAAGCCTGTGTAAATTAACCAGCTTAGTCAACCAGGCCTCAATCAAGACTAGCAAAGCTGGGAGCAAATCCGACCATCTGTTGACAAATGGTCTGGCATCTGTTCCAGTGAGTCACAATAGGAGAGGTAAAAAGAAGATACCGCAATCAGTGACTCATCCAATACCGTGGTAAACTGTCCCTGGTGATCAGGTGATTACTCACCGTTTGAGTTTAAAGGTCAATTTTAAATAACCACAACTGTTTCGCATCCCAGTTTTACAAAGCAACTTCTGTGTATGAAAAGTCATTGGTAGGTCAACACAAAATTGGAACACATTGCACAGATTTTATCCTTAAAATGTAGAAAATGTCCACAGACTCTGTTTGAGATTCTTTGGTGATCCATTGAAGCTACAGTACAAATATTATCCGCTATCATCGGTTGTGGTTTGAAGACTCTCCTGGTTGTCCTTTCAGGTCACAACCAATTACAGCCCCAGTCGTCAATACAAACGGTGTCTGTCACTCCCACCAATCGGATTTATCCATGTCATCTGATACACTCCTCACCCGGGATAGAGCGAATGTCCTACTTTGCGCACACAAACACACTTGCACATCAAGAGAATTCCTTCCACCTTTGTGGGAACTATTTATAGCTGCATTTTCCCTTCCTACACAACCAGCTGAATATCAACAGAGGGGCGGAAAGACTCACCTGCCTGTTAAACGATACCACATTGTTCAATCACACGCCAAATTCTCACCCCAACACCTGTTCAAAGCCCTGAAGCATTAGGGTATGTGAAGGAAACAAGATTGGACTTCAAAATCTACAACTAAACCAAACAATAAAAAGACTATTCAGCTTCACTGTCGTCAGCCTCTATTCTCTCCCACAGGAAGTGTGATCACACTTTCCTTCTATCTGTTAGTGGCTTTCATTAATGAAGCTTCTCACCATTAAGTCAAAGCCTGTTTAATACACAATGAGCCGTTCTGAATAGCCCAAACAATCAGTATTGTGTAGTCTGGGCCTGAAAACATGAGGATTCTTTAAGCTTTCTGACAACAGACCTACACTGACTGGTGAAAACCTGAAGTTAGTGGAGACTGAGATTTGACTTGATATTGCCAAATATGTTTTTTATGGTTTAAGATATTCATCAATAAACTTCTCTGAAGAATCTCATGCCATTACACATATGTATGTTCAACAGGAAACAATGATCTGTATTATATGCATAATTACAACTTTTTACAGCCATTAATTTGAGAAACAAAAAGCATTAAGATTAACTCTTAGACAAGGCCAAAAAAACAACAACAACAATAAATGTGTGACCATTTAGATCACAAAACAATATTATGATCTCAGTTATTAAAGGGGTCCTAGATTATTATTCAACTTTTTTAACTTTAGTTAGTGTGTAATGTTGCTGTTTGAGCATAAACAACATCTGCAAAGTTACGATGCTCAAAGTTCAATGCAAAGGAGATATTTTCTTTTACAGAAATCATTTAAGGACTACAATGAGCTTCATGACAGGTTGGTGACATCACAAACCCCAAAATTTACATAAACCCTGCCCCCAGGAACATACAACAAAGGGTGTGGCCATGTTGGGCTGCTTTAGAGAAGAGGAAGAGTTGTTGTAGTAGAGTGTTGTTGCCATACCGTCATTTTACGCTGGATTTCCACAAAAGATTAACATGACGGCACATGCTAGTCAATAAATGTATCCACTAACCATTCTGAAAGTCCAGTTTCATTCTAAAAGTTGTAACTTCTTCCTGAGTCTCTCCATCAGTGTCGACTCCGGTTTGAACAATTGTCATTTTGGCTGCGTGAGATTCCCCAGCTTTGTTGTTATTGAGCTGTTAAAGCTCCGCCCTCTTCTGGAAAGGGGGCTGAGAGTAGCAGCTCATTCATATTTAAAGGAACACACACAAAAACTGTGTGTTTTTGCTCACTCCCAAATAGGGGCAAATTTGACAAGCTATAATAAATGATCTGTGGGGCATTTTGAGCGGAAACTTCACAGACACATTCTGGGGACACCAGAGACTTATATTACATCTTATAAAAGGGGCATTATAGGTCCCTTTTATCATTTAAACAAATTATCTGTCAATCATGTGTCAGTCTCTACATGGACTTGTACATGAGAAGCATGTGACTACAAGAAAACAATTCCCTTCAAAACTACACCATTACTAGCATCTGAACAATACAAAAACTCAGGAAAACAACTTGAAAGGTAATCCAGGATACTGCAAGTTAGCAATATGTGTTATTAGATTGGAAAGACCACCACGTGTTTCTAGGGACATCAATGGGGTGATTAAACTAGATTTCTCTAACTCAAGTCCGGAGACCCGAGAAACACCCAGATGGGTGTTTATTTGAAGAATGGGTATTTTCAGAAGTACAAAAATGTAAATGCCAGGAAAAAAAGACAAAAGGCTTGATGGAAATGCCATTGCTTAGGGGGAGGGTGTAGTCCACAAAGAAATCTCAATAGTGTAGGTAGTAAAGTTAATTCAGATCAATACAGATATCAGAAACTCAAATGCTGATGCAAGCACACAATTAAGCACAAATAAAAGCTTAAAGTGTTATCACCCACATTACTAAGCTGGAAAACAAGAAAAAGGCAAACTCAAGAAAGAGGAACTGTCATTACAAAGGACAGCTGGTAGCTGGTTATCAACGTTTCCAAGTAAAGCCCGTCTGGCATATGGCTAATAGCTCCACAAGCAACAGAACTGGAACGGTGACGGATGTGGTCTGCTAAATGACTCTAGAACACATAGGGTTCCCTTTACATGGCCTCAAGGTATTCCTTTGGACTTGCAAAACAAAAGGGTTCAGCATAAGGCATTGTATTTGTTGAAATAAATATTGAAAGACGCATACACATTGCGTTCACAAAGTTGCTGAAATAACTAAAATACTTCTTTCACCCAAGCAACAAATAACATCTTCTTGTTGTGTGCCAAAATTCCACCCTCAAAAGTGATTTAATAGGCCAGTGGACAGCAATGCAGAAATCATAATTACATCCTGGCGAAAGTATTTATCATGTTCACCCCTTTCCTTTCAATAGCCATTCAGAGGAGTCTTGCACCCCAAAAATAACAGAGTAAATAAATAAATAAAACCAAAGCTATTCATATGCAAATCACCTCATGCCTAATTCATAACAAGACATCTAGCATGGCCATTAGACTTAAAAAATAACAGCAAAATATTTCACAGTGCATGTAATGTTTTAGTTATTATTGTGGAAAAAAAATATTGATCATTATTACATTCTAATCAAATCAATATCTAGTTAGAAAGACATGCATTGGCCAAACAACCATAGCAGTAATAACATCCCATCAGGTAAGGAGGTGAAAGCTATGCAAGTATTCAAATATAATAAACCCTGAAGCCAAATCGAGAATATCCACTCCTAATTTGCCTACTGAGGTTTAAAGTGTCCATGCCATGTTGAGTTTAACCCACACACACTCGTCCAGTGGCTGAAGAGGAGGAACCTGGATGAAAGAGGTGGACCATTTAAATCCGCCGAAGTGTGTGAAATCCCAAAAGAAGGGCTGGTCAAGGTCAGGAGGGGTCAAATTCCTCAGGAAAATGCAAAAGAATGGAGAGGGAGGGGGATGAAAGGAACACAGACACTTCTGCATGATTTTGAGGAATGCTGCGGCCTTCTCTGCCTCGAAGGATAAGGCCTTTGGGAGTGTGCAAGCTTGTTGTTGCAACATTCCCAGCCGAGATTAAATCACACCATCTGATTTACTACTAACAGCATAGATAGTTTACTGTTCTATTACTTTATTTCCCAGAGGATTACACAATATTACGCACTAAAACCTTCAGCAGACGAGACTAAGACACAAGATGTAGTCTCCAAAGACAAAAGCTCATCTGTTGGTGTTGAAGTGTAGATAAAAATCTGCGGCAACACCTTTCCAAAGGTCTGTGAGAATGGAGGCTTTGGGCTCAAAGAATTTGCATTTTGACTTGTGTGTGTGTGTGTGTGTGTGTGGCTGACTGACCGAGCAAGCACACTGGGTGGCATTTGTCTTCTATTTCAGCTCCAAAGACATCTGCAGCAAGCTATTCTTTTGAGTTATGAAAGAACTGGCCAACACAAAGCTGTGGCATCCCATTCACAGGTGCTTCAGTGGGTGATTCCATAATGAACAGATGGAAAATTAAACCTCATGGACTGAATCCAGGCTAATCAAATAGAGTTAGAAAAAAAAAAAATCCTGCAGGCGAAAACTGTCACATGAAAGCCAGTGCTACTCATTAGGTTACTCAACAAACAAAAATGAGCAAGACTAGTTTGGTGCCAAATGCCAGAAAGTACTCTCTTAAATAGCATATATATACATACACAAATGAATAACACAATACCATAACACAACGATTAATTGTACTAATCATACCATTTATTGTAATATTATGTTTATTTCAGGTGACCACACATCGGTAAATTCGACCACAGTCAAAGAAGACTTGCCTAGACGTTTGTCAATTAAACTAAAGTTAAAATTATTAATCTAAACTGTTAATTTTATTGAACATATAACTTAGAAGCCTTTGTTGTTTCAACAGGTCTGTTGTCAGAAAGCTAACGCTTAAGCTAACACAAATATAACAGTTTTTTTTTTCGTCAAGTGTGATTATATAACACGATGTGGCTCGATTATAGCTATAGGATCTTGAATTAACGTAATATTAGTTAAAATACTCACCGATTCAGCGAAAACAGCAGCAGCCGCTGACAAAACCAACATGAGGTAAACTTTCAGCATCTTCTCTTCAAAATAAGAAGCCCTGGTGACGAAAGTTGTTGTCAGTTTCCGAAATGATTCACTTTTCTAAATCAAAATAAACCAGTCCTTGCTTTGTTAGTCCTTTTTCTATGTCGATTTGAGGGGATTTTTAAAGCGTATTTCTTTCGGCTGTCCTCTGTGTTAGTACGCAGTATTCCTGTATAATGATTGATCCCCCTTTGGTTTTATTCGACTTAAACTCCGCCCATATCGCGTTCGCAGCCAATCAGGGCAGGCAAACGTGACGTAGTTTACGGAAACTCCAGACGCAACAGGTTTACACCATTTCGAATTCGTGCCGACTGAATAACAATGTAAAAAGTGAAATTATATGATTTAGAATAGGGCTTTTGGTTATGTCTTACCAATATAAAATCCCCCATCTTCTGAAAGTAGATGGTTCACGTTCTAAATTTCTGTCATGACCGATATGAAAAGAGAATGACTAGAATTTTTGAGGAAGTTTTTTGGAAGAAGTGCTAGCAAGCGAAAACACATTAATGGAAAGTTTGAGTGACGTACACTGACGTACGTACTTTTTGAGAGTTCTTCCTCTTTCCCTTAGGAGTTATGGAACCACGATGGTATTTAGATAAAGTAGATTTTTCTCCGTTGCTGACAGAAATGAGCTGGTCTTAGTTGGTTTAAGCTGGTTTTAGATGGTCTCTATGCCTGGTCTTCAGAATGAACTTTTCAGCATGTTGACCAAAAACCTTCAGCAAACTGACTAGGCTGGGGAGACCACCTAAAACCAGCAAACCATCCTGGTAATAGTGGGTTTGTTTTCATTTTTCCTTTCTTTTCTTTACATAAATGTCAGTTACATTCAGGATTAAGTGGTGTTGCATCATAGAGATAACGGCTGTCATTTCCAATAAATGTTGTCAGTTTGATGCTCATCCAGTCACATTATCGGGAAATGTCTGAATAAGTTTTCTCGTTCGTATTGCAACATTTCTATTCTATAGCATGACTTTGAACATGAAAACACTTTTGCATGTCACAACATGACACTGTCAGTGAAAAGATCTCTACTCCCCAGTCCACTTTATTCATCTAAATAATCTAATTTATGTATAGTCAGAAATATATTCTATCACAAAGATTAAAAGCGGGTTAATCAGCAGAACCACTTTTAATTCACTATTAATGAGTTTAAAAAGCAAAGCAAATCATTTGACTAAATTGACCATTATGTACATTGAATCACTTTAATACTTTTAAACAGACATTATTAATGCAATGTCAACAACATAATTATGTACATTCATGCAAATGTTGAAACAATAAAAATCCCGTTTTAAATGATCTTGCTGAGTTATATTTGTCCACTGAGGAATCTTGCAGTATTAAATGGTTAGTTCACCCAAAAATCAAATTTCCGTCATTAATTCATCACCCTCATTTCATCCCAAATCCATAAGCCCTTCGTTCATCTATAGGTAGACAAATTAAGATATTTTGAGGATTTTTGACGAGGGTTTGTGAAGCACACAGAAGCAGCAACGTCGTTGCACCCTTTGAGAGACGAGCACAAAAAGTATTCTCATCGCTTATTAACATTGAGGTTGAACCACTGTAGTCACGTTGACTATTTTAACAAAGTCTTTAGTACCTTTCTGGACCTCAAAAGGTACAATGACATTACTGCTTCTGTGTGCTTCACAAACCCAAAATCAACAAAAATCATCAAAATATTTTAAATTGTGTTCTGAAGATGAACAAAGGTCTTACGGGTTTGGGACAACATGAGTAATTAATGACAGAAATTTCATTTTTGGGTGAACTAACCCTTTAATACTTCTTGCTTGAATATGGTAGGCCTATGTTCTCCACTTCTGCACATACAGCAAGGTTTACTCAACGGCAATTTCAGATTGCTTGTAAAACAGTGGAAAGGTCTAAGTCGTAAAAAGTAACATCTGCATATCTGACCTGGTGCTCGTGAGGTCTCAGACTGCCCTGTATTATGAAGTGAGAGAAGAATCTGGCCTGATTTCAGCCTTGATTTGTTTAGTCTGGTCTAGAGTACATTTTAAACAACCTGATGGAAGTGTTCTGAAAAATGCTTTGTTTTTTGAAAGATAGTATTTGCCTTAAGACTGAGAGTGTGTAGTGAAATACATCTAGATTGATGCATACAATGTGAGAAATGCAGCATGGGAGTAACTGGAATTTTGACAACAAAAATAGCGATCAATCAAGGATATGATCTAACATTGCATTACAACTTAGTAATGCATAATGTTCCTTATAATTTCAAATAAAGATATATATTATTACCTGAAAGTCCTGAAATGCACATATAAAAACTGCACACATTTAGCATCTTAGAAATGTGCCATGATTGTGAACCGAAAGCTTGTGGCGAATCCTTCACAGACTTTTCGCATCTCACTTTCAATCACAGTTCTTTTTGTTAAACTGACCAGTTACACAACATATTCTTCGATACATACAGTTCTGCCTTCTGGTTTGTGCATGAATGTAATGTGCATTTGGTTGTCAGCACTGCTGTTATGCCGTCATTGATAATCATTTGGTTGTATAGCAGCTTCTGATCCAAGCACAACGATGGAAAAGTTTAGGCAGAGGCAGTAAACACTGCAGCTCGGGTCAGCTCGTTCAAGCAGTTGTGGCAATCAAATCCACATGGTGTACATTAGAGAGAATTGCTTGGCTCGGTGCTGCTGTACGCTAGTCTTCTCCACATCCCCGCCTCGACTTTCACTCAGTCATAGTCCGTCTTTTGTCTCCATGTAAAAAGCAAATTCCACCCAACCTCTGACATAGTCTGACACACATTCCAATTCAAGCTCAACAATGGAGGCCTTTGTGCCTGCGCTGCTGTGTGTATGTTTGCTTTTCATTTTTTTATTACACTCTAGATGGGCTTGAAAGTTTAATCATTTTCTGTAGCCATATTGCTGGTATGTGTGTGATCTCATAGCAAAAAAAAAAAAAAAAACACAATTGCAGAAGAATTTATGATGGGAAAAAAGTTCTGTGTGGTCCCTTTACTTTTAGACTCTTTTCTTTCTTTCGTGTGTTTGTATTCTATCTATCTATCTATCTATCTATCTATCTATCTATCTATCTATCTATCTATCTATCTATCTATCTATCTATCTATCTATCTATCTATCTATCTATCTATCTATCTATCTATCTATCTATCTATCTATGTGAATTGAACTATAAATCAACAAATCAAGATGGCGTCATTTCATGGCAACGTGGTGTTGCTCTCTTCACTGTTTTGTGTAATAATGTTTTGTTTCTGGCTGGATTGTGCTGGTGGCGTGATGTTATACAACACTAAGTCCTCATGTTTTTTGAACAGCACTTATTGTAGGATGGTTCATGCTCTCAATTCCTCTGGGATTTTTGCATCTGTATTTCATTCCATAATTGATGGGATAACATATGTTTTGTCTCAGCGTATGTAATTTATTGTTGATGAGCTCATCTGTAAAAATTCCATACAACTAGGTTGTGATGACAATAAATAAATAAAATATCTATCTATCTATCTATCTATCTATCTATCTATCTATCTATCTATCTATCTATCTATCTATCTATCTATCTATCTATCTATCTATCTATCTATCTATCTATCTATCTATCTATCTATCTATCTATCTATCTATCTACACTGTAAACCCCAATGTTGTCATTACAGTTTTTCTCAGTTGCTTTGGTACATTTCTCGATTCATCCTTACAATTTGCAAAACTGTATGTTCATTTCTCGAAATAATTCGTACAAACAGCACAACATATTGGATTACCTGCAAAAGCCTGAAACTTGCTCAGAATCCTAAGTTCATCTCTCAAAAGCAAGTATTTATGTCAATGAACATAAGTGCCATCAGAATGACAAGGCCCTGTTTCATTGTTCTTGAACAAAACAGTCAAAATGCTTAGCCATGTTGTCAGTATAACAGTGATGTGTGGGATTTTCTCCAAACGTTCGGCTGCACATTTAGACGCGTATAAGCCATTAAGGTCATAATTGAGAACATAGCTCACAATAGTGGGGCCTTGTTTCACCAGAAACGTGCCTACGCCCTTTGCCTCATCCTCTTCCTCTGTTTTGCCTCCCTACCCTTCTACCACAACAATTGTACATAATCAATTGCCTGAATGTACTAAAGCATTTGCAATTTTTGTTCAAAAGAATGAAAAAATGCTTTTATGATGTGCAAAAGTGAGATGATGTGGCGGTTGAACTTATAATAGATATAAATACTTATAATAGAATTTATGTTTTGATCTGAGAAATGTGCCAAAGTGACTGAGAAACTGTAATAAAGAAATCAAGTTATCATAACTCATCATAACTTATAATACTAAAGTTTTGGCATCAAAACTTAAACTGTTGTGTTTAACGAACTCATTTGGCAGCAAAAATCTTTCGCATTAAGCACTTAAAGGGTTAGTTCACTCAAAAATGAAAATTCTGTCATTAATTACTCACCCTCATGTTGTTCCACACCCGTAAGACCCTCGTTCATCTTCGAAACACAAATTATGATCTTTTTGATGAAATCCGCGAGGTATACGATTCGTCCAACAGCATTTTAATCAACACTTTCAAGGTCCAGAAAGGTACTAAAGACACCTTTAATACACTGCAGTAGTTCAACCTTAATTTTATGAAGGGACGAGAATACTTTTTGTGTGCAGAAACAACAAAAATAATTACTTTATTCAACAATATCTTGTCATTCTCATATACGTAGTTTACATCCAGCGCTTCCAAGTTCTACGTCAGAACGCCGTCTCATTATTGGCCGGCTCCTGCATCAGCATCACATGCATGCGTCGTGCTGCTCACGTGATCAGCTTTGGCCAATACTGAGCCGGTACTCGGACGTAAACACAGAAGCCTTTATTGTGCTCCCTGCGTCAACTGCGTAAGGATAATGACAGGGAAGAGAAGAGATTGTTGATTAAAGTCGTTTGTTTTTGCGCACAAAAAGTATTCCTGACGCTTCATAAAATTAAGGTTGAACCACTGCAGCCATGTCGACTGTTTTAACAATGTCTTAGTACATCTATCTATCTATCTATCTATCTATCTATCTATCTATCTATCTATCTATCTATCTATCTATCTATCTATCTATCTATCTATCTATCTATCTATCTATCTATCTATCTATCTATCTATCTATCTATCTATCTATCTATCTATCTGTCTATCTATCTATCTATCTATTCATGTGTGTGTGTGTGGCACCCCCAATTTATAGAAAAATCACTCCTTTTCTTTGTTTTAAAACTACCTTTTCAAGTTTTCGCACTTGAGGCTCATTTCTGATGTGTTGTCCCTGTGAGATATCTGGTTAGTGTGCAGTCAGAGCAGGTGTGTGGAGGGTGTGACATTCTTTGAGGAATGTTACTATAATGTATTCACTGATATCTTTAAAGTATTTAGTGCACACAATCTCTTCTAATCTCTTTCTCCTGAGGGGGCGTTACATATGAGATGTTGTTTGTGCTTGTCGTTGCTTTTGTAAACTACTCATTATGAAGTAAATCTCATAAAGTAAAGCTCATCACAAAAACACATGCCAATGAAGAAACCTAGAACAATAAAGCTACGCAATCTCTCTTGAGCGCCTACATCAATTAGGTTAACGCTGTTAGGGGTGACGTTTTTGTCCTGGCTGGCTTTTTGTTTGTTTATTTTTCTTTATCTTCCTCCATCAGTTTACAAAGGGTTCAACCCACATTCCTCTATCATTAACATAACTAACATATTAATTGCTCTAGATGTAACGGAATTGTTATCTGTGTTGATGAACGATGGGTTGTTATCATGCTCATATATATATATATGTGTGTGTGTGTATATATATCTCAACTTAAATTACATTAAACTGACTTAAAAAATAGTTGACTCTTGTATAACCTATAAAGTTGAAAATTGCTTATTTTGATGAGTTAATGTAAAAACGTATGTTGTCATAAATTCTTGATCATAATTTTTTTTTACAGTATATATTTTTACTATATAATATTAATTTCTTAAATATGACAAAGCATTTTTCGTATTCTCTTTTTGAATATGAATATGACAAAGCACTTTGCTTTCCCTTTTCAGTTAATTTCTCTTCTTTGGAAATCCACACCCACTTTTTTTTTTTTTTTTTACCATAGTATCACTAAAGCACCACCCATTTTCCATTGAACTTTGGACTGGATCCTCCTGCTCTTTCTAATCTAACCAGCTCCCTCACTCCATTTGTTTATTTTCTCTCTCTCATATTCATTTTCCATTTAGTTTTTTTTACTCTTCCCCTTTTCATATTCATGTAGAGAAAGAGATAGAGGCTGTAGAAGGTCACTCTGTTGACAATAAGCCATAAAAACAGGCACACAACAGCTCCAGTTCACCCCCTCCACCCACATCCGCCTACCGCATGGCCAAACCATATATAGAAAAAAGTACATGGCAGTTCCCTTTCCCAGCACATGCTTAAAGTCACGGAGACGTCAGAACTTCCTGTGCATATGCAAAAAAATGGAATTCAAGAGGAAGCCCATAGGGGGTTAAACAGCAGGAGACATTGTGTGTGTGCGTGTGTTTGAGTATGGAAAAGGATACAAGAAACACCATGTGGTAACTGAGCAAAGCTGTGATAGGGGAATTGTTTGGAATTTCTGGAATTTCCTGCTGAAAACGTCACATGTGCTGCACTGGTCAGCTATAGTTTACATGCGCAGTCCGAGAACTGCCTGATGAGAAAATAGCTAACCATAAATTATGAGTCAAAAGATTTCAGAGGAATGATATTTGACGCTCTGCTGTATCTTGTGGTGTAATTCCTTTGGGAGTTTATTAGACAATAGTTAGTCCATTATGAAGAAAGCTGTAAGCTGGGTATATCATTGTGTGTTCTAAAATAATTAGAATGGTATTTTATTAAATTATTCATATTGATTATCATGAACCATACAAATGTATACCTTAAAAAGCACAATAAAAGACTAAATTGTATATATGCATGTATGTGTTTCAGGGTGTGGAGTTTAGATGAATAGAGTCATGCTAGATTATCAGGCACTGCCTTTGTTAGGCAAAAACTCTGACATGGATCATTTTACCATTTCAACGTGTTTATATGCCCAGGAGACAATATAGACACTTAACACGTCTCTCTGCTGTTTCACCTGCCCGCTGCGTTTTTTGCTCTCGGCCAGGTGTGACATTTCAATGTACAATGAGCGTTTTTATTTTACAAGCTACATGATTCTGACGAGGACACAATATAATTCTCTGTGCACTTTCCATTATTACAATGAATCTGGGTTTTTTTTTGGCAAAAGGTCAGGATGTAACCGAGTCAGTTTCTGTTCTGCTTTTTGCTAGTGAACAGACGGGAGGTGCTTTCTGTGGTTTCATGAAAAAATAAAAAGAGTTTCTGGTGTGCTCTATTAATACTTCTCTATTGCTAAAATTAGGTGCTTTTCATTTTCTCAAGATTCTTGCTTTCATTAGTGGAGTTTGCTACAGCAAGCAACACTTTACTTCAAACCTCTAACCTTAAACTGTGTTACTCATGCTCTAATGTTTGTGCTGCAGATGTATGAAATTTTATAATGCAGATTTTAACTGAGGGAGTGAGTCTACTCAATGGCTGTGTTCGAAATCGCCCCCATACCCTTAAATAGGGCACTATTTGAAAGAGCAGCCATTTGTAGTGGTGTCCAAAACCATAGTGGACGTTTTAGAGCGCACTCATTCAATCCCACAATGCACCCACAATGAATTCCCGCGTCTCACCAGAGGATGACTCGCAGTTGAATCATCCATCCATCCATTTTCCAAACCGCTGGTCCAATGTGGGTACAGCGTAATACCATCCAGGTATAAATTCCGTTTGAATTGATTATTAAATTGTTTAATTAAGGTTTATACATGCTAGTTTCCATGACAGAGTTTAAGATAAATCTTTTCATTACTACTGGAGCTGACTGTTTGCTAAGTTTCAAATGATTATTAAAGGACAAGCACAAACTATGTAAAAAAGGCAGCCTTTCCGGCACACTCAGTGTCTGAATTCACTCACTCGTTTTCAATTCACTCTCTCAAGTTCGACTATTAGTTGACTAATTTAAGGAAAAGTGAATGAGGGTATAGGTGGTGATTTCGAACACAGCCACTTCAGGCCGATCAAGTGACGTCATAGCAGATCACACTTAGTGTATGATATTGGAGTTATTTTGACATTTAGCCACATAATACTTGTAGCTACCTTAATCTGAATGTTATAGTGTGGATTCCAAGTGATCAAGGGCTTATTCAAACACATTGCAAGGGTTCCGCCAATAGTGGGCACTGGTGCAACGTAAGCAATGACGTACATCCGAGTGAAAGAGACATAGGGAAGTTAGCAAGGGAAGGGCATAAAAAAATTTGACCTAAATTTAGCCCAGTTACGCTAATGAATAGAGTGGTGGAATTATGACGCATTTTGTAGGCCAAAACCAAGTTAGCTTGTCAATTGGTTTTTTGAATGGGTTTTTGGTTGAAATGGCTGAAATCACGTCTCTCACAAGGAACGTCACGGCAGTGATTGACAAGCCACACTCTAAAAAAAAATGGTTCTTCAGCGGTTCTTTGGGGTGGTTAAGGTGCTATATAGCTCCGCTACCTTATAAAGAACCAGTAAAGCACCTGTATGGTTCTTCAGCGGTTCTTCAGTGGTTCTTCAGCGGTTCCTTGCTGTGGTTAAGGTGCTATATAGCACCACTGCCATACAAAGAACCTGTTAAGCCTCTGTATAGTTCTTTAAAGGTTCTCTAACTCTCTTATTCTCTTAGTTTAGTTGGGGAAAGGATTAAAAACAACATTAAATTACAGTGTATTTTCTAAACATAACCTGGTTCTCAACCTTTTTCTCCCCAAGCCCCTCTACACTGTTAGTGAATATGGGTGTAAGTTGGATTGCTATAACTATTTGAGTCTGATTACTTCGTCTTTCTGCGAATTGCTCTCAATATTATAGTAGGCTACACTCAACTGCTCAAATATCTCACTTTCAGCCAAAGGATAATTTCTCTTTAAGGACCCCGTGACAGACGGTTTTTCTTTCTGACGTCATGACTCACGAGACTTTCTGGAGTTTTCTGCTCGGCCGCCATTTTCTTTCCCCTGGACTCGGATGAAATAAGGTAGGTTGGAAATGTTTTAATTAATATACTCGAAAATGCAAAGGTTGAACATGTGTTTTAGCGGTTTAGAGTTAATTAGCGTTGTTTGTGAACATGAATACTAACGAAATCGTAACTAACCGAATTTTTGAATTTTCGCGGCCTGCAGTAACGTTATAAAGGTTAGCGCTAATTGAATATTTCTATTCTATACAAGATGTTGCATTACTCGTTTTATTCTATAGAAATGTATTGTTGTAGTGTTTGGACCATGTAAATATGTCTCTAAATAATTTTTAAAAGAAACGTCTCCTTTACCGTGTAAGCAGCGCGTGCTATTTGAAATGATGCGGGCAGGAAGTGCGTGGGGAGCGGGAGAGACGCTCGAGTCGAGGCTGAGGGGATCCTCGCATTACAATTATTGAGTTTAGGTTTTTAAAGTAATGTTTGTCAGTTCTTTTATTTGTCTTTTTCACGTTAGCTCTGATTTGTTCGACCAAAATGACGAAGAAAGTGTGTGAGTAAAGACATATTTAAGGCTTAACGTTACTTCATTTGACTAGCGCGAGGTGTTTTTTTTAGTAGAATGAAATGGCTGAGTATTTACACTACTAATTAATTACTTGTACTGCAGCAAACAATTTTTTTTTTCCATTTATAAACACTGATTCCCCTCCCCCTTTTAGGATCTAAAGCTCCTCAATGTTTGACGACTAAGGACACTTTGCAATAACTTTACATGGTAAGTAATTTCTATAAAAACGGCTATAATTGTTAATAGATAATATGAATTACCAATGTTGGACATGTTTGAATAAAATCCATCTAATGTGGTCTATTGACTTGAATGTCATCCTCATTAACAAACTTTAGACTAAGAATTATCCATTCCAAAACATTCATTAACTCCCTCTTATGCCATCTCATGCGACTTTTTTTCTTGTTGTTTTGTATTAATTTTTTTTTTTTTGACAGTAGCCATTGACATTAAATTAATCACAGTTCCAGCTAAAAATCTTTACTGTTCTACTGAAGAAAAAAAGTCAACTTGGATGGCCTGATGGTAAGTAAATTAACAGCTAGCTTTCATTTTTGTGAAATATCCCTTTAATCAAGAATGATTAAATATATTAGGGTGTAAAGCTAATTTATTAATTGATGCATGTCTTATTTTCAGACTTATAATTATATATTATAAATTCATAATTTTAAATGAAACCAATGACTGATTCAGATGCATTTCAGATGCAAATCTGTAGTATTTTAGCACTGACGAAGGCCTGTGTGCTGAAACGCATTGGAAAAATAAAGAATTGATTTTTTTTTTTTTTAGCTCCTTTTTTATTTATTTATTTGATCCCTCAATGCCACAAGTGTTGCTGGTATTGTCCATAAATATATTAATTGCAAATTTGGCCAGTCATTAATATGAATTATTTTCTTTTTCTTGTCCTTTGCTATTGCATATCTGCAAAAATTTGATTTCCTATTACAGATTATTGTGCTTTTTTTTAATTAAGAAAATTAATCACAATTGCTTTATCACAGGCTGAAAACATTCACCTGAGAGAAAGTCCTGAAGACCTCATCAAGGAGTACTTTCTGAGTTGAACGTAAGAATATTCTATTTTGGTTTATTTTCAGAAAAATAAGTCTAAATTTGTGTATTTTGTAGTTATGCTAGCAAAAGGTGACCGAATTTGTTTTTTTTTATGTTTACTATTAGGATAACCAGACAGATGATTGAGGAGCAGCTTACCATGGCAATGTTCATTATTTGGAAGGAGGGGGAGAACTTCATGAACCATCTGCTGACATTGAGGGAGTTAAAGTTTTGAATCAACTTACTTCAGTTACATCAGCTTGTGCCCTGCTTCTAGGTATGACATACATCATCAACCTGGCTTGTCCGAAACCCCTTTGATTTACTTTGTATGTATATGTAAGAGCTGCACAATTTATCGTAGAAAGGTCGCAATCTCGATTCAAACACCCACGCGATCCTACTTTATTAATGACAATGATTCGCCTGCGTCTGTTAAACCTTTGACAAAAATCCTACCGGAACATTCGGTGTTCATGCTGCCACTGATCCAGAAACAGCAGTTTTGAACCACACTGTAGTTATTCAAGGATTTGGTTATTTGATTTTTCACAAATATTAAAATTATCACATAAGTAATAAGACAAAAGTTTACAGTTAGGATATAAACACTGGACATCAGATAGCGATCAAAATAGAGAAAATCGAAACTAACATGGTGCTTCAAATAACTGTTGTATATAAATTACCTTGTTAAGCCACTAGGTGGCAACCAGTGACATTGTCATTGAATCATTCATTCAATAGATTGGATAAGGTTAAACCCTGATTCATCCAGTAGTGAAACAAGTATTTATTAATGAGCCATTAATATATTCAAAACCATTTTTTAAAAATAATTCATTCAAATTAAACATTTTCCGGCAATTAGAGTCCAGCTATTAATATTTTGCTAGAACTAGTAAAATAAATGTTATTTTTAGTTGTCTATTTAGAATCGTGGGAGAATTGCGATCTCTATTTGAAACCAAAAAATCATGATTCTCATTTCATCCAGAATCCTGCAGCTCTAGTGTGTGTCTCGTACAAATGTGAAGTTGTATGAATATCCAGTTGTGTTGTTTGAGAATTGCTTTGATTTGTGCAAGGGTAATCACCTTTAAAGGATTAGTTTACCCAAAAATAAAATTCTGTCATTAATTACTCACCCTCATCATTGGAGGAACAGAAACCTCTCAGACTTCATCAAAAAGATCTTAATTTGTTTTGAGTTCAGAAAAAGCATACGCATAAAATACGAAGTATACTTTGGGCTTTACACACAGTAATGAATGTTTAAAAAGCAAAAAAAAAAAAAAAGTATTGGGTAAAAGCATCCCCATTGTTATGTTAACCTAATGATGTTATTTTGTTTAAAGGCCTACAGTTGGAAGCAGCTGTTCTCCTCTTGCCTGCACTGTTCAAGGTGGACCTGGGGTTGCTGTTTGACATTGAGGTGAGCCATGAACAGTTGACTACAGTGTGTGAAGCACAATCTAATCAAAGCACGACACTTATTGCACATTTTGTTATAATTTAGCTTATAAGGTTTGCCTTTCAAATAAATATGTGAAGATGGTTAATGCTATTATCCCCTCTTCTCCAGGGCCATGCTCAGACCAGCCCTCCTGTCATCCCAACACCTAAGATAGTGCCTAAAGCCTGCGGGAGGATCATCTCATGCAGTATGACCACATTTTGTTCACGTTGGATGGCCAGTTAATCACAGAGTAGAGTGAGGACATCTTGATGGCACTGGACCTCCTCCTATGTGTATATTTTGCGTTTGGAATCGAATCCAATCCAGTGCCCTAAAGGACTGAAAAAGACACTGACCTTTTTGAAGTATGTTGTTTTGAAATTGAAGGATGCAGTCGGACTTCCTGTCACTGTAAAATGAGTGTACAACTCAATCTGTGAGTAGAGTTTTGGAGTCAATACTCTCTCTTGCTCCCTTTCTTATGGTTTAAGTTCCAGTTTCTATATTTTTTTTGAAATCCCGAAGGACAAAAAAGAAACTGCAGGACTTCAGAGCATAACTCAGTATGTAAAAACAGGACTATTGTCTTCAAAAATGTACATATTTCAAGCTTGTTGCATTATTTTGTATGTGTATAAAAGGGGAGTATAATGTGAGTTTATTAAAGAAATAAATTAAAAGGTTTTGAAAGTGTAATGTATTTTGTTTTTCAGTAAGCATTTAGTACATGATTTTGAATCTTTGAAGTCATGATTTGGTAAGAAATTATTAATTATCGTTCATAAAAGTGTAATTTAGAAGCATATTGACTCATCTACAGTAGTACCTGGCATGATAACGGGCCCTGCTAGCTCAAAAAACAATATATGGCACCTCTAATTTGACAAATGTGCTAGAAAACTTTAAGAATAGGTGCTATATAGCACCAGAAAAGGTTCCCCTATCATAACGAGCCAAAGAACCACTGCTGGTACTATATGGCACCTCTTATGGTTCTATATAGCACCATACGACAAGGTGCCATATAGCACCTTTAAAGATAGGTGCTATATAGCACCAAAAAAGGTTCCGCTATGATTACGAGCCAAAGAACCATTTTTGGTGCTATATAGCACCATTTTTCTTTAGAGTGCAGAGGGCCAATCGTTTACGCGATGATCGCTTAAACGATTGGCTGATGTTTTTAAGGCCCTAACTCGTGCACAGATGATGTATATTAATATTATTCCTTTCAGTGCACCTAATAAATAGTCTTTTATCAGTTAGTAAAGACAGTTTCAAGTAATATTGCAAAAATGTATAAAACAAAACATCCTCTTTAGCACCTTTAAGTGTCTTGAAAATGACGGTTGCTAACAAGTGGCTAAATGGGACAACAGAGGCTGTCGGTGACATTAAATGTCATGACGCCAAACCTAAGCTCAGTCCACTTTTACAGCCTAGTTATGCTTATTATTACGCTCATACAAACAATTCTAATTTAAACTTTATGGGAAAATGTTTTTAGATAAAGAAAAAGAGTTTTTGGAGGCTTAGTACTGGTGACAGTGAAATCGTGGGACCTTGGTGTAGTTTGGTGGATGATTCATTTGTATTTCTGATTAGGGGGTTTGAATCTGAGTCTGTGATAATGTGGAGATCTGAGGTATAATTTATTGCTTTGAGGTTGCTCTTTGAAAAAAAAAATAGAACTAAATGAGAGAAATGTAATCTTATAAAACAAAACATCAGTATCAACTTTTTCAAGGTCAGAAACACTGATATGCAAAGACACCAAGTTTTCAATATCAACAAACATTTATCATCAAATAAATGTATAGCTCTATACTCTATAAAATTATTTGATGATAAATGTTTGTTGATACTGAAAACTTGGTGGTTTTGCATATCAGTGTTTCTGACCTTGAAAAAGTTGATACTGATGTTTTGGTCTGCCAGGCAGAACTAGAATAGATAAGCAATGAGACACTTAAAAACGAGCCAGCATCTACCAGCATTGAGCTTGCAGTCATACAGATGATCATGATTAAGTGCTTGATGCAATCAATGTTCTGCTAAGCATCACTGCATAGAAAGTCTCACTTCATCAGTCAATGAACAGAGAGACTTGTGTTGACTTTACACGTTTCCTCTCACATTACACAGCTCATTAGATGGTAGTTTAGAAAGTAATCAGAACAACTTGATCTTTGATCATAAGCCAGATGAATGCCAGCACTTTCATTTGCGACTGAATTGCTGTTAATTACAACAGAATATGTTTATTCACCTTTTTAATATGCATTAGATTGGAGATCAAAGTCCGCGAGTGCTTTCATCTGTATTTCATATGCTTATGAAATCTGTAATGGAGTCTTATACATCTAATTAAAATACAAACAGTGCATTTTTACATATTTATTTCAAATGATTTTAAAGATGCCATGCACATGCTCAAATGAAATCAATTCTAAAGGACAAAATTAGACTTTAATGTTTGTTTTTGGGTTAAATAAGGGATTGATTTATGTTACATAAAATGACTATTTTAACCCCCTTCTTTCGGCTGTTAGAACTAAAAAGGAAATATGATCAAATTTATGTGTTTGAAAGATATAAGGACAGCAAAATAGATTAGTGAGTGTTCTGTTGGCATTGTTTTAATTAGTGCTGTCAAATCGATTAATCGCGATTAATCGCATCTAACATAAAAGTTTGTAAATATATGTGTATATGTGTGTGTGTGTGTGTGTACAAAAATGTAAATGTGTGTTTGTGTATATTTACACCAACACACACATTTACATTTTTGTTAGATGCAATTAATCACGATTAATCGATTTGACAGCACTCGATTAGTATAATATATTTACTATTAAATATTTAATATATTTCATATTTTAATTTAATATATTTTTCTAATATTACACATTGAATATGAAAAATTAAAAAGATAAAAGATTTTTATCTCTTGTTGAAAACTTAACATTTTCCATAGAAAATGCTGGTTGTTTGGTTGCCAGGTTTTTGTGGTTGCTAAGGTGTTCTGAGTGGTTTAGAGTGCATTGCTAATCAGGTTCATGATTAAAACAAGAACAATTTGCTAATTGGGACAATTAAAAGTATTTTAATGTAGATGAAAAATGAAAACAATACTGATTAAGAAAATGATTTATTGCACTCAAACACTTGAAGTACTCGAATACTCAAATTGTGCTACTTGTTTTAAACAGTGATAAAGCAGGGAAAGTCTGTCATTTTCATCAAAAAATCTATTTTGATTAAACATTATGAGAGAAAAGAATCTTATGCTTGGATTTTCATTTCATACCAACTGTTATGCTAATGCAAATGGTTAATTTATAATACATTATTTTAGATATAAACAATATCATGAGATTTGTTGATGATTTTATAATGAACATGCCAGGGTAGAGAGTTTTATATACATATAAATACATAAGCCATGTGAACTATCTCACATGGCTATCAAATTCGAGCATTTCCCCAAATTTAGCTGAAGTAGAAAAAAGAAGAATGAGAAATGAGTGGTTGTACCCTTCAAAAACACATAAAGACTCATCAGAGCGAACTATAAGGGTTGAGATCTGGATCTTTCCAGTCTCACTCAACTCTGCTGACCTTTGACCTCCAGTTGCTAGGATCATGCCCCTGTGAGGGTGGCTGTGGGTTGAGTGGCGACAGAACCGCGCTATAGCTGTGCCACCCTAAACACTTCCATATGACCATTCATCCTACACCATGGGAAAAAGTAGCTTGGGTCAAAAAGTCCATCTAAACATTGTAAAATGACTTTTTATATTATTAGTAGGTCTTGCTGAGCAAAGTATCACTGTTACTAGTGATTATATAGTTAATTCAAAACCCCTAACCCTAAGTATTCAATTCTGGTGCATAATCTTTTCCATACGGACATATATTTTCCCCCACACTTCAATCAAATGTTTCCATATTATCGCCATATATGAAAGTGGACCTAATTAGGATTGGAAAATATCTGAAAATGATTTCATCAGTCATTTAATGCCTTATCAAAATGACCCTCAACCATCAGTGGTTAAAATCTCATCATCAGGCAATCTGTGCAGCCACCTTTAAAATATAATATATTATATTACACGAAAAAGTCTCCCGAGGGGGACGCAATCCCACCAGGATGGAACAATGGCGTTCCCTCTCCTGAGTCCGTGAGTGAATGCACTGAGGATTCAAGTACAAACATTCCAGCGTACAAAAGAAGCAAAGCCAGGAGGGACGGGAACGAGGTGGGGGTGAGGGGTACTGCAGGTGAGGCGACAAGTCTGAACAAAACCAGCAGTCACATTACAGGAACCAGTCGGTGCACAAAGTTTACTAGTGACAGCAGCACTTTTAACCCTATAAAACCTACTGTATTATATTTGATAAGCAAATTACTAAGGCCTCTAAATTATCAACATGATCAAAACTTTGCTGAAAACCTGTTGCACACGCTCTACAACATGCTTTTTATTGTCTGACTGATAGTTCATACTTTTTAGCAAGAAAAAAGTCTTTTAGTAAAAATTTCTACCTTCAGGTCGTGGTTCGTGTGCCTTTCTGTTGTGAAATCTTTAATGACTTTTATAAGGTAAACGTAAGAATAACTTTTACATTGTTAGTATTATTTGAAGATGATCCCTTACTGGATTGAAGCAAATTTGGTTTACTTGATCCACACATTATTTTTTACAGGGATGCACCGATGTGAACATTTTGGCTGATACAGATAATTCTTTATATTTGAAAGCCGATAACCGATAAATTAGCCGATAAATATAAATCCAAATTTTTATATAATTTTTGAGAGCCTAATTACAATAACAAAAGTCAAAAGCACACAATTACAATGTTCTCATTATAATTTTATGTAGCTTATATGACAGACTTGCGCTGTACATGTTACGCTTTGCCGTATTTTCCTTTTTGAAGTGATTTCAATCATATTTCAAACAATTTAAAACCATCATTACAAACAGTGCGCATCTGAACAAGTGTCAGCTGATGGAAATAATACATTATTTATCAGCTAATGTTTTTATCGAGCCGATAATGATAACATTAAAAATTAACATAATTGCTCGATACCGATATTGAGGCTGATATATCATGCAATTTTTTAGAAAAGTCATGTTAAAATGTATCAAATATGATCATCAGGCTTAAGGAAGATTTATTTGTTCATCTCTCAATCATTATTGTATTGTGTTGCATTATCTTGAATCTGCAGATCTTTGATCATAAAACTAAGCATTTAAATATCATCTTACTAAGACATTATTGAGATATATAGTGACAACTGACAGTTATATGCATTTTTAAGTACTGGTTGAAAGATTCATTGGCTTACATTACAAGCTATTGGAATTTCATCTTACTTTTTGACCATATAAATACTATCTGCACCAAACTGACTATTTTTGTGTTTTTTTCCTTTCCTTTTTTCCCTTAAGCTCCATATTCTTATTGTATCTTAATATATGAGCCATAAAAGCCTGGTGCATCAAATATGATACTCAACAAAAGACATATGCAAAGTTTTTATATGTATTTTTGTCTAAAGGTTCAATAAACTGTTCCATAAAAACATCTCTTATTTCATGTCAGACTTTGCAGGGTTAAAACATGCATACAGTATCTGAAATATGTGGTTGTTAGAGATATGTGAACCAGAAACGTCACCAACAACCACAGAAATGTATGTGTAAAGAAGAAACATGAAATGAAATCTCGCTTTAATATCTCAGTTGTTTCTTCTGACATTGAGTAGAGAGCACATATAGAAATCTTTATTAAAACCACCTGATTTTTTAGATGTTAGACCTCAAATAAATATGAGAATAATTTGGTGAAATTAATAATACTACAAAGCATAACTGCAATAATTTGAAAATAATCTAGAGTTTCAGAACTTAAAATCGTCTCAAACTGTGCTTTCATTTACCAAGAAAGTCAGAGATCACAGTATGAACTAAAACATTTCTCTAGAAATTCTCCCAAACCATCCACTTTCATGTTATAGCTCTGTACTCTTAATAACGTCATTTTTATAGGTTAGAAACATCTGAGACACAGTTGATGAGCTCTGAATGAGAAACCTCTGAGCAATTTCAGACAAACAAACAACAAGCAGTGGCACATGTTCAGGCTGCATGTTCTCCCAGCACAGTTCCCTGTGTTTTTTCAATCTGGTTGACAAAAGGCTTGATTATTAGGCAAACTGGTTAGCTGGGCAGCTTTTGTTGACTGGCAACATCCAACAGACTCTTTTGTGTGTTTCCATAGCTTTTCTTGGTATGCTTTGATGAGGTTCCCCTTTTGTAAAAATCCATACAACCTTACAAGTCATTCTCACAGGAGCAGAAAGACAGAATAGAAATCAGTAAACCAGAAAAAAACAAAGTGGATTGTTGAATACGTTTTAGACTTGCATCTAAATACAGAGTAAATGTTACAGATAAGTGAGAGATGACTTATGACATTTAACACATGGGATAGTATGGAGTCTCTGTGACGTTGGAAACACAAGGTATGCCTCACTGGAATGCCCTTAAGGGCGCCTTGCTCGCCCACTGACATGAACAAAGTCACCTGACCGGCCCATGTGCACCGAGCTAGAGAAAGTAAACATGGGGACCAGTTTGGAATAAGTCAGGTGAACACCTGTGGCCGGTTGCATAAACTTAGCCTCTAGGTTAAGACTGTGACTTAAGATCTAGTTTGACCAACTAGCAGTTAGTTTGGTCTTACTTTTCTGATTCAAATGAGACTGATCTACATTTTTATGTAACTGACTTTACAAAGTTAGTACCAGTCTTGAAAAAAAAAAAAAAAAAAAAAGATTCTCTAGACCAGTGGTCACCAACCTTTTTAAGCCCAAGATCCCTGACCTCGACCTTTTTGAAAGACAAGATCTACTTCATAGAAAAAGACAGCCCAGATTGTATTTAGTATTTTTTTCGTGGTCAATGTAGATTCTGATTTATTTAGCGTTTTTATTTATTTATTTTTTACAAGCAAATTGGCCGATTCTGATACTGGTTGCAGATATTTATTATTAATATTATTATAATAAACAAAAATATATAGCCATTTCAAATTAGAGGGAACCACTGCTTTTTAATCACAATCCAAACAAAGATGCTATGCACGTTGCATGAACAGTTCTTTTCCCTCCTGAAAAATCCAGCTAAAACCAGCCTAAGATGGTCAGGGGGGTTTAGAGGGGTTTTGACTTTTGACCAGCTTAAACCAGCTGAACACCTGCTAACCCAGGCTGGGAGACAAGCTAAAACCAGCTACTTCCAGCTTAAACCAGCTAAGACCAGTCAACCAGCTTAGGCTGGTTTTAGCTGGATTTTTCAGCAGGGTTTTTATTTGAATTAGATTTAATTTCAAGATTTAAAGCAAAAACAGTACGGTCTGACTTTATCTTTGTGAAATTATAAATGCTACACACACAAAAAAGGCATGAAAAAAAAAACAGCAGGCTGAATGAGATGCAGATTCACTCTCTGACAGCAGGTGGCGCTTATGGAGCAGCAGTGATACAGTGTTTCCTTGGTTACCGCTGTAAACAAAGCTGAAATGCGCTAATAATTAGCTACTTTATTCGGAGGTAAGAGGAAAATAAAATGCCATTGCCATCGAAATCTTCCTGAAGACTGATCTCCTTTTAGAGATGAATTCCTAATCCCTCACCCCCAATTCAATATTTATATTTTCTTCCTATATTTCGAGCATCGTGAACAGTGAGCTGCTCTGCCTGCTACAGAATTGTCTCCTCTTCGCGTCCGTCTTCAGCGTCTCTGGCCTATTGTTAACGGCCGTTTACAGACTCAGACGTAATGTGGGCTATTTACCTTTATCTGTCTGCCCCAGTAGTTCCAGAAAATAACAAAAAAATAAATACAAAAATACAGTACAAAGACTGGAGAAATGTAATGTATTTTTGTACTCATATTTCTGTTATTTTCGCGAGCTACTGGAACAGTGATAAAGATCGACCGGTCGATCGCGATCGACGGGTTGGCGACCACTGCTCTAGACTCTAGACTAGTTTTAAGACTAGTCTAAGCAGTTTATGCAACTGGCCACTGTTTACATGGATATCATTTTATGTAAATCTGAGTTGGTGACCCAATAACCACCATAAACAGTGAATATTCAGATTATTATTTGACAGTTATTGTAAACCTGACACTTAATATTCAAAATTAGGGGAGAGTGGGGTAAGATGAGCCAGTGGGTAAGTTGACCCACTCCCTGTATCTTGGCAAATGTACCATTTTTATTGTCATGTGACCATATATTTTAGAACCACCCATCATTTTTGCCAGACTGTGAAAAGGAGTTGCTTATTTACTATAAAAAAAAGTTTTTGGCTTGTTACAGTAAAAAATTAACATAACAGATAATGGCTTTTTCATCAAAGCAAATTTGTCCAGGTCTAAAACTATTTATGATGCATATTGGTGATTTAGCAATGTATAAAACCATGCAAGTCATTTAGCTAAATATTATTCTGAATTGGTAAGGTAGCAACATTTTTCTAAAATGCAGCTATGGGGCAAAGTGAGCCACATGCTGTGGGGTAAATTGAGCCGGCGTTTTAACTTACCCCACCATAAGGCAATGAATTTAAGTTAAATCTGAAGTATAAACTCGTGTCATTTCAATGTAATATTACACAACTGGTTTAGTTTATCTTTATTTTTGAGTTTATTTGATAGAAATAGTGTACAAGTACACCAAATCCTTCTCTGATACAAACCAGAGGATGTTTAATCATTTATATCTTTCTACCTGTAGTCTCTAATGGCCTAACATGGTCAACATACCATGTCAAGAACCTTTTGACTAAAATGTTTATTAGTTTCAGTGACATTTATTCATTCTTATTTAGTTTTTATTTAATTTTACTCAACAAATTCTCTCTTTAGTCTGTTTATGTTCAACATATTGTTTCAGAAATGCAAACAATTAAAGATACTGAAATTTCAACTTCCTTTGGTTGTTTTATGTTGTTTAATTTAGCTTTAAAAAAATAAATACTTGTAAAATATTTTTACAAAGAATACTTAATTTTATTATTAAATTAGTTTTTAAAATAGGTACATTATCCTTTGAATTTCAAATGGGTTTGATTCAGATTCAGTTAGATGGTCAGTTTACATCCACCTACTGACTCGGCTCAACTTACCCCTAACCTGAGGAAAATTGAGCCAGAGGAACATGTTTTTATAAGAAGCCATATTTAGAACCCTTTGTATTCTGTATTCTGACCATTTAAACTGATAGGAAACATCCTGAAATTAAATAGTTTAATTGTACTTCTGCCTCATTTTCCCTTATCTTGAGGACCACATAAGTAAAAATTGGCTCATCTTACCCCACTCCTACCCCCCTACTAATTTGGCTGCACTGACACTGTAGGATGAGAACTGAACTGATGACATGTTTTCTGCAGAACTGCTTTAGAGATTAAATGAACTAATTTAAATATTGATTATCTTTACCATGGAACTGAATCAGCTCTGAACTTTGACTGACTTCAGCTGAACAATGACAGTTTTCTCTGTACAGCCGAAATGAATCAGCCTGTTTGAATCATGTTCCTGTTTATCACTGTAAAGAAGCGCGTGATGCGATCCGTTGCGTCTGTCACGTGAAAAATGAACGAAAGACTCGGAAGGTATAAGTGATTATTTATGTTCCCTGTAAATTAAGCTGAATTGTAATGATTTATTCATTCGGAATATGATCAAGATTGAATAGGTGGATGTGTTCAGAGAATTTGGCTGTTAAAAGTATAATATTTAAAGCCACTTATGAAATGATTCGAATAAAGATTCGTTCATTTTGATGAAAGAGAGAGTCAGTAAAATGATCCGAACTTTCCATCACTTGACTGTAATGGGGCTTTGAATGGTTGAATCTTAAATTATTGTATGTATATGGTTGCATCCAAACCCGATGACCGAATCATATCAGTTCAAAAATCATGATGTCCTAAAACAGAGAAAATGCTCAATTTATTGCAGAATTTCAATTCAAGTTGACTGCGGATGAGCCGAGATCCTGATAAGATCCGAGAACAAACTTATTGTTTTGAGACCCAAGCCCAGACGAAAACCACATTTATGTGGTCTCAGCATCAAGACTGTATAACTATATAATCTAAGAAAATAAAAACAAAATCAGTTGTTCTGCATATGTGGTGGTTTATGTGATGTTTGAGATTTCTTTGTGATTAAGTGAGTGAATGAATGGTCCAATGTTTCCCCCTAGTGTCCATTACAGGAACATGATTAAAATTACGTCAGAAAATGACGTGCTTTCGGGGATTACACAATCATGCAGTACTAGTTAAATACTAGCTTGGCAGGTCAAGTTTCATTCCAGTTTACTGGTGATTCAGAACAAATGTGAGATTTTATCTTTATATATTATAATAAACGCATGCAAGAATAACTACTTTTACATTCTATCCTTTAAATTGTTATAATGCATCGAGTTATTTTTATGATACTTTTTTAATTTCTTTCAAATCAAAGCCATTTATGGGTGAAGACAGCAAAGTAGTGCCCAGAATTAAAATTATTGACTAAAATTCAACTAGCAATTTATTACTTTAAATACATACAGCAATATCATTTATTATTCCTTTGCTACAGAAATAAAACATCTTGGTAACTCAGTCAAAAAGCAGCATTAAGATGCAAAGCAAGACATCTAAGACAACAAACATCACAAACAATCCCCCAAAATGCCGTTTTATTGAGAATTAAGATGACATCACATCCTTGGTCACGGTGGATAGAATTATTATTACTTGGCATTGTTTAAGTTTGCATATATCGGTGAAATCAAACCTGTAGTCTCTGGGATAGACCTTTGGCAACTTTAAAATGTAAACCAAACATAACAGTTGTCAAGAAAAATCAAACAAAAACAAAGGACAGTTAGCGGTAAATCACAGAATGAGTCATGCTCCCATGATTCTTAGTCATCATATGTTGTCAGGATGTTCTGGAGAAAGAACAAACATCATAAATCCTCAAAACAAGAAGAATTGCTTTTAGATGACATCTTCATTACTACTTTTTATTATTCTTTTTAAATAAATCAATCTTTTTTTTCTTTCTTAAAAGTACCCATTATCCATCTTTAATAATGCTTCAATTTGCTTCAATAAATTTAATGTTTCAGGTGTACATCATCTCAGCCATATGCGACATCTTTTTGGGGATGTAAAGGTAATATTCCATGTATCCGGAAAGGTCCTCTATTGTGATGTCATCCACGTAGGCGCGGGCCTGTTCGGAACAAGAACGAGGGGAGCTGGAAGTTCCGTTATTACTCCCAATGGAAGTTCTGCTGTTTGGCGAACTGTCCTGCGGGTTGGGCAGCTTTCGCTCACATTCGGAGATCACATCTCGAAGGCCGGTGAATGAGTAAACCTCGACCCCCTGCCAACCAGGACACTGGCATTCTCGTTGCCCACATGGGCACTGACCGGCTTCCTGCAACTTGGACAGAGTTTGAAAGTCAGACGGAACAGCATTACCTTCGCCCGCCTCCTGAGATCCCGGCCCACATCCTAAAGCGGGCCTGTTTTCGGGAGCGCTCTCGTCATCCGAGGGCATTCTCGGACTGAGGGGCGATTCCTGACCCTTAGAATAAGGGAGATGGGTTTCATACCCAACGACACCGAATACAGTGGAGCACGGAGCAGAGAAAGCTCCTTCTTTCTTGACAGCGCTGGTGTCGTCGGGCTCTGGCGGGGTCTTGTGTTTCAGGTGTCCAGGAGGGGGAGACATTTTGCTGCAGTAGGTAAACTTCGGAGGATGAAGGATCGGAGATTTTGATCGTCGTCGTCTCTGGCTTCTCACAACTCCTCTGGATGACTTCCTCGTGCATCTATAGCAAAAAAAATAAAAGGTGAAAACATTTATATTCACTGGTATATTTGTGTTGTTATTGTTTTAGCCCTATAAAGCCTACTGTGCCATATTCGACATTAATTTCTTAGGCCTCTAAATTATTTACATGAACATAACGTTGCAGAAAACCTGTTGCACATGATCAACTACATGCCTTATGCCCTTTAATCAAATTAATAGTTTAGTATAGTATTTATACCTTTAAGCAATATTGTAAAAACTAGGGCTGCCCTCAACTAAAGATTTTTCTGGTTTATTAATAAACCATATAAATCATAATAAAGAGCCTTTAATGCCTACATAGCCTATTCAGCACTCAAGCGCACGCATAAAACCACAGTGCACCAGCAGAAGTAATGATTATTAATTGATAAACTAGTGTTTTCTGTATTTTTGGCTACAATGATGAAGTTGACGATGCTGACTCGCCATCGCCGCAGTAGTGGACGCCCCTATACATTTTATACGGATTACATAACCTGAGAATATTTGTTTTCCATTTAAATTGGTTCATTTAAAAGTAGACATTTTGCTTTCTATAGATATATTTTTCATCTCTGTGAGGCAAGTTTACATGGAGTTTCGGTTCTTTTTTTTGGCACGCTCAAGTTCACAGAGAGAGACGGCAGAAAGCACACCCTGTTTGCTTTCATTATTTTACAAAAGCACAACGTTTTGTTATCGTGAGTGCACACAAATAAAAGTAGACTCTTCACAGATTCAAAAGATGTATTACTCTTTTCTGTATGACCAAACATGACAGAGTATTTTTAGTGCAAGTGATCGCACCGGCGCCTACATAGCATGTCGTAAGCGCGCTACTATTCAGCTTCCACGCTCCGCACAAACACATTTTTCTAGGTTAAAAAAAGTGAGTGGCCATGTAAAGTTGCTACTACTTACATGCCTCAGATGATAAGCCATATTTGAGGTCGATGAATGATGGGCGAGTGTTTGGATGTCCTGCCTGATGTACTGTAATTACCTAGTTCAGCTGGTAACGATCTGTCCATCACAGACTACGTGACTTCACCACTTCCTGTGGATTTTTTTCCCTGCGACTAATAAAACTTTGGTCGACTAAGCCTCTTCTCGACGACTAACGGATTATTAGGGGGCAGCCCTAGAAAATGTCCCCTTTCCAGGTTGCTTCACATGACTTTCTGCTGTGAAATCTTTACGGTTTTTCATAAAGTAAGCACAAGAATACCTTATATTGTTAGTAGTAATATTTCAAGATGAACACTTACTGGACTGAAGTAACTTAGACTTACTTAAATTATCCATACATCATAAAAAAAAAATGTAAAATGTATCAAATATGATGCATCTGGCTTTTGGGGAGCGTTTATTTGTTCATCTCTCAATCGTCATTGAACTGCATTGCATACCTCTCACAATTAAAGGGTTAGTTCACCCAAAAAAGAATATAACCCTCACCCTCATGTCGTTCTACACCTTCAGAACCCAAATCAAGATATTTTGATTAAATCCGATGGCTCCTCACAGCAATGGTACTTCCTCTCTCAAGATCCATAAAGGTACTAAAAAGATATTTTAAATAGTTCATGTGAATTCAGTAGTTCTACCTTAATATTATAAAGCGACGAGAATACTTTTTGTTAGCCAAAAATGACAAATAATGACTTTAACAATATAGTGATGGGCCGATTTCAAAACACTGCTTCTGAGCTTTTACGAATCGAATCAGTGATTCGGAATCAGTGATTTGAAATCTGCCATCACTATATTGTTGAAAAGTCTTTTTTTTTTTTTTTTTGGACCACAAAAAGTATTCTCGTCGCTTTATAATATAAAGGTAGAATTACTGAATTCACATGAACTGTTTTAAATATCTTTTTAGTACCTTTATGGATCTTGAGAGAGGAAGTACCATTGCTGTAAATGCAGGCCTCACTGAGCAATCGGATTTAATCAAAATATCTTAATTTGTGTTCTGAAGATGAACGAAGGTCTTACGGGTGTGGAACGACATGAGGGTGAGTAATGACATTATTTTCATTTTTGGGAGAACTAACCCTTAAAACCTACAGAGCTTTGAAAAAAAATTAAAAATAGCATTTCAATATCTTACTAAGACATTATTGGGAGATAGAGAGAGACAATGAATATTTGCAAGCTTTTTATGCAAGTAGTTTGTTATACAATCTCATTGATTTACATTACAAGCTATCAGAATTTCATCTTACCTTTTGGCCATATAAATTTGCTCAGTTTGGGCCTGATGTTTTTTCTTCTTTGAATGTGAGCTTCACATTTTCACTATATATTACTATATACTATATGAGCCATATAAATAGGAGAGAATAAATAAAGTGGGCTGGCGGACTTTTAGAGAGTCAGACTTATAACCCGAATGTCATGGGTTTGGGTCTCAGTACTGGGAGAAAATTTAGGTGTGGAGTAAATGAACAGCGCTCTCTTCCACTCTCATTACTCACAACAGAGGTGCCCCCGAGCAAGGCATCTAACCCCCAATCGCCGCAGCAAAAATAGCTGTCCACTACTCTGGGTGTGTGTTCATGGTGTGTGTGTGTGCAATGCAGAGCACAAATTCCAAGTATGGGACACCATACTTGGCTACAAGTCAGGTCACTTTAATATAAATGCCTGAAGTATCAAATATGATACAAAAAATATGCAACCCTTTTTCTTAAGATTTAGAAAAAAAAAAAATCATCCAAAAGATTCAATAATCTTTCAGTTTAAAAACAAAAATTCTGACTGATTTCTTTATATATCAGGCTTTTCAGGATTGACTAGGGAATCTTAAAGTGGTCCCTACCCAAGCCAGTTATCTTTCGAGGAGGTCATCTTGGATTTGGCTCCATCCGGACTGCCTCGGACAACCAATCTGGAAGCCAAAGACTCAGACACACGGACTGCGGTCGTGGAACTGGAAAGAAATGCATGCAATTACCCACACAGTAAAAAAACCCTCTCTGCCAAAAAACTGAGCATCCATTTCACTTATCGGACAAACTGTAGCTGAAACAAATGAAAAGACAACAAACCTTTCAGCATCCACACGCAGTTTCTTAAAAGCGGTCTGTAGTGTCTCCTCCTCGCACTCCTTTTCCACTTTCTCCACAGCAGCCATAATGTTAGACAGCCTTAAAACTGAAATCAAAACCATAGAGAATAATGCAAGTGAGCAGTTATGACAAACCCAAATTTTTATTGTAAGTTAATAATCATAGATCTCAACAACTTTAGCACCATATTTTAACACACTCAGTTTCTTCTAATCGTTAACAATGACTTCAAATAATTAGAAGAGTAAAGTAAAGGAAGAAAGACTGCAGTGACTGAAACTTACAAAACTACATAGACATCTTGTAATTTTCCCTGAATAAATAATAAAGGCTATAAAAACTGTGAGTGTAATGTTATAAAATATAAACCTGATTAAATGCAGTCTTTAAGTACAATCCAACTTAGTAATTTCCTTTATTATTCATATTTAATCACACTGCAGTAGTTGACAACTTGTGTCTCATGTAATGAAACGCTGATCTCATACACAATTCGCATAATGAAGCTTAGCTTAGCATTGTTGAGTGGCGCGATTTACATTCTGTCAACTTTGCTTGACCAAAACAAATCAGCAAAAACTGACCAGTAGAGAAATATACTCACGGCCAAAGGACCCAATCCCGTGTAAATCCCAGACATATAGGAGATTGTTTCTCCTGTTATGAGGGTCTGTGTCCTCACAAAGCTAACAGGCTAACTTTAGCCAGCCAGCGTGCAGAAACGATATCTGTGAGAAAACTCGCTTTAAACCGACCGATGACAGGCTGTCCTCGGGCATAACTTGACCTAAATACTACGTAAAAGTAGTAACTACTCACAACTATTTGAAGTAATCAATAAATCATACACAATATTCTAGATTTTTCTCTCGCTACTCTCTTGTTTACACTCAACCACTCCAGAGTGACTCTGCAACAACGCAGATCTTGATGACGTAGTACGCATACGCACAAACGTCAGCAGATTACGAAAATGCTCATAGAAGCTTCTGGTGTTGTGCCTTTTAATTTTATTTATTTGTTTTTTATTAAAGGATGCAATTATATATATATATATATATAAAGATATATTTTAAAGATATACCTGACCACTAAACCATGGCCATTTTTCTACACTACTTTCTCAGCCATTATTGTGTTTCTATAACCCAAATCATCTGCAGTGAATTATTTACACAAGCAGTGCACATAGCTAAATGGTGTCCTCTTGTGGTGATCAAGTGAATTGTCTCGGGCCTCCATGCAAATCCTGTTTGCAGTTGAAAACAGGAAGCCTTGAGTTGTAAAGAAGCCAGACACAAAGTATGTCATCATAAAGCTGGAATTTATAGCAAGGCTGCCATGGAAGAAGCACTTGCTCTGCTGTACAAAAACAACCAGATGCAAAGCACATTAAAGCCAGATCCCTGGGGAATGGAAAAAGTTTGGTGAGCTTTTACTCTTTTCCACACATGTGCATGAGTTTATGTTTGGAGAGAGCCATAGGAAGCCCTAAAACCCCAATGTCTGCTTCTGACTGCTAAATGTGGCGGATGTGTGCAGGATCTCACATGCAGATCAAGTGTTTTGGCACAAATATTCACATAAAATAAAATAAAAAAGCATTTTATCATCCAAATTCCTTGTCCTTCTATCCGTGTTTGGATTTGATCTTGCAGAAAACATAATGTCTGAAGGTTAATGAGCCGTGTAATTGTGTGCCCAGCATGTTCAATCATTTCAACTGTAATGCAGACTTTTAAAGTCATTTATAACTAAAAGCACTGTTCACACACAGTTACTGGACATTTGCTGGACTATAAATATCATACCATTTGATAAGGGATTTTTTTTTAGTGACTGGGACAAAGTTTTTGAGTTAGAATGTCAGACTTTCCCATTCACCAGAAAATGATTTACATACTGTGTGACAGAGGGGAATTGTATGGAAGCCCATTTCCACCACAAAAAAAAAAAAAGACTAATTGTGACTTTTTATCTCGGAATTCTGACTTTTTATCTCGCAATTGCGAGATATAAACTCGCAATTGTGTGATAGAGTCAGAATTCTGAGATATAAACTCACATTTGCGTGATATATAGTCAGAATTCTGATATATAAAGTCGCAATTCTGACTTTTTCTCACAATTGCGAGTTTATATCTCAGAATTCTGACTTTATAACTCGCAATTGTGTGATATAAACTAGCAATTGCGAGTTAAAAAGTTAGAATTCTGAGATAAAAAGTCGCAATTAATCTTATTTTTTTATTTGGTGGCGGAAACGGGCTTCCATAGAAATGTAAAATTTAATCAAAGGTGCAGTGTGTAAAATTTGGTGGCATCTAGCGGTGAGGTTGAAAATTGCAATATAGAGAAGCTACGGTGGCCGACACAGGACAAATAAGTCGTCGTCTGAGACAGCAGAGCGAAGCCTGTCAAGCAAACGTGCTCTGTAGAGCAGTTTGTCCATTTTGGGATACTGTAGAAACATGTTGGCACAAAATGGCGGCTTAAAGGGATAGTTCACCCAAAAATTTAAATTCTTTGATCATTTACTAACCCTCAGGTTGTTCCAAACCTGTACATTTCTTTGTTCTGTTGAACACAAAGGAATATATTTGGATGAATATGGGAAACTGAACAATTCTGGTGCACCATTGACTTTCATAGTATTTTTTTTTTTCCTACTATGAAGGTCAATGGTGCCCCAAAGCGGCCTGGTTACAAATATCTTCCTTTGTGTACAGCAGAGCAAAAGAAATTTATACAGGTTTGGAACAACTTGAGGGCGAGTGAATGATGATAGAATTTTCATTTTTGGGTGAACTATCCCTTTAACATGTAAGGGGACCTGCGGTGAACGTAGATAGAAATGCCTCATTCTAAGGAAGAAAAAAACACAACGGTTCATTATGTAAGGTCTTTATACACCACTGATAACATATATATATTATATTGAATTTCTGTCAAAAAATCTTTCTTAATACAGTATTACACATTGCACCTTTAATTAAACCTTATATTCAAACCTTTAATTTATTTACGAAAGTATGAAACTTTTTATTCATTCATTCATTTCATTAAAAAAAATATTTTTTATGATGTAAACTTATTTTTATTGTTTATATTATTATTTACCTGCTGATATTTATAATGCTTTGGGATTTTCAAGGTTTTTTTGTTTTACCATTGCAGATAAAACATCTTGAATATTTGGTTTTGTTATGGTTAATCAGTGTTGGGTGTAATTAATTACTAAGTAATCTAATTACTGTAAATTAATTACTTTTCCCTTGAAAAAGTAAAGGATTACTCTTAATTTTTCAGTAATTTATTTACTTCTGATATAATTGCATTAAATACTGTATAGACTAATTCAATATAAAACATCAAAATGTAATGTTTAAATGTGTGTTTTTGATGTAATCTTCTCCCTTTACACACTTTGGTAAGTTCAGGAATAATTTATGCAATTGGATATTGTTTATTTGAAAGAATAAAAAGTGCAGTTTCGTGTCTATCCTTGTATTGTTCAACAGGTCGAGGTTGATATGGGATTTAGAAAGTAATTAATAATAAGTAATCCAATACATTTTAGAGAGAGTAATTAGTACAGTAATTTTTTTTTTTTTTTTTTAGAACTTACCTAACACTGTGGTTAATATTAGTGCTAGACTGTGGAAACCCTGGACTACGTTTCTCAAAAGCATATTAAGCCTAAGTATCGTAGAACCACTGGCTCCAATGCTCTCTATGATCAACTTAGCTCAAGATGCTTTTGAGAAACGCAGCCCTGATTGATACAATTGAATTATTTGCTTCCTTGTTGGGTCTGCCATTTACAATGACATTGTCCATTTAGATTTTAGATAATGTTGCAGGTTCTGGCTGTCGCCTGCAGATGGTGCTGTAGTGCATGTTTGTGCTTGTGAAGAAAATAATGGCGCCCAATGCAATCTGTCATGTGTTGAAAAGATGATCTGTTCTCTGCAGTAATCAGGAATGAGGTTCCCCCCGCTCCAAAAAATTCCTCATCTTATTGAATTTTATCCCGTATATCACATTACAGTGTTAAACACAAACAGGAATTCTGGGCTTTACAATTACAGCTGATGGAGGACAGTTTATCCTAGCCTGAAAGACTGAAGCCCAAACAGTAGCACTGAAAGCACAGTGATGGGTAATCTGTTATGGGTTATCTGTTTAGTAATTTCCACAAGGCCAGGCAAAGACAAATGCTGCATTGTTGAGCTCTTGAGGTCCTTCATTCTAGTCCAAACTCTTGTGAAAACAAACCTAAGCTTTATAAACCATCATTTCTCAATTTATAGAAATGTCAAAGCATGGTGCATACAGGCCTCTATTCATTTACACAATGGCAGCCTTTTCTTCCAGCGCTTTCACTCTGGCGCCCATGTGATGGGTTTGCAATGGAGGAGGGATTTTACACAGCTTTCTTTAAAATCATCAGATTTCAGCTCTTAGGAAGTTTTTATGGAGGTTGAGATTGTGTGCTGAATGTAAAGGCTTTCCTGCTCACATTCTACTGCAGATCTGGGATTGTTGTGCTGCTTTAAGACTGAAGAGTCTTGCTGTGGGGTAATTGCTATGGTGTTTGCTAGGGCATTGCTATAGGTTCTTCTGGGTGGTTAACTAGGGCGTCACTAGGGTGTTATTTGTGGTTGCTAGGGTGTTTCTAGGGTATTCTGGGTGGTTCAAGCCTTTTCTTTTGATATGGCTCAAATCCCTCCATTTTAAGTCAACAGGATTTTTCACTTTTTTTTTTTTTTTTTTTTTTTTTTTTTTGTCTGACAGTAGAAAATCATTTTCATTGTTTGTAAAAGTAATATAGCACACCTATCCTTCATGAAATGAACAATATCATTCATTTCCAATGTGCCAAGTTCACTAATGAGCTACGGTTTGCTTTAGCAAGCACCACTAATGAAATGAAATTTAAACCCCAGACACTATTTGGCTGGGTTAGTGTGAGGTTTCTGTCTTTTACCTGGGTGTCTGATGATTCTCAGTTTCTGCATACCTAAATAAATATGATTTATTAATTTTTAGTATAATTGCTGAGGAAGGTTACTATGAAAACACCAGAGTAAAAAAGTTACTTAAATGGACAATTTCAGTGCAAACATTCTCAACTGCTGGAACAGTATTCAGTTATATTATTTTTGGCTACTAAGGGGTTATGGGAAATAAACATTAAATGAATGATTATGTTTTACAAGCTTGTCCTGGGCAGAACCACAATTCTTTTGTGACTCTTTGTGCTTGGTTCCAGCATGAATAATATTGATGGTCATGCTTTTTAGATAACAGGAATGGGAATATTCACTCTTGATCCATCCGTTAAAGCTTGATGTCCATATTGTGGCCTTCCACAGTTGTTTTTGTGGTGGAAAACGTTACTTGATATTCTGTATCTTCTGTGAGAAGAGAACTTAAGCTAAATAATAGCTCAAAAATATTTGATATGAACAAAGCTGAATTTCCATTTGTTTTTCTTCTTCCCTTGAGCATGATTTTGCTTTCAACAAAATATAATGGTATAATGGTTTATATATATATAATGGTAGTTGTTTATCTGTTCTTAGGCCTTTAAATGAGTCTAGGTCCTTTTTGTTGGTTGAAATTTATCTGTAATACTTTAAGTTTTAAAGGAATATATATTTATACATGTATTTTTGTATGTATATATATAGTTTTTTTTCTTCTTTTCTTTAACCACATTTTGTTATATTTGATTACATTTTTTGATGTTGTAATGTTGTGTTTGCGTCCTCTTGTTTGAGCAAAAAAGGCATTAATTATTTACTTTAAATCTTTCCTTGTGCAATAGCTGTTTTAAAATGCAGCGCTTGGTGTCAATTGACATCAAATTGGGTGTTTTGTGTGTTGCTGTTTAAAACAAACTCTAAAAAATGCTGCGTTAAAAACAACCCAAGTTGGGTTAAATATGGACAAACCCAGCGATTGAGTTGTTTTTGACCCAGCAGATGGGTTAAATGTTTGCCCAACCTGCTGGGAAGTTTTATTTAACCCAACTACTGTTTAAAAATTATTATATGGCTGGCTTAAAATGAACCCAAAATAGGTTGGAAATTAAAAATCAGACACATAATTACTAGAGGCAACAGTAATAATCAAAATGTGAACATTTATTATAAGCAATTTTATAATGTTTATTTAATTATTTATTAGACATACACTATAAAAAAATGTTTGGTTAAAAACAACCCAAGTTGGGTTGAAAATGGACAAACCCAGCAATTGGGTTGTTTTAACCCAGTGAATGGGTTAAATGTTTGCCCAACGTGCTGGGTAGTTTTATTTAACCCAACTACTGATTAAAAATGACTATATTGCTGGCTTAAAATGAATCCAAAATCCAAATCAGACACATAATTACTAGAGGCAACAATAATAATCAAAAGGTGTACACTCTAAAAAATGCTGGGTTGTTTCAACCCAAATTTGGGTCAAATATGGACAAACCCAACCGTTGGGTTAAAAAATGCATTAAAAAATTTAACCCAATGGTTGGGTTTGTCCATTTTTGACCCAAACTTGGGTTGAAACAACCCAGCATTTTTTAGAGTGACATTTATTAATAAGCAATTTAATAAATGTTTATTGTTTATTATTCATTATCTTATTAATAAATGCTCATTTACTAAACATATTAATAAATGTTAATTTCCAGCATATTTCATAGTTCATTTTAAGTGAGCAATACAGTAATTTTTATACAACAGTTGAGTTAAATAAAACTACCCAGCATGTTGGGCAAACATTTAACCCAACCACTGGGTTAAAACAACCCAATTGCTGGGTTTGTCCATTTTCAACCCAACTTGGGTTGTTTTTAACCCAGCATTTTTTAGAGTGTATTAATAAATGTCAATTTCCAACCTATTTTGGGTTCATTTAAGTGAGCAATATAGTAACTTTCAAATGATAGTTGAGTTAAATAAAACTACCTAGCAGTTTGGGTCAAATATTTAACCCAACTGTTGGGACAAAACAACCCAATTGCTGGGATTGACCATATTTAACCCAACTTGGGGTATTTTTAATCTAATATTTTGCTGCATTTGACAAAATCAAAGTTACATACTATTAACAAGAAAGAAGGAATAGTTTATTTGAATACAATAACAACAACAACAACAAAAATGGACAAAATAACTAACCCTGTCTATGTATGAGCAATAATAGTGATGCTTGCTTTGTTAACCTGTAGATTGAATAATGGAGTATTTTCACTATGCTGTGCTAGTGAACAAAGCAGTTGATGGTGGAATGTCCTCCAACCCTTCAAACAAGTGGCTCCTAAGAGCCCACACACCCACTGCTGCCGGTCAGACCTACGTGTACACGCTCCTGTACATGTGAGTGCACACGCTGGGCTGGGGTGCGAGCAGAAAGGCTTATTGACTCTGAAAGGGAACCTGCTTCCTGAGAGGAAAGATATTCCCACAGGAATACCGACATACTGCTGCAAAGAGGAGGTACAGGGAAAGGCGAGCCAGAGAGATGAGGTTCTGCTCTGGACTTATAGATGTTTCTCCCTTGAAATCTAATTTCAACCCACAGGAAACGAAAATCACAAATGGCATCTCTAAGATCTTGTTTCTTCTAGATAGAGTAGCCTCACAATGTGTTTGGACACTTACCAGACCAAGTGTGCAATCAGAAGTCACACATCTCATCAAATTCTTCCATGACTAAATGATCTGCTTTGATGTCCACGTTCATTTTAAAATCTTTACACTTTTTCTGTACATTCTTAAAAATAAAGTTCCCAAAATGAGGTTTTTGAGTGCCAAATGAGTGCCACTGAAGATCCGTTTTTGGTTCCCCAAAAAACTAGTTCACCCAGTAATGAAAATACTTTCATTACTTACTCACCCTCAAGTTGTTCCAAACCTGTATGAATTTATTTCTTCTGTTGAACACAAAGGAAGATATTTTAAAGAATGTTGGTAACCAGACAGTTGACGGTATAGCCATTGACATCCATAGTATTTTTTTCCTATGGAAGTCAATGGGTGCCGTCAACTGTATGGTTACCAACATTCTTTAGAAGATTAGTTCACTTTAAAATGAAAATGACCCCAAGCTTTACTCGCCCTCAAACCATCTTAAGTGTATATGACTTTCTACTTTCTGATGAACACAATCAGAGTTATATTATTAAATATCCTGACACATCCGAGCTTTATTAGCGATACCAAATGAGTATGAGCTGAAGAAAGTGCTTCCATCCATCATAAACTTACTCCACATGGCTCCAGGGAGTTAATAAAGGCCTTCTGAACTTAAGCAATACGTTTTTTATGCTCTTTTCGTAAGTTGAATACAGAAAGTGTAGTAGGACATAGCGTAAGCATTTTGAACCACAAGAGGCTTTACACTTTCTCAAGTTGAATAACTTAGAAGTTAGATATTTCTTAGATATGTATTAACTTGTTAAATATGAATATTTTTATTACACAAATGCATCGCTTCACTTCAGAAGGCCTTTATTAACCCCTCGGAGCCATGTGGAGTACGTTTATGATGGATGGATTCACTTTCTTGAGCTTCATACTCGTTGGTATCGCTCAAGCTCACTGCCATTATAAAGCTCGGATGTGTCAGGATATTTATTAATATAACTCTCACTGTGTTCATCAGAAAGAAGAAAGTCATATACACTTGAGGGTGAGTAAATCATGGGGTAGTTTTCATTTTAAAGTGAACGAATCCTTTAAAATATATTCTTTTGTGGTCAACAGAAGAAAGAAACTTATACTAGTTGTATATTTTTGGGTGAACTTCCCCATTGAATAAACCGTTCTTAAAAGAATTTTTTTTTCTTAGTGTGAGGAATATTTTAAGAATCTAAAGAACCTTTTTCCACTATAAAGAACCTTTTGTGCAATGGGAAGCTTCCATAGATGTCAAAGGTCCTTCATGGAACCACAGATGCCAATAAACAACCTTTATTTTTAAGAGTGTATGTCAACATTTGTCTTATTTATGTTTATTTCTCCACAGAAATTTTAGCAGAAACACCTGAGACTTCATCAACACTTATGAGATCTTAAAAGAGCAGCCTCTTGTCACGATTACATGAGAATGCTGGTGTTTACACCAGGTATGCTCTTTAACAAAACTTGGATGCTGGAAAATAATCTCATTCTGCATGAACAAAGCGCTGTTCTTTACAAAGTTCTGGGCTATTCGCCCATGTTTTTGATCCACTTGGATTTAAGGCATTCTGACAACATGGAACATTTGTGGGATTGCTGTAGGGAATGATTCTGTTCCGGATGGCGGAAGGATGCAAGGTCAGCTGGTTCCCCTTCAAGTCAGGCATCATTACAGACGTCCTGCGGAGGCAGAAGGGCTTTCTAGAACGGACCATTTCCAGGTTCTCATGCAGTCAGAACAAAGAGCTCAGAGACTCCATCTCACTTAGACAGCCATGTGATGTCAAATAAATGCACTGGATGTAACAAATGTTCACTTTTAATCAAATCTTCTCTTTACTAAAGAGCCAGCATTAATGTATTCACTAAAGTCTTTAAAGTGTGCACTGAAATCCCACCAGAGATGACCTTTTATGGCTCCATCTTGTTGGTCTGGCAAATATGCCTCATTCTTTGCTGTCTAGTCATCTACTCTGTTTGAAAAATCTGGCAAACATCTGGAATTGGTCCCTACATTTGCTAGGATGTCATGCCAGCCTAAGTAGTATGATGACAGCGAATTGCATGTGGGTCATACATACCTGTCATGCTGATAAATATAAGTACTAATGTTGATAATACTCAGTTATTCACTCTCTTAAATATAGGGTTGTTAACTCTTAATATGCTCTAGCAGGTGCACAAGAATGAGTTGTGAATTGCTAAGTTACCTTCTGAGAAAAGTTGCTTTTAATAAGCATTAAAGTGTTAGTTCACCTAAAAAATGAAAATTCTGTCAGCATTTTCTCAACCTCACGTCGTTCCAAACCCATAAGTCTTTCGTTTGTCTTCAGAACACAAATGATGATATTTTTGATGAAATCTGAGAGATTTCTGTCCCTCCATTGAGTCTATGCAACTACCACTTTTTTGCTTCAAAAAGTTCATAAAGACATTGTAAAACTAATCCGTATGAATTGAGTGGTTTAGTCCAAATTTTCTGAAGAGAGATGATCACTTTATATGCTGAACAGATTTAATTTAGGCTTTTATTCACTTTTTTTTTTTTTTTGGTGAACCAACCCTTTAAGCCACAAGAGGCTGTGCTTTACAGTGATTTTATAGCAGTACAATGGTAAAATCACTGTAACGCACAGACTTGAATGGCTTTTTTAACTTTCAAAAGTTTGGGGTTTTATAACAGTTTACAATAAGGTTTCATTAGTTAACATGAACAATACTTCAGCATTTATTAATCTTACTCAATGTTAAGTCCAACATTTACTAATACATTTTTAAGATCAAAATTTGTATTTGTTAACATAAACAAACGATGAACAATCATTTTAATAATAAATGAGACCTTGAATTGTTGAATAGAAAGTTGAAAAGAATCAACAAAGTTGATTCGTAATAGAAATCTTTTGTAACATTATAAATGTCTTTACTGTCACTTTTGATCAATTTGACATTTTAAGTCTGAACTTTCCATTGTACATGTTTTGTTTTTGTGCAATGTTCAGGAAGAAGAGATTAAAATTCTATGTTGTCAAACATGACAAATCCTTCAAAGCATTTATAATAACCCATTTCTTACCATAGCACAGGATTTGATCTATTCAAAATTTGTCCACTCTGTACTCTACCTTGACATACTAATTGGCTCACATTTGGCCCCTGAACACACAAGTTCTTGGGAACAATGAGTACGAACATATTTTTCATACTTTTCTCATCTTCTCTGCCCAGGCATTGGCCTCTCAGACCTTAAAGGGCCCTTCTCAGAGCTGTAAATGAGCTGTCAATCACAGGCTAGATCCTTTCACTGATTGGCTCAGAAGGCAGATCGGGGTGGAATGATGGGAGAGTGGTGATATATTAGACAAATGCTCGGCCAAAATAAAAGGACAGAGGTTTCTTTATGCTCAGAGGGAGCAGCAGAAGGAGATTGTTGATGTGCCACGTACACGTGCCCAAAGTTTAAGTTTAAGTCACTCAGAGAGTTTAATTTCAAGCAGGAAGCCAAAGCTGAAAGAAATTTCCTTTTTATGGTATTGAATACTATCCGTCCTGTTACATAAGAGGTGTGAAGAACGGATACAGATAGAAGAATAGATCCCTTCATATCTCTTGTCTCCGAGCGGAATGGATTGATGTGAAAATAAATTCCATGGGCCTGTTGGCAATGGTGGACACATGATAAAGATTAGTTGATGTGCCGGTCCCTCTCACACATATTTGCTTTAGTAATTAAGAGGAGGAAACAAGCCAAAGACCTCTAAGACCCCTAAAAAATGTGCACAGACACAGTTTCACACTTTTCAGCACAATTTATAGAGTAAGTTCTAAGCTTTCATCCTTTGAAGATGATCTTGGATGTGGTAGGGGTGCTGTATAATAGCAGCTTTGTGTAGAGTTATGTGCAGCGTTATGTAAAAGATACCAGAAGCAGAGTAGAGGACATAATAACATCAAATACATAACTGCATCAGCGCTTATTAGAGCAATTCTGATCGTCTTATTACTAGTGTTTGCTATATATATATATATATATATTTTTTTTTTTTAATTAATACTTTTATTCAACAAGGATGCATTAAATTGAACAAAAGTGACTGTAAAGTTCAATAGAATGGCATTTTTTTTAAAATAGAAATGTATTTATATTATAAATTATATGTTTATAAATGTGTTTACTGTTAAGGCATAGAAAACAAAGGTTTGCAAAAGTGATGCTCCATCACACAGAGAATTTAAACTTTTGCTCCAACATGGTGACTGATGAGAAATTCACTGATGTTATGAAGCTAATTAAAGAATTAGTTCACTTTAGAATTTAAATTTTCTGATAATTTACTCACCCCCATGTCATCCAAGATGTTTATGTCTTTCTTTCTTCAGTCGAAAAGAAATAAAAGTTATTGAGGAAAACATGCCAGGATTTTTCTCCATATAGTGGTCTTCAATGGCTACCAAAGGGTTGAAGGTCTAAACTGCAGTTTCAGTGCAGCTTCAAAGAGCTCTACGTGATCCCAGACGAGGAATAAGAGGCTCATCTAGCAAAACAATCAATCATTTTCTAAAAAAATGAAAAAAAGACAAATTATATACTTTTTAACCACAAATGCTTGTCTTGCACTGCTCTGGGATGCGCCACGCATTACAGAATCAAGTTGGAAAGGTCAGGTGTGACGTAGGCGGAAGTACCGATCCAGTGTTTACAAAGAAAACATGCAAAGACTAAGTCAAACGGACTTTACAAAAAAAGGTAAAACAACAATGTCGTATGATTTTGAAGTTGAAGGAGAAAATGAGATTTCGCCCTAATAAGATTTCATAGGTTTTTCGCCCTACCACGGTTCTTCTGCCTACATCACGTGTGACCTTTCCAACGTGATAGATAATGACCTATCTTTTCGCTAGATAAGACCCTTATTCCTCGGCTGGGATCATGTAGAGCTCTTTGAAGCTGCACTGAAACTGAAATTTGAACCTTCAACCCGCTGGTAGCCGCTGAAGTCCACTATATGGAGAAAAATCCTGGAATGTTTTCCTCAAAAACATTAATTTCTTTCCTCCATATTTTCATTTCGACTGAAGAAAGAAAGACATAGATACTTGGATGACATGGGGGTAAATTATCAGGAAATTTTAATTCTGAAGTGAACTAATGTTTTAACTTTATTTCAGACTGCCTCGGCTCTTTCCACAGCCTCAGTACACAGATCTTGTGCATTCCTAACTTTCAAACGCTCACACATACCGCTTAGAATTAAGGCCAAAAAGTTCTATCTTTGTCTCATAAGACCAGAGAATCTTATTTCTCACCATCTTGGCAAACTCCATGCAGAGCTGTCTCTAGTGTGTAAGCTCCATAAAGCTCAATGTGATTACATGCTGGGAGAGTTTTTCTTGTTAGTGTAAGTGTTAACAAGAGGATAGAATCTGAACAAGAGCTGGACGTAATCTGACATGAATATTTGCCTCGATTAATCTGTGGTTCAAGGTGTGTGTGTGTGTGTGTGTGTGTGTGTTCTCAGCTCTGTATAAATAGGTGAAAGTTCATTCGCGTGAACTCCTGGTGTATGGTGTCGATGAGCGAGTCTGAGTCTGCGGTTCTCTCCACTGTACCGTTTACTTGAGAGGGGGCGCTGTGCTCTGGTGTGTAAGTAAATGAGTATGAACTCCTGAAGATCAGCCCGTCCAATCGGATCAGAGATAAGGGCACTGTGATTGGTTGTCTCACCCATCTCCACTCGCCACTCAAAATAGACACATCAGGGACGACACACAGCAAAGACCTGGAGGACCTGAGGTGGACATATATTATAATTACAGTCAGATTTACAAGTTTGCTTTGATATATATATATATATATATATATATATATATATATATATATATATATATATATATATATATATATATATATATATATATATATATATATATATATATATATATATATATACATACAGTGGGTACAGAAAGTATTCAGACCCCCTTAAATTTTTCACTCTTTGTTATATTGCAGCCATTTGCTAAAATCATTTAAGTTCACTTTTTCCTCATTAATGTGTACACAGCACCCCATATTGACAGAAAAACACAGAATTGTTGACATATTTACAGATTTATTTTTTGGTTCTACACCTTCATTTGAGTCCAGCTGTGTTTGATTATACTGAGTGGACTTGATTAGGAAAGCCACACACCTGTCTATATAAGACCTTACAGCTCACAGTGCATGTCAGAGCAAATGAGAATCATGAGGTCAAAGGAACTGCCTGAAGAGCTCAGAGACAGAATTGTGGCAAGGCACAGATCTGGCCAAGGTTACAAAAAAAAATTCTGCTGCACTTAAGGTTCTTACGAGCACAGTGGCCTCCATAATCCTTAAATGTAAGACATTTGGGACGACCAGAACCCTTCCTAGAGCTGGCCATCCAGCCAAACTGAGCTATCGGGGGAGAAGAGCCTTGGTGAGAGCGGTAAAGAAGAACCCAAAGATCACTGTGGCTGAGCTCCAGAGATGCAGTCTGGAGATGGGAGAAAGTTGTAGAAAGTCAACCATCACTGCAGCCCTCCACCAGTCGGGGCTTTATGGCAGAGTGGCCCGACGGAAGCCTCACCTCAGTGCAAGACACATGAAAGCCTGCATGGAGTTTGCCAAGATGGTGAGAAATAAGATTCTCTGGTCTGATGAGACCAAGATAGAACTTTTTGGCCTTAATTCTAAGCGGTATGTGTGGAGAAAACCAGGCACTGCTCATCACCTGTCCAATACAGTCCCAACAGTGAAGCATGGTGGTGGCAGCATCATGCTGTGGGGGTGTTTTTCAGCTGCAGAGACAGGACGACTGGTTGCAATCGAGGGAAAGATGAATGCGGTCAAGTACAGGGATGTCCTGGATGAAAACCTTCTCCAGAGTGCTCAGGACCTCAGACTGGGCCGAAGGTTTACCTTCCAACAAGACAATGACCCTAAGCACACAGCTAAAATAAGGAAGGAGTGGCTTCACAACAACTCTGTGACTGTTCTTGAATGGCCCTGCCAGAGCCCTGACTTAAACCCAATTGAGCATCTCTGGAGAGACCTAAAAATGTCTGTCCACCAATGTTTACCATCCAACCTGACAGAACTGGAGAGGATCTGCAAGAAGGAATTGCAGAGGATCCCCAAATCCAGGTGTGAAAAACTTTTTGCATCTTTCCCAAAAAGACTCATGGCTGTATTAGATCAAAAGGGTGCTTCTACTAAATACTGAGCAAAGGGTCTGAATACTTAGGACCATGTGATTATTTCAGTTTTTCTTTTTTAATAAATCTGCAAAAATGTCTTTTCTGTCAATATGGGGTGCTGTGTGTACATTAATGCGGAAAAAAATGAACTTAAATGATTTTAGCAAATCAAATGGTCAAGATCTTGTATTGACAATACAAGAGGTGAACACTCTGTAAAGTCTCCTCCAGCACATCCCAAAAACTTTCAATGAATTAAGGACTGGACTGGACTGGAGAGGTGCCAATTCATGTGTGAAAATGATTCTTGAGCCTGATGAATCTTGGCTTTGCCATTCTGGAATATGGCCATTAAAAGTTACACACTCCATCAATTAGGGTTAGAAGAACTGTTCCCAAACACATAACATGCTAGAAAACATAATAATCACTGCAATAATGATCCAGTCATAGACTGTATTTGCCTATTAAAATCCAAACAGCAATTTTGTTTTGTTTTTGTTTTTTTTTGGCCGAGCAATATATATATATTTCAGTGCAATCACTGCCACTGTCAAACTTTGAGGTATTGATCTGATAAATATTTTCCTCCTGTAACATAAGTTGAAGGAAGTTACACCTCACTGATTTGCAGTCATTTCAGTTGCAGATCACCCGCTGACCTTCCTGACACTTGACTACAGCTCTAAGAACCTCCCTACAAGGACCTGAGAGAGACCATCATTCCACTCCAGCCTGCTGAGACAGGAATGTCGCACCACGGCATACCTGGAGCCTTGGCAAGGTGGACACCATACTAAAATTATTGCACAGGGAAAATTTTAGTACGTGCAGGAAATTTGTTTTGTGTCTGGCTATGAACTTGCACGCACCTGTGCTGTATTATTTACTACATGGTGACTACTTGTAATTTATAAAATAGATAGTTAATGATTGGATTAGCAATGTTCAAAGCCACTTAAAAATATCTGTAATTTAAGTAAACTTGCAATGCAAAACATTCTTAATGTACTTTCATCCTATTCAAATGTGGTGCCTTGCCTTCAAGATTTTGACTAATGATCTGCAATATTTAGTGAATACTTAGATAATTATTATAAATTGTTTTTTGAACACTGTTGTCTTGTATCATATTGCTGTTGCATTTATTTATACAGCAATAAGCCACTATGGGCAGTGTTTTAAACTGCTTACCATGTTTTAGGCACTTAGACACCCCTTTATTGTGATAAACTCACTGTAATCATGACCTCAAGCGGCTTATGCTGTTTTGGTACAGTAACTAGCCTCCAATTAGCACAATAAGAAACATCAACCACATTCTGTAATTAGGTGATGATCATGGCTCACTTAACACAACAAAATGCTTGTAAAATGTATATTTTGTCTTGTGGTCGTCTAAAATTCTGTTATCTTCCTCAAAGATGTTTCCCTGTGTTTAAGTGTGTTTAACTTCCTTCAAATCCTTCCTTGTGACATTTGTGCTTTATGATAAATGATGAGATCTGTGCTTTGCAGAGGAACATTTCAGACCATAATCTTGTGTTACACAGGACCTCCTGTGGTTTACAAGAATGGTAAGTCATAAACTGAAAGGGCACAACTCAGTACTTGGAACTTAAATAGCTTAAATAAGTTTTCCTGTTTTTATCTACTGTTTAAACCGTGTTGAAGAGTAAAAAAAAAATCTTACCAGCTAAATCGTGTGACAGTAGCTTAGCTGTTTACAAACACAGTGTAGACTATAGTCTGTAAGTTATAAATAAGCCATTTTTTCCAACAATTTGTGGCATATAATGAAAAATTTTTTTTTTCAGTGAACCAGAAAATAAATAATTTGAGTCATCACACACTTTTAGGTGTTTCTTGTTTGTGGCGACATAAATATTGTATTAAATATCCCAGTTTATCACTATATTTTCATTTCAATGACATATATGGGAGAGTTTTTTTAGTAGTTGTTTGTATGTAGCTTGCTTCTTTTTTAAAGGGTGGTTAAAACTTTGAAACTACAGCATTCTGAACTACAATATCCTCATGGTTTAGAGCAGGGGTCACCATTCCTGCTCCTGAAGGGCCTGTGTCTCTTCAGAGTTTAGCTCCAACCCTAATCATACACACCTGAAGCAGCTAATTAAGGTCCTACTAAGCATACTAGAAACTTCTAGGAAGGCGTGCTGATGCAAGTTGGAGCTAAACGCTGCAGGACACCGGCCCTCCAGGAACAAGTTTGGGGACCCCTGGTTTAGAGTATCTTCCCCAACACTGCACCAAAAATGAGGGCATGTAATCCAGCTATTTATGATAAATGCTAACCTGAACATGGTCTCTGCCTCCATGTCGCCAAACCAGACCTTTAAGTGCGGACTGAAGTTTTCTCCATGAAGCTCCAACATGGCCACATGTCCCCCTCCGTTTAACTAAATCACAAAAATCATGAAGATATGTAAGTGTTTTTTAGGTAAGTAACCAGATTTGATCACAAACATTTTATCACTAGAAACAATTCAAATAACCTGTCAAACATGAAAGTATTACGCAATAATTTCTCCTGCTATACAACCTTTTTGGCGTAAAGAGTTCTTAAAAATTGAGTCAACAACCCATCGGGGTCCTATATAGAACCCCATTGAGTGTAGCATTCAATTTCATTTTTAAAATTGATTAGAAGAGACGTAATGAGGAAACCTCACTGAGTGCTTGATTTCTGACCTCTAGTCCATTGATCACAGGAACAGGGCTGATGGTGGTCGGGTGACCGGTGAGACTCTCACTGAAGGTGTATTCAACTACCTCTGTTCCAATGATGGTCCAACAGGATCCATCATTCAATAACACCTTATTACTTTCCTTGGGACACGGAGAAGCCTACAAGTTTGGAATCACATGAGGGTGAGTGAATGCATTTTCATATATGTATTTCAATATTCTATTAATTAAATATGCATATTTAAATGCCATTGCATGTGTTCACCTGGAATTGTATGATTTTTTCATTGGACAGGCAGAGGTACATGTGGTTGCTGTCTCTGAACTGGAAAGCACATTTATGAAGCTGAGACACGGGCTCATCCACGTCTAGACATGCATGCTGCTTGTTCACCTTACGTATTACCTACAAAGAAAGAAAACCGCATCCGGTAACTCTTCACACAGCTGACCATTTCATCTTTTTTCTTTCTTTTTTACATTTGACATCCCTTTAATAGAGAGAAACAGTGAGCCTCAACTTTTTCTTATTCTTGCTTCGGAAAGTTTCAGTTAAAAAAGAAATTAAATAGAAATTGGAATATTATGCTTATGGATTGTACGGAAGCAATTAATCATAAGAGATAATGGTACGTCTATTATTAAACATTTATATTTTTTGTTAAAAAGGAATTATTTTGTAAGGAAAAAGATGAGATTTTTACTTCCAGACCCCTGCTGTTTAGATTTTATATAGTGATGCAGATTTTTATTTTTGATAAAAGTCTCTTCTGCTCACCAAAGCTTTTTTTTTAAATAAAAAAACAGTAAAACAGTACTACTGTGAAATATTATTACAATTTAAAATAACTATTTTTTTGCTTCAATACAATTAAAAACGTAATTTATTTCTATGATGCAAAGCTGAATTTTCAGCATCATTACTCCAGTCTTCAGTGTCACATGATCCTTCAGAAATCATTCTAAAATGCTCAAATATCAACTATTATCAGTGCTCAGTTATTAATAATGGTTCTTATTTATTTATTTTAATCAATGTTGAAACCATTTTTCCTGCTTAATATTTTTGTGGAAACTGTCATACGTTTTTTTTTCAGGATTCTTTGATGAATAGTTCAAAAGAACAGCATTTATTTGAAATCAGAATATTTTGTAACAATATAAATATCTTCACTGTCTTTAATTTAATCAATTCAATGTGTCCTTGCTGAATAAAAGTATTATTATTATTATTTTATATATAGATTTCTCACCCCAAACCTATCAATTGTAGTGTATCATGGTTTCCACAAAATAAATCAAAATAAAATACATTTTTTATTATTAAATAAAATAATAAATATTTCTTAAGCACTAAATCAGCATATTAGAATGATTTCTGAAGGATCATGTGACACTGAAGACTTTAAAATATATTAAAACAGAAAACAATTTTATCAATTTTTGATCAAATAAATACAGACTTGGAGAGCATTTTGGCTTCTTTCAAAAATATTACAACCGAAAAAACCTTTTGGAACCTTTATTTCTTAGAGTAAAATTGTATAGTCCTCTTCATTTTTGTTTTCAGAAATCTGATATGAGCAGACCTAAAAAAAAAAAAAAAATCTTCGCCCTTCTATCATGCACCACTGCACCTGGTCTCATTCGTCTGGCCCCCCGCAGCACCTGTGTACTGCACAATATGCCTGACTGTTCACCCTCCTCCAAAACTGCAGCTCACCCATCAAAAATCTGCTGCATGAGGGCTTCAAATACACTCTTGCAAACCAAAACAAACCAGTCAGCGATTTCAAACAACTAAAACAACATTGTGAAGGTCTATTCTGTTTGCTAATCTGCTAAATGTGGTATTCAAACGTTGTCCTTGGCATTTTGATCAAGTGCTTTATCAGCAAATTGTGACGCAGGTTGGTAGTAGACCAGTTTCCAAAAAACACCACAGGGATGGAAATTTGTACAGAAGAGACTTCAGAGACATGGGTAAAAAAAATATACATTAAAAATACACAGAACTTGCAGATTCAGTTCAACAAGGTTTTTTTTTAAATAAAACATGCATGATTGTACACTTTGTTAGCATGCAGCACCAAGTGCATTAAGATTTTGTATTCTTTTTGAAGTACTTTTTCCATTTATTTTTTCCCATAAGGATTTAAAGAAAGGCTTTGTTAAAGTGTTATAAGCCATGAACCAAGCCAATCAGCTACGAGATTAATCACAACACTACAAACTTTGGTTTGAAGCAAAATAGTTTTTGAAAATCAGACAAAAATGCAAAGGTACAAGACTGTGAACTTAACTGCTTTAGTGATGGAAAGAACTACAATCCCATGAAGCAAACAGCACAATCAAATAAAAAACTATGGAGAAATATAAAACTACTAATTTACAAATGTTGATTTTATATATATAAAAGTATGGGAACCCCTAAACAAAGTAAGAGAGATCATACAAAATGCATGCTATTTTTTAATGTCCTTTAATGTCCTGAGTACGATAATTTACATAAAAGATGTTTATATAAAGTCCACAAGACAAAAAAAAATTGCTGAATTTATTAAAATTACCCTGTTCAAAAGTTTGGGAATCACTGGTTCTTAGTACTGTGTGTGGTTACCTGATGATCTAAAACTGTTTTTTTTGTTTTGTGATGGTTGTACATGAGTCCCTTGTTGAGTCCCTTGAACTCTCTTCTTCAGAAAAATCCTCCAGGTCCTGCAGATTCTTCCGTTTTCAAGTATTTTTTTTGCATATTTGAACCCTTTTGAGGAGTGAGGGTCTCAAACACAACTATTAAAAAAGGTTCAAACATTCACTGATGCTCCAGAAGGAAACACAATGCATTAAGAGTCGGGGGGTGAAAACTTTTTGTGTTTGATCAATGTAAATTGTACTTAATTTGTCTTCCGGGAAACATGCAAGTATCTTTTGTTGCTTCCAAAGGGCAGTATAAATGATATTTCAACAAAATAAGGAAAATTTGGACTTCTTCATCCTGTTCATAAGTTTTCACCCCCCGACTCTTAATGCATCGTGTTTCCTTCTGGAGCATCAGTGAATGTTTGAAACTTTTTTAATAGTTGTGTTTGAGTCCCTCAATTGTCCTCAGTGTGAAAAGATGGATCTCAAAATCATACAGTCACTGCTGGAAAGAGTTCAAATATGCAGAAAATCCTTAAACTGAAGAATCTGCAGGACCTGGAGGATTTTTCTGAAGAACAGAGCTCAGTTTAACTGCTCAGAACAAACAAAAGACTCATGAACAGCCATCACAAAAAACAAACAAAAAACTAAACAGTCGTAGATCATCCAGGTAACCACACACAGTATTGAGAACCAATGGTTCCCAAACTTTTGAACAGAGTTATTTTAATAAATTCAGCTATTTTTTGTCTTGTAGACTATATGAAAACATCTTTTATGTAAAATATCTTACTCAGGAAAGTACTAAATAAATATAACATGCATTTTGTATGATCTCTCTTATTTTGTTAAAATATATATATATATATATATAATATATGCAATAAACTAAATGTATACATAAACAATATATTTTTAGTTTAATGCAAAATATGCATAAACATACAAACATTTAAGTATTTTGAGAGTGTAGGGAGATTGACTCAATTACATCAAGTTACATCGATTACATTTTTCAACTCTGATTGGTGTAATTTCTGTACAGCATCATGGGTAATGTAGTTTTCCACCAGGTATTCCACTGTTAAACAGGATTATTTTTAAAAAATTATCTGAATTAAAGTGGGCTGATGGCTTCAGCACAAGCTGAAAATAGATTTTTGTTCAAAATCTATTTTCCTATGGAGAAAATGAATGGAGTTTTTACTTGCGGAACCCGACTGTTGCACTCTATTCTGTTTTGCGTTGTTAGTGCAACAGAAATTACACATTTTACCCTAAATTCAACTCGTATATCTTTTAAAAGAGATGATTAAGCTGATTGTGAATCATGTAATGGAAAGAAAAAATACTTTTTATACTTGCATACATACCATTGGTGGCAGCGCCACTCCTGAGTCAGTGCATACCAGCTGAACCACACAGCCGTAACAGATGTAGCTGTCACACACGGTGTATTCACTATGAACACCTTGCATCTCCTCCACTATACGAACAGAGTTGAAAGACAGTAAGTATTAGGATATAGTGCTGTAGGGGGCGAGAGAGAAAAATAGACCTTACTCTGACCAGGATCTGGCCTTGGGCGCTGTACAGGGGTTAAACCCATTTATGCTTCATTTGTACCAGCTGTTGAACACATGTTGCTGACATTTACAATTGGAGCTTTTATAATGTCAATTTTTTTGGGGGGGGAAATGTCATATACTGGATTTTACTCTAAAATGCAATGAGGCACTATAAGGGTTAGTGAGAGTTTATTTACGCAGGACGTCCAGCATGGAGTTTTGGACAGTTGTTTCTAGACTTGTTTGGGTTTCTTGTGTTTATTTAGCTACTGTGGTGAGCAGTGAATTAGTCCCTATAACATAGAGTGGGTTTGTGCATATGCATGGGTGAACCCGGGTTAAAGGAGATACTTCCGCAAAAGGGGTTTTCCATGTCATTAGAAGGTGTAGAATGAGTTATTATAATAATACTCTTAGGTGTGTAGTGTATTTGCCTTTTTTTTGAGAAATAGACTGTCTCTGCACATAAATGCATCATTTGCATGCAATTATTATAATGTTGTTAACCTTGTAAACATATGAATGTTATATAAAAGAACAGAGGGTTCACAAATGTGTGGTGTGAAATCTTGAAACCTGCCTACCCATGATTCATTACTAATGAGGATGAAATATGAACCCCGTGTTAGCAATTTCAAGTGTGAAAAGCTCATAATTTATAGTTTTGGTCAGTTAAAAGAAGTCAGGAAGGGCATCCGGCGTAAAACCTGTGCCAAATTAAAATGTGTGTGTGTGTGTGAAGCGGACCCTGCAAATGAGAGGGAATAACGCTAGGAAGATGGGTAATCAGTTAAAAGAAATTTGTTATTTTTAAACGTTGTTTTATTCAGTTATATGTATGAAGGACTGAGATAAAAAGCAATGCATCTCCAACCTAAAGTGACAGTGAAGGCCGTCCATTGTCTCGCACTGGCAACAAAAGCCCCGTCTTCCACCGCCAGGTAACGCGTACTGACCGTCTGTGACCGCAAACGGTTAAACAACGACACTTTTGAGCCTGAGGAAATACACACTGCAGATGCAAACACACTTTTTAGAAAGTTACAACAGATTTTTTTACAAAAACTAAAACTATGGGCAAACAAAGGAGACGGCACAATAATTTAAACACTCACTGACATCTATGCATACACATTCAGACTGAGAAGACAGCAAACTCAAATGACTGATATACTGTGACTAATGCCAGTCTGTTCTTTTTCTAGGACTTTGTCTCATTGTCCGTCTCTCCCACAGGATGGTGAGGAATTCAACGTCACTTGACTGCTGCTCTCAGATGTCAAGCGCCTCTTTCTTCCCCGTAGAACCTTTCTGTGGATCCAATAGTCAATGTCAACAGCAGATGCCCTCTTAGTGTGTGCTTTAGGATCAAAAGGTTAGAGGTCAAATGTCTGACTTCTGTGGCAATGGCTGCTGGGTGACACTATTTAGCGGCTTGACCCCACTTCTCATACACAAAGACATGGTAACATAAACTTACAGGGGTTTGGTTTCTACTCCGGTTGAACCTTTTACATAACGGCCCTTAGTCAGGGTAGACTTCATGTTTGATTTGATCCAAATGAGGGATAGATGAACAGTCCATTCAATAGGTTGTACTGTTTTGTACTATGGTTGTCAACTGTTAACAACACTAACAAAACTTTAAAAAAAAAAAAAGGGGAAACTGTGTGCTGTGGAAATTAGTCATGACCTATAACCCTAGAACTCAAACCCCCCATTTCACAGACAGGTCTTAAGCCTAGTCGCAGACTAAAATGCATGTTTGAGCTGTTTTAACTGAAAGCAACTTGCACTGACATATTTTAAAATATGTCAGTGCCATTGTTTTGTCTCAAGAAGCACATCAGTAATGCTTTTTTCTAAGGCACATTTAAAAAAAAACACTTAAATGCCTAATCCTGTGTTCTGAGCCCTGTCTGTGAAAATAGGCATTAAACTGAATTCCAGTGGAGTAAATGTCTATCGCTTACATCAAATTAAAGGGGTGGTTCATTATGATTTCACTTTTTTAAATTTAGTTAGTGTGTAATATTGCAGTTTGAACATAAACAACATCTGAAAAGTTGCGATGCTCAAAGTTCAATGCAAAGGGAGATATTTTCTTTCAAAGAATTCTCTGTTTAAGGGCTTGTAGGGACTACAATGAGCTTCTTCCTGGGTTCGTGACATTACTAACCCTAAAATTTACATAAACCCCGGCCCTGAGAACACGCAACAAAGGCGGTGAGGCCATGTTGGACTGCCTTAGAGAAGAGGAAGAGTTGTTGTAGTAGAGTGTTGTTGTCATGCCGTCATTTTACGCCGCACTGCTTCACAAACGAGGGTCAATTCAACGCTGGATTTGCACAAGAGATTAACATGACGGCACATGCTAGTCGATGAGTTGAATCAACTCCACAGCAACTGCATAAATGTATCCACTAACCATTCAGAAACATCCAGTTGCATTCTAAAAGTTGTAACTTCTTCTTTTGATCAATGTACACTGAACACTGTTACTGACAATCGTCATTTTGGCTGAGTGAGATTCTCCAGCTTTGTTGCTGTTGAGCAACTGAAGCGCTAGCTGTTAAAGCTCCGCCTTCTGGGAGCAGCAGCTCATTTGCATTTAAAGGGACACACACAAAAACGTGTTTTTGCTCACACCCAAATAGGGGCAAATTTGACAAGCTATAATAAATGATCTGTGGGGTATTTTGAGCTGAAACTTCACAGACACATTCTGGGGACACCAGAGACTTATATTATATTTTGTGAGAGGGGCATTATAGGTCCCCTTTAAATATAGATTTTCTGACAATACACAAATACACACATGCACAGACTCACAGTCAGCATTCTTCATGGACTGTCTCTTTTGTGATGGTTTGGAGATGACTTTAATGAGTCTGCTGTTAAACGTGCCAATTTCTTGCCCTCCGCTGTGAAACAGGTGTAGCAGCAGGCGAAAGTGCTTTCGTTTGTCTGTATCTGAGATATACAAGGTTTTAGCGCAGGCAAACATCTGGAAAAAAGTGAAACACAATTGAGTCAGTTGTTAACATTTACAAAAGTTCAAAAGCTTGGGGTCGGTAAGATTTAAAAAAAAAAATGTTTTTGAAAGAAGTATCTTATGCTCACTAAGGCTGCATGTATTTGATCAAAAATACAGTAAAATCAGTAATATTGTGAAATATTATAATTAAATATTATTATTAAAATTAATTTTCCATTTTAATACATTTTAAAATGTAAACTTTCTATATTTTCTGAATTTTCTAATTTTAAGCATCATTACTCCAGTCTTCAGAGTCACATGATCCTTCAGAACTCATTCTTATATGATGATTTGCTGCTCAAGAAACATTTCTGATTATTATCATCTATTGTGAAATTTTTTTTATTAGAATATAGAATATTCAAGAGCAACTGCATTGATTATAAATAGAAATCTTTTGTAACATTATTAGTTTTTACCTACTTCAATCTTTACTGATCAAATTAATGCATCCATGCTGAATAAATGTATTAATTTTTTACTGACCCCACATTTTTAAACAGTATTGTCAGTTGTATACAAAGTCTTGGAAGACTTTGCTATCTTGGCAAATCTGAACACAGTTTTTAATTTTCTCTTCTTAAGAGGAGGCAAATGTGGGGGTTTTCCACATACGAATCTGAGAATTCAAATAACCATTTAATCTCATTGCTGTCTTGGACAGATATTAAAGAGATCTTGTTTGTGATTAGTATTTCCTGTGGGCAGGAATAAATCAACTAACAGACCAAGCCTATATTCTTTGTTCACCCAACTGCCCTCCTTACATAAACCTAGTTGTAATCCAGGTAGAATAAACATATGATCCCATCTCCAAATCTCTCTGTACACACAGCAGTCATGTTCTCTCATGAGCCTGACAGACTCTCTCCTCTTTGATCGCTGCGCTTTGGCAATGTCTCACCCTCTTGTCTGTCTGCTCCTCAAAGCTCAGCTTGAAACTGTCGGTCCGTGGATCAGTGGAGCTGTCCAGACCCATGTAACCGAAAAGCCGACAACTGGACTCACCTAGACCTGATGCTGTGTGAATATACATGGAATAATTAGATTGAATTACAATGGTAAGAATGAAGTCACAAGCCACTGACCTTTAAGCTGCTCCTGTCTGAGTTTCCATCCCTGTCCAGTGAGGTACACACAAGGAGGGGGACAGAAAAACCTATGGAAACACACAAACCATTATTTCTGGAATGAGACATGAAGAAAGAGGTCTGCAATAGTTTTAATTTCTGTAAATTATGTGCTGAGTGATAAAATAACCTGGTGGAAATATGGCTAGAACAAACATTTGGAACATGTTAGATGATTTCTGTCTAGGCACAATCTGGTCCAAACTGGTTAGTCAATCTTTATCAAGCTGGACAGAACTGGTAGACCATCTTGGACCAGAAACAAACCAGCTTCCCTGTTCCAAAATCCAGTTTAAAGGATTAGTTCACTTTCAAATGAAAGTTTCCTGATAATTTACTCACCCCCATGTCATCCAAGATGTTCATGTCTTTCTTTCTTCAGTCGAAAAGAAATTAAGGTTTTTGATGAATTCCAGGATTTTTCTCCATATAGTGGACTTTAATGGCCTCCAAACGGTTGAAGGTCAAAATTACATTTTCATTGCAGCTTCAAAGCATTCTACGCAATCCCAGACGTGGAATTAGGGTCTTATCTAGAGAAACCATCACTCATTTTCTAAAAAAAAAAATTAAGATTTTATACATTTTAACCATAAATGCTCATCTTGAACTAGCTCTCTTCTTCTTCTTCTCTATTAGAATTCCGGCAGTCTACACACTGCTAAGTGTATTTATTCTTATTTTTTAGAAAATAAGTGGTTTCTCTAGATAAGACCCGTATTAAGCCATTGAAGTCAGGAGAAAAATCCTGGAATGTTTTCATCAAAAACCTTAATTTCTTTTTGACTGAAGAAAGAAAGACATGAACATCTTGGATGACATGGGGGTGAGTAAATTATCAGGACATTTTAATTTGAAAGTGAACTAATCCTTTAAGCTGGTATGATGTGATGTTTCAAGCAAAGATTTGAGTTTAGACATTTTCCCATCAGCTAAACCAGCTGATTTCCAGTACATTGTGTGTTTCGCTTCCTGAAAATGTTTACCTTTTCTCATTCCCATAAGACTTCTGAGCAACTTTGGCATGCAAGATGATCACTGATTGGTCAGGTCGGAATTGAAGGTATTGCCTCACTGAATCTCTGGTTACATTTTGCAACAAGGAGAAATTTTGTTCCTCCCTAGTGATGCAAAAAAAAAAAAAAAAAAATTCTTAAAAGGGTGATAAATCAAAAAACATCCTCTCCAAAGTAAACTATCAGTGAATTTCTCAAAGATCTTATCATGGAAGAGTTATTTATTTTGCGACACAATTTAAATATTGATATTACTGTAGAAAGTAGGGGCATTAACAGCCTTCTTGGCTGTCCTTTATGTCTGTGGTGAGTTCTGCTGAGCTTTCTGACATTAACCACAGTAACAAGCAGCCTGTATGATTCAGTAATAGATATTATAGAGTTATAATGATAGATATACTGAAATAAATGCAAGTCATTTTTCTGTGGGTGCATGGGTTGAATGTGTAGACAGTGATTCAGAGATATTAAGATGACAGAACATGACACACTCCCATCATTTTTGAAAAATAACTTTGTTTTATAGAGCTGGAGAATTTGATACACAGATTTGGGGAAATATATTTAAAAATAAATTATTTTTATCCCAGAAGAATCTTATGATGCACGTTTTATTAAAGAATTAAGAAAGCATATTTTATGTTCCACAGAAGGATGAAAGTATCATGGAATTGGAATGACATGAGGTGAGTAAATGATGACAAGATTTTCATTTTTTGCTCTCCATGTAGATTTCTAATGAAAAACAAAATATTTATTTAACTTTGATTAATCGTTTGATATGATCTATTTGCAGTTATTTGTTTCATTTTTTTATGCCTCATATTATTCAAATTCATATATTTTTTTAACAGTGCTTAATTTTCTGGGAGTTTTAATTTCTTTGATCAGAAGCCCAATGATATAAATGTGGTATTTCCCAGCAGAGTGAAAGTGCTTTAATTGAAAGCTCACCTAATTCCCCAGGCTTAGGATGTTTCAGTCAGTCTGCCTGGGTTTTTATTTGAGGCATTCCCAGGAGGATTCTGGGTCAAAGGCAGTGATGTTATTTCCTACTTAAGTGCATTTGGATGGAGGTCAAATTGGATCCCTGTGTTTGGCTTTTTTAAATTACTACACACTGTTAAAATCTTTTAAATCCTGTGTCTTTGACAATATGTTTCATGCGGTTTAACATGCCATACTTCATCTAAAACATTTTCCTTCAAACTCCTTTATCATGGGATAGTTGAAAATGAAAATTCTGTACTCAACCTCAAGTTGTTCTAAACCTGCATAAAGTTCTTTCATCTGTTGAACATAAAGGAAGATATTTCGAAGAATGTTGGTTGGTCCCCATTGACTTCCATATTAACCCTCTGGCCCTCTTCGTTTAGGTGTCACACTTACCTTCTTTACGGTCAAAAGTGACCGAAGCCTTGGAAAGTAACTTTTTTGTTCCTCAGGAAAACCAATGTAATATATTCTTGTTCTATAATATTTTTTGATTATTATATAAAATTTTGAGGGTATTTTATGATACTATGCAATATTTATACAATTTTTATTAACTATTTTTCCCCATTGAAAATAATAGAATTTTTTTTTTTTACATATTTTTAAATTATTTTTCAATTAAAGCAGTATTCCATGTTAAAATAGAGACAAGGCATTTAAAATAAATTTTTTTGAAGGTAGATTAGTGCCATTTGGTGAGAGTAAAAAAAGAAAAACTTATGCAATGCCATGTCGTAACCACTAGATTCCCATAGAGCTCTATATAAAATTCTCTAGTGGTTTTTGGACACAAACACTTATTTTTATTAAGTTTTGGATATGGATTTAAACTTAGACATTCTCAAAGACTACTTTTTGTCACGGTTTAGATTTTTTTTTTTTTAATGTTGATTTGAAGCATCGGTTTTTGCATTAATTTTACTACAGTCAAACCTGAACATACAGGGCGCCATTTTGTTACACGTAACATCAAAATTCAATAAAAAATAACAAAAATGAACAGGTGTGTTTTATAACAGCTTAAAAAAAATCTGTGTTTGATCTGATTTCATCCTCTTATTTGAGTTTTGGCTCAATTTTACCATACTATTACAGCCACACTGGTTCATTTGTATGTGTATAATGGTGTGTTGTGTGTGTGTTTGTCTGTGAATGTGTGTAAGTGAGTGGGTGTTTCTATTTTGTACTCTTGGTGTTTTAGAGTGTAACCCCTTTCTTGCAGTTCATTTTTTACTGCTTTGTGGCTGAATTTTTGCTTTTATTTCACACATTTGCATAAACTTGCTCTGTCTTATAGTCGTGCTGGTTCATATATATGTGTGTGGGGGGAGGGGGGTGGGGGGGTGTTTGTGTCTATTTTGCACTCTTGGCATTTCAGAGTGTCCCCCCTTCAGTGCTGCACACTTTGTTTCTGCACAGTGTCTGATTTGTAGTTTGTACCAACAAAAGATTCTCTGAGTTGTTGTATTTTTTCGTATTTCCCATTCATTTCCTATGTCGGTCATTTTTGACCGAAAAGAAGGTAAGTGTGACTATTTTTTTTACGATGCCTTAACATGTCCGAATCATGTCCTTGATTTTTTTGTGTGTTCATATTGGTAATGCTACAAAAGTCACCAAGTGTCATCTCATTCCGACAAAGATACGATTTTTAACAATTCAAAATATAAAATCTTTCGGTCAGAAATGACCGAAGAAGGCCAGAAAGAAATGGAAGTCAATGGTGATTAGAAACTGTTTGGTTACCAAGTTTCTTCAGAATATCTTATTTTGTGTTCAGCACAAGAGAGAAATTAATACAGGTTTGGAATTTAAATTTTTGGGTGAGCTATCCCTTTAAACGACCAGTTATGTAGGCCTATCTAAAACACTTTCCCTTCGTATAAACGGCACTCTAAGATCTTAAACGTTACCTACCTCAATACAGACACTAATATTTCATAGAAAGCCTATAAAGAAAATAGCATCACTGTAAATGAAATTCAGACGGATAAAGTCAGCTCTGTGTTCACTAATGCCACTTCAGGAGCTCGTGCATCAATCGTGGACTAAAGCAGAACCGCAAGGAATTTCTGAAGGCTCACTAAAAGAAAGCGTTAATGTTCTCTCTCCTGCAGCAACCCCCCCAAAGAAATCCTGCCTGCTCTTCCCATTTCGGACGGGGGTGGGATCTACATTTTAAACGTGCTCTGTAGATTTAATACCTGGCCAATGTCTTGACTGTTCACTCTGTGCCTGCATAATCGCCTGGAGAGTTTACTAACGTTACTCACCTTAAGGAACTGTTTGACTCTTTTAATAGGCTTCCTGAACCACTTCAGCTTCATATTTTTTGGATACCGTTGCCCACTTCCACAGGAGAGTCTGTACCTGTGTCATTACCTGAGGTGAGTGAAGCACGCGTCTGATGTGTACAGGTGAGAGGCTTCTGTAGAGTCCACGATGGCCAACCCTGGAGAATTAAGAGGAAAACATCTTTGTTTCTTGTCTTTTAATGGTTTATTGAGTTGTAAATGGAGCAAAACTAATGAAACTGTTTGTTTAACGACCTGGAGAGTGACCTCCTAAACAAAGACATACAGTATTTCGGGGAAAAAATGTTTTAAATAGCAGCTGTGAAATGGTAAAACATACTGAATGTTAGAAGCATGGTAAATGTGCTTAGCTGAGCAATATTTTCGCCTTATTATTATTTTTTTAAAACGATGTTTTCAGGCTATACATCTCCTTTAATTTTCCCTGAGGGAAACGTTATCTTTTTAAAATTAATAAAATAAAAAATACTGCATTTAAATATCAGTGTTTTTATAAAATTCAGCCGAAATTCAATAATTTAGACAAGTTTTGAGAAATATGACAATAATTATTTAAAAATAAATGTTTGTCGCGATATTTAATAAAAAAAACCCACTTGATTTGTTTAAAATATAATATATGTGTATTCTTAAATGTCATGTGACAGATTTATACCCGCGAAAAGTGCATTTGTTTAAAATGGCATATTAACTTACTATCACTGCAGTATGTATACTGTGCACAGTATGTAATTGTTCTGTATCCATATCATAAGTGTGCAGTACACAGCCAAAACACACTGTTGAATACTGTCTCCCACAATGCAGTGCTCTCAAATTGGCCTACTATTTCTGTCAAAGATATGTTGGCTGCAACTTTTAACATTTTTTACCCATTTTTATTTATAATCTATACAAAGTTGCATACCAATGCACATTTATTTAATTATTGATTGACTGTATTGCTGAATTAAACATGCAACAACATCATGAGGTTGACTAATGTTTGAAACCTTTATTCTAGCATGTTTAACATTCTGTTCAAGCAACTGTGACAGTAAACAGTATATACTGTGCAGTAAGTAGTACACTACTCTATTCTGAACACAGCCAAGAGCTGAATGAATCTAAATATAGAACAGCATGTGTCTAAAAACCTAGTGAGCCGCCAAGCTAAACAGCATTTGCACAGTGCTGTCTAGGTAGGCAGCTTTCTAGGTTTTGGGACACAACCAGTACATGCTTTAGGTGCACAGTGGTTGGCTGGAGGCAAAACCGCTATTAGTAGCAAAGCGTCACATCTGCTTTCAATCCTGCTTCAACAAGAAGCTGCTGTTAGTTAATCTAACTGTGCTCTGAAGCTGTCAGTCAATCTGCTGCCAAAGAAACCATGCTTGTCATTTTCCTCCATTCGCCCTCCTCCTCTAATACTCCTGTCTTCTCTCTCACTACCTCACACTGGGTTTTTCTTTGGTCTGTCTGAGAGAAATGTTTACACTGCAAGGTTTAACCCGTGGAGATCCCATTGGGCTTGAGCTGGGATCTGAGAAGCTTAAACGGTCTTCCAAAGATATACTCAGCACACTGGAAGAAATGTGCTGTCACTCTTCTTTTTTTACTGCCTGCCACCTTTTCACACTTCTCTACGTTACTCTGAAGGGAGACACTGTCAATCACTGTCACTTTTTTTTTTTTTTTTGTCCTAAATTTTAATGCTCAAACTTGTAATGAATAGGGTCATATTTCACCCCAGAGTCAAAACTTACACTCTTCTTAAAGAATATAAAGCATGTTTTTTAAACTATTAAGATTAAGACATTTTTTAACAATTAAGAACATTTCCCTTCACCACCATTTCTAATTAACATGCACAATTAATAACAGATGCTATGTTATTTAAATTGTAAAGCAGTAAAAGTTGCATTTGTTGTACTGACTTTATGCTGATATATGATTCATGCCGAGAATCAATATTTACTTATTTTAATGCTTTACAGTAATGAGAATTTGGGGGTTTTTAAATTTATTTTGTATTTATTTTTAATAATAATATTATATTATAAAAATGCCCACCATGGTTAACATGTTTTTTATTTTTAATCCATCAATAAAAATATTATATAATAAGCAAGCATTATATGATATAAATAATAAATAAAATCTTTCTCTTAAAAGAACATCCACCATTGTTAACATGCATTATCCTCTTTTATTATTTTTATTTATTTTTAATAAATAAATAAAAATATTGATTAATAAATATAATATAACGTAAATAAAAATAATATTTTATTTATTTCTATCTTAATTGTCAGGAAAATGATGACAATTTATTTTTCTTAAATTTAAGCTCACCATTGTTAATATGGTTCTTTTTTATTATTTTTAATCAATAAATAAAAATATTATATAATATAAATTAAAAATAGAATTTATTTCGCTTAAAATAATGCCCACCATTGTTAACATGCATGTTTCTCTTATTTTTGATCAGTACATAAAAGTGTTACATAATAAATATTATATAATATAAATTAAAAATAAATTAATTTATTTTGCTTAAAAGAATGCCCACCATTATTAACATATTTCTCATACTAACCTGTCATACTGTCTCTGTCTCCTTTCCTTTGGTCCTGCATGATGCTCAGGTGTACATCAGCCGCTTTGAAATCTTCATAAAGTCCTCCACAGTGCCAGACACTCCACTGTTATTCATGCTACCTGGTTTTACTTTATTCGCTATGTGACGACAGTGTAACTGTCAGAGCTCTGTTGTAAGAAGACTTCTCCATCTCCAATTCCAATAACTATGTTATCAGCCTCATAGGAGTATTTGTAAATCTATATGCATGTTTGTTTTCAGAGATAGTCACCTGTACTCAGGTGCTGAATTCTCACGCCTCCCTCCACGTGGCGCTCAAGTCAACACAGAATGAGGCATAAAGTCCGAATTGAAATAAAAGTGGGTGACATTTATTGCCCATTAAGTTGTGGGGACAAAACATGGACACCAAACCATCTGGCTTTTAAGTTACTACCACCAAGGAAACAGGAATCATAGTTAAAAAGTATAAGTGATTTTACACTTGCTAGTGATGTGATCACATGGAATTTGCAATATTTCCAGATGCATGGCCTAAAATTGTGAAACATGGGGGTATGTGTTCATTAAATCAGCAAACCCTTTTTACAAGGACCTGCATGTTCTTCAAAGCCATTTTAATAGAAACAAGTCAAAAAATGCAAATGGTCTGGAATAACAGCACGTCTTTATATGTCTGCTAGATGTTATGTATAATGTAGTGTAGTTAAAGATGATATGGGCTGCCATCCAAAAGCCAGTAATGGTGCTATATTCTCTGTAAACATGAAATAACCACTTTAATCTTCTGAATTTAATGGCCGTCTGCCAATATGATGTGTGAGACCATATGGCACTATATAGTGCTGAAATAATCAAAGCTGAGGTAAGGGCCTCCGTAGCTCATACGCACACACTCAAAGCCTAATGTACACATATAGCACAGAAGGCTTCATTGTATTAGCACACAAGGGACTGAAGACTGCCGTTTACCTGGATGCCACTGAAACCGACGGTTATGTGCTGAGTCTTCATCAAGGCTTAGAGAAACCACAAACCAGCACTGGTCATAGAGGTCACTCCAAATGAGAAATTCTCTCATTTCATGCTGAGAGCAGTAGAGTAGTGTATTGGGATGCATCTGTAATATCTTTAAATTTGAAAGGGGTTAATTCACCCTAAAAGGAAAATTCTGTCATAATTTACTCATCCTCATGGTATTTTTTTCTTTGAGATTGTCCAACAATGACAAGAAAAGCACCATAAAGATGCAGGTTTGGTGGCAACAAGGAAAGTTTGAATATGTAAGAGTTACTTACGTCTGTAGAAGCAGTTTATACTTTTCTGGCACCATTGTTAACAAATGAGTGTTCACATTGGACATGTGACGCAAACTACTGTTCATCTGAGGTCGGTATGATTTTTGAATGTTTTTGAAAGAAGTTGCTTCTGCTCACTAAGGCTGTATATATTTAATCAAAAATACAGTAAAAACGGTAATATTGTGAAATATTATTACAATCTTAAAAACGTGTTTTCTATTTGAATATATTTTAAAAAGTAATTTATTCCTGTGATCAAAGCTGAATTTTCAGCATCATTATTCCAGTTTTCAGTGTCACATGATCCTTCAGAAATTGTCCTAATATACTGATTTGCTGCTCAAGAAACATTTCTGATTATTTTTAATATTGAAATCAGTTGTACTTCTTAATATTTTTGAGGAAACTGTGATATATTTTCAGGATTCTTTAGTGAATAGGAAAAGGGAAAATAACTATTTCCATTTTATTCATTCCTTTGGTAATAGTGTAAATGCATTTACTGTCACTTTTGATCAGTTTAATGTGTCCTTGAGGAATAAAAGTATTAATTTCTTTCCAAAAAAAAAAAAAAACCCAGCTTACCCCAAAATTTTGAACAGTATATAGTGTATGCACTCTAAAAAATGCTGGGTTGTTTCAACCCAAATTTGGGTCAAATATGGACAAACCCAACCATTGGGTTAAAAAAATGCATTTAAAACTTTAACCCAATGGTTGGGTTTGTCCATTTTTTACCCAAATTTGGGTTGAAACAACCCAGCATTTTTTAGAGTGTGGCCTTAGAATAAGATTTGAGAGCAATGGAAAAGATTATTAGCAAATAACATCTTAAATTTGTATCTGTTCCACACATAAAGCTTTTATATGGCTTCAAAAAATGCAAGTAAATTTGTCGTGTAATGAGGTTAGGTAATTAAATGAGGGTAAAATGAAGATAGAATTAAAATTTTTGTATTCTTTCTGTAAGCATATCATCTTCAACTTCTGCAAATTGTACCGCTGAAAATCCTGTTTTTAATAGAATAGTTAGGAATGCAGCACAACAGTAATCTGTCTGGCTGTTTATCTGCTGGGTTCAAAGACAGTAAAATTCATGCCAAACCATGACACACTCCACCATTATGTGCCCCTCTGATAGTGATAACCCTTATCAGGCCCTTGGAGAGGCAAATCCTTTTGTGAAAGTCGTAGTGACTGACAGCACGCTGTTTACAGCGCCAATGTCCCAGACGCTGTTATTTTCCAGCAATTACTTCACACAGCGTTTGAACTCGGAGCCTGTGGTGATGTGATCGGCCCAAAAGTCTATTAACTCTTCCATGTTAACGGCCTGTTCAGAAGTGCTGCTGTGGACCATCTGTTTGGTGTCGCCGTTTTATTGCAAGCTCAGACTGGAATGTTTGGCTGCCTTTAAAGCACAGATTTCCCTTGACCTGCAGTTTTTCTGTTTCTTCCCCTTCTCCACCTACAGCCAGTGGGATTTTTACGGCGAGATTGGGCCTTTGTCGACGAAACATGACACGTGTGTTGGTGTATGTTGGTGTGCTAATAGCCATAATGGCTGCGACAGAAGCAAGGCCTAAATCAGGTTGGTTAAACCGCTGTTATAATGCTAATAAATCAATCTTGACAGTAACAGTGGTAGACACTACCTCAGGAGTCTGTCGATTACACTAAGAATTTAGTAGTGGCACAATTGTGTTGGTGTTGGCAAACCAGATGGCCATTGTAGAGCATGTTTTTTTTTTTATCAGATATTTCTGTGGTTCTCAAAGTCTTCAGGATCTAGACTTTACATGCAAAGCTAAACCAAAATGTATTAACATGAACTGCATTGGCTCAATAAGCAAAATTATTAACATGAGATTAGGCTGAAAAGTAAAAGTGATTGGTTTCTAAATGTCTTTTGAATTTTGATGGTTTCATGCTCTTGGCAGCCATTAATTCACCACACAAAGCATATTTATCTAGAACTTATGATCTTTTATTTCTGATAATTTTCTTAATGGTTACCAAGGAAAAGGTCAACCATCTTCCCAGTTTGACTACCACCTGACAGATTAATTTGGACCCAAATAGAGTTTGATTAGACAACATTTAATGCCAACAACAAAAGTTTTTTTCCTCCCTTTTAAAAATTATTACAAAAGTCATTAAAATCATTTTGGGCTTTCCTAAAGAATCTTTCAGTAATCCGTTCTTCAAAGAAGCATTATTTCTTAGTGTCAGGAATATTTTAGTAATCTATAGAACATTTTTCCACTATAAAGAACCTTTTGCACACTGGAAAGGTTCTATGGATGTTAAAGGTTCTTCATGGAACCATCAATGCCAATAAAGAACCTTTGTACTTGTTTTATCATAGTTTGAAACTGTGTCAATATTGTCATTGCATGGTTTATAATTCTATTTTCCCACATTTTACAGCTGAACCAAAGTGTAAATCTGGCCCGGTTGACCTTGTGTTCATCATCGACGGCTCCCGAAGCGTTCGTCCCCATGAGTTTGAAACCATGCGCAAGTTCATGATTGACATCATCCATGAGCTGGACATTGGCCTGGATTCTACAAGAGTTGGTGTGGTCCAATACTCCAGCCAGGTCCAGAACGTCTTCTCCCTCAAAGCCTTCAGTAAGCCAGCGCAGATGGTCAAAGCTATCAACGAGATCATTCCATTGGCACAGGGCACTATGACCGGCCTGGCCATCCGTTACACCATGAATGTAGCCTTCTCTGCCGAGGAAGGCGCCCGTCCCAACGTTCCCCATGTCGCTGTTATCGTGACAGACGGTCGCCCTCAGGACCGCGTGGCCGAAGTGGCGGCAGCTGCAAGAGAGTCTGGGATTGAGATCTACGCCATTGGTGTCGCCAGAGCCGATATGACTTCACTGCGAGCGATGGCATCACCACCATTTGAGGATCACGTATTCCTTGTGGAGAGCTTTGACCTTATTCACCAGTTTGGGCTTCAGTTCCAAGACAAGCTTTGTGGTAAAGAATTAATCTAGACGTTTGTTTTGAACTTTTCAACTTTGCAGATTCTTTTTTATAAGGTTTCAACCTCAAACCACAGCTCAAAGTTGCAAGTTCTCCTTGGCAATAACAAAAGATATACAGGACAGTTTGAAAGTTTGGGGTTTGTAAGATTTTTAAAGCTTTCTTATGCTCACCAAGGCTGCATTTATTTGATTAAATATTATTACGATTTAATATGTAATTTATTCCTGTGATTTATTTGAAAAATCTTTTTCATTATAAATGATTTTACTGATACTTTTGTATGGAAGATTGTTATAAGACGCAATTGCGAGATTAAATCTCACAATTCTGAGAAAAAAAGTCAGAATTGTGTGATTAAAAAGTCGCCATTACCTTTTTTATTTTTATATTTAGTGGTGGAATCAACCTTCCATACTTTTGATATAATGCATCCTTGTTGAATAAAAGTATACATTTCTTTAAAAAAGTATTACTGACCCAAACTTTTAAATGCTACTGTATTTATTTAAGATAAAATAATGAATAAATGTAAGCTATTATATTTAAAATAAATAATAATTCTTAAAAATCTTTTAAAAATGTTTGAAAATGTATTTAATCTAATTAATCACAATCTTTTTTTTTTTCAACAAGAAATTATTCAGTTTTTGTGAGAGCAAAATGTACTTAATAATAATAATAATAATAATAATAATTTTGAGTAATTGACTACATTTTTGTCAAAAGTCAAAATAGAATAAAAATTGAACATTGGTTGTGATGCTCTCATTGGTGTTGAATATCCTGTTTCAACAAGGATTCAAATGCTTAAAGGATTAGTTCACCCCAAAATGAAAAATACCCCATGATTTACTCACCCTCAAGCCATCCCAGGTATATATGATTTTCTTCTTGCATACAAATACAATCAGCATTATATAAATAACCACCCTTATGCTTCCAAGCTTTATAATGGCAGTTAACAGTTACCACCAGTTTGAAGCTCAAAATAGCGCATCCATCCATCATAAACATACTCCACACTTCTCCATGGGGTTAATAATGGCCTTTTAAAGTGAAGTGATGTGTTTGTGTAAGAAAAATAAGTAAAATAACTAGCTTCCAGCTCTGGAGCTGCGTGGAGTACGTTTATGATAGATGAATGCTCTTTTTTGAGCTTCAAACTGGTGGTAACTTCACGGCAAATATAAGCGTCATGGTGTTCTATAATGTAATATAACTCTGATTGCGTTCATCTGAAAGAAGAAAGTCATGTGCACCTAGGATGGCTTGAGGCTGAGTAAATCATGGGATAATTTTCATTTTGGGGTGAGCTAATCATTTAAATCTTTTGCTGACTTTAAGCACATGAATTCTGTTGCTGTTGTCCCCTGTGATTGTGAACACTATGATCTAGTTTTTCCTGCTTTCGCAGTGCTCATGTTTGCATTGGATTTGCAGTGAAGGACTTGTGTCTGGAGTCAGATCACGGCTGTGAGCACATCTGTGAGAGCTCGCCTGGTTCCTACCACTGTCTCTGTCTGCCTGGATACACGCTCAACGAGGATGGCAAGACCTGCACACGTGTGTACCCTTACAAATTACACATCACAGAAGTATGACATATTTATCATTCCACTGGTGCTCAACAGGTGTGTGTTTGCTTCTTGCAGCCATTGATCTATGTGCTGAAGGGAAGCATGATTGTGAGCAGATCTGTATCGCTTCACCTGGGTCGTTCACGTGCGACTGTGACACGGGATACACACTCAACGACGACAAGAGAACTTGCACAAGTTAGTGATGCACATGCTTGTTGATATTTTTTTGTTTCCTAGCTGCTTTGTTAATAAACAAATTGAGATGACTAGTGAAAATACTTCTATTTTTATTATTTTTATAATAATATATATAATTACAAATTATCTGTATAACAATTTGAATGAAGTGTGAATTGTAAAATTTTAGTAGAGTATACAGACAAGGGTTACGTTCGGAATTCCATACTACCATACTATTCATGCTATTTAAGTGGTATGCATAATGTATGCAAATTTTGTGTATACGTGGAATATCTGGACTGCATTCACTAAAATGTATAGTATACAATATATACTGCACAGTATGCAGTAGTGCACACACTAGTATTCCATTCTAAACATAGCCGAAGGAACATCACTGTATATTCTTCTGCTAAAAGTACAGTATGCTTACTTGTATACTTCAATGCAAACTTAAAGATCCCAAGAAATCACTTAATAAGTACATTTTTCTCCTCTATATGCTAGTGTTGTCAAACGTACTGACTTCAGTACCAAGTTGGTACTGAAATTTAAAAAATGTGACAATAGCTATGCTCAACATATGGCCATTGTGTTCATGCGCTCAACATATATGTCTCTGATTGGCTACAAAGATCAACTTTTGACAACACTACATATTTTCCTATTGAAACCGGTGTTAGTTTTAGTACTATTTACATCCTATTACAGTATTTATTCAAAATTTTGAATTAGCTTTTAGTTTTACATTTTCAGTTTTCATTATAATTTTAGTTTTAGTAATTTTTTGTGATTTTTGTCATTTTTTATTACTTTATTTTTCAAATATTTCTATTTAGCTTTAATTTATATTTATTTCAGTTTTAGTAATTTCAGTACTTCAAATGCCAAAGCAACCATTATAATTTTAATTTTTAATTAATAATGTATTTTATTTCAGCTTAATTTTAATTAACAAAAATGTTTTAATAGTTTTAGTTAACTATAACAATGAAAAAACATCCAGAAAGCTCCAATATTATTTTCATGTGATCTTTAACACCTGATTACTCAGACTTCTCTCACTGTTCTTTGCCTGTTCCAGTGATCGACTACTGCTCATTTGGGAATGATAGCTGCGAGCACGAGTGTGTGAGTGTGCTCAACGGATTTAACTGTCGCTGTAACGAAGGATACTCACTCAACGATGACCTGAAAACCTGCACAAGTTAGTGAGAGCAACCAGGACACAAACTTTTCCTTCCTTCATATACAACACTTTAAAATTAGAATGCAGTATACAGTTGATGCTGTGTAGTATGCTGCTCATTAGTATTCCATACTGATCATACCATATTAATACTGAGCAGGTGACAAGCAAAAATAAGAAATTAACATATGTTGGATGTTTGTATAGTAGCTCTCAGCTAGTACAGCCAAATGCAAACTTAAATGGGTTGCGATGAATTTTGCATGTGTTTTCCCATCACAAGTTTCATGCTTTTGTTTGCCTGTTCCAGTGATCGACTACTGTTCATTTGGGAATGATAGCTGTGAGCACGAGTGTGTGAGCGTGCTTCAGAGCTTTTATTGCCGCTGTCGTGAAGGATACACACTCAATGAGGATGAAACAACATGCACAAGTTAGTGAGGGCAACGGATACACACACAATTCTCATAAGAAAGTCTCAAATACCCACAAGACTACATGCCTATAATTACATGCTAGACATAGACATTATCCTAACTAACATCTTTCAAGCACACGGAACATTCTCTAATACAAAGACAAAGTTTGCAACGTCATTACAGCTTCCGCATGGCCACATTATGCTGCTATAAAGCACTCCCTACTCATCTATCCATTTCCTGCTGTTACCAGCTGGTTTATCTATTTAGCCACTGAACAAAAACAGACTGTTTTAGTGTTTCAGCCTCAAGTTCCACACAGAGTTTATAGTAAATGGTAAAAACATTGCCAAACACTCTAGTGTTGCTTAGAATACGCTTAAAAGTAGTATGGGGAACATAATTGATTAGCTTATAGCTCAGCAAGCTACAATTTTTGTTAGCTGCAGGCTACTAGCAAAGATTAGCAAACTAAATTAAGGCTATTTTATCAAAGTAGTAGTATTTATCTGGCACAAAACAATTTGTAAGCAATACAATATCTTAAAAATATGATTGCTACACTGCAACTGTAGCTTGTTTACCAGAAAAGCTTCACTGAGCTAAGTTATTAGCATCACAGACTTAAGCTTATACCCCAGAATGTTTAAAGAGACAAATTCTGATCGTTTTTGTAGCTTAACTATTCTGAAACATGAAAAAACAGCTTGTATGTGACTTTGATGTGGTTTATTTGCTCTTCTGCTTTGCCAAAGCTTTCTAACTCTTCTCTGCCTGTTCCAGTGATCGATTACTGCTCGTTTGGGAATGATAGCTGCGAGCATGAATGTGTGAGTGTCCTCAACGGCTTTCACTGCCGTTGTAACGATGGATACTCACTCAACGAGGACATGAAGACCTGTACAAGTTAGTGAAGGCCATCGTCAGTTCGTGCATTCACTAATTCAAAAGGAATTCCTTCAAAATCTGTTTTTCTTCCATTTTTCTTAATTGTCTTAATTGCAAAGATGCTAGATTGGATCCCATAGGGTCTAATATCCTTCCTCTCACTGCTTTCTGTTCTTTCTCAAAGCACTTAAAGCTTCTCTAAGGGATTTTAGATGTTTGTCCACAGGACTTAACTGCTGAATTAGGCCTCACAGCCTCTCTCCAAATCCTTGTCCTCCTGTACCCCCCCCCCACAAAAAACATTATATAAAAGTCCCCAATGTGAGCATGATGGCCACTGGTAGACACTTAACCTAAAGAGCATCTAAATGCTGTAAAGCAAAAGTTATATATGAGATTAATTGGAAAATTTACCATATTCTGCACAGAATGTCATATACTTGAATTCTAATCCATCTAATCCTTATTTAGTGATCGATTACTGCTCTTTTGGGAATGATAGCTGCGAGCACGAGTGTGTTAGTGTCCTTAAAGGCTTTCACTGCATTTGTAATGATGGATACTCACTCAACGATGACAAGAAGACCTGCACAAGTTAGTGAAGGCAGAACATTATTCTGCTCAAAATCAATTTGTACATTCCTTAAAATTCAATTTCTGTGCCGTATTCTTAATTGTTTACCATCAATATTTGGGCCATCAATTGCTTAGCTTGTAAGAGCTTTTGAAATGAGTGGAGTGCATTCAAGTCATATTGGAAAGATCGCATTTACGCACATGAACTTCACCACAAAGTTGTAATATACGAGTCGGGAAACTGGGGACATTCTAAAACGCTTAAAGTGAAAAAGGCTTAACGTGGCTTAATGTACTAAGACAGTGATTTAAACAGACCAAACTCACTAAATATCATGCTAATAAAGTATACTATGTGCAAAAAATCAGATGAGCCCAAAATATGATCTTAATGCGTTTAATAACACATTAAGCCTTTTTCTCCCATAGAAAACTGTTAAAAGAAAAGGCTTGATGTACTAAGACAGTGATTTTAACAGAGGGAGAAAAAGGCTTAACATGTTATTAAATGCATTAAGATCATATTTTGGGCTCATCTGATTTTTTGCACATAGTATACTTTATTAGCATGATATTTAGTGAGTTTGGTCTGTTAAAATCACTGTATTAGCATTTTAGAATGTCCCGGAAATGGGATTTTCTTTAAGCCCTGAGACTCCAAGTAAGGGGCATGTCAGTGAGAAAACATGTCGGACGCATTGGATGCAGCGTCTGTATTAATGGTACATTTGTTAACATGATTTAATTATTTTTCATTTACAATAAAATCTAAGTTGCATGGACAAAATATGATAGTATTGTACAATTATGGTAGAATGTAAAGTGATTAAATTTACAGGCCATTCATAAATTGAATAAAAACCTAGCACAATGCACATTTTGTATATTTAGTGTTAAAATATCTTGTTGAATTTTATGCAGAAAAGGTGCATTGCCATTTTGCTCTGACCAAAAGTATTTGAACACACCTGATGTTGTAATTATGACTTCCCAACCCATGAATGCAAACTTCCCAGGAGGACTTGAATGCACTAACTCTTCAAACTGAGATGTTCTCTAGATTTTGCTTGTTAGGGAAAGTATCCATTACTTTTTCTATGTTATTTAAGATCAAAAAGTCTCTCATCTTGTTTAATGCACCATTTTGTAGTGAGCTTTCTAATAAGATTCCCAGCAAAACAAAGGCAAGTCATATTCATGGTAGATGATTGAGAAAAATTGTGAAGAATTTTGAGTTAACTTTCCTTTAAAATACACAAATGCTGAAAAAATGTAAATTAGGGATTATTGAAATATTAACAATATTCTGCACAGCATGTAATGTCCCCAAATTCTAATCCATCTAATCCATATTTAGTGATCGATTACTGCTCATTTGGGAATGATAGCTGCGAGCACGAGTGTGTTAGTGTCCTCAAAGGCTTTCACTGCATTTGTAACGATGGATACTCACTCAATGAAGACAAGAAGACTTGCACAAGTTAGTGAAGGCTCACGTTCAATTTCTACATTCACTCATTTTATTTCCTCGCTTTTTTCTCGGTTGTTTAGCATCTATATTTGGGCCATCCATTGCTGTAATTGTAATAGCTTTTCAAAATGTTCAGGCAAGGGTTTCCCAACAGACTTGGTCATAAAAAGAACTGTGGTTTTATCTGTGATTGTCCAAGATTTAAAAAAAACCTGTGGAAATTGAACTACAATTTTGAAATAAAAGAGAAATGTGGTAACACTTTAGTATGGGGAACAATTCTCACTTTTAACTAGTTGCTTATTAGCTTGCATATTGGCTGTTTATTAGTACTTATAAAGCACATATTAACGCCTTATTCTGCATGACCATATTCTACATCCCTAAATCCTACCCCATACCTAAACTTTAACGCTACAACAACTACCATACTAACTATTAATAAGCAGTAAATTAAGAGTTTATTAAGGCAAAGGATGTGGTTAATGGTGAATATGTGTTCCCCATACCAGTGTTACTAGAAATGTTTATCCTGTTTGGTCATGTCCTTAAATCCATCTAATCCGTATTTAGTGATCGATTACTGCTCATTTGGGAATGATAGCTGCGAGCACGAGTGTGTGAGTGTCCTCAAAGGCTTTCACTGCATTTGTAACGATGGATATTCGCTCAACGATGACAAGAAGACCTGCACAAGTTAGTGAAGGCCACATGATCAAAATCCACACACATACACCTTCGTATGCCCACAGATTATCCATAACCCAAGTTTGATACTTAAGTACAAAACCAACATATTTCAAATCTTTTATGAATCCAGTAAGTCCCTGCTTTAATCCAAATCCATAAACCAAGCAAATCTCAATTGAAAAATAAATGTAATAACATTTTTACAAGTTTCCTTTCTATGCTTCTTCCTCTTACAAAACATTTTGCTCGTTGCCAACTACTTGGCTGCTTGTCTTACTTCAGATTTTGAGCTTCTCTGCTTCTTTCTGCCTGTTCCAGTGATCGACTACTGCTCATTTGGAAATGATAGCTGCGAGCATGAGTGTGTGAGTGTGCTCAAAGGCTTTCACTGCCACTGTAATGATGGATACTCACTCAATGATGACCTGAAAACCTGCTCAAGTTAGTGAGGGCAACATTATCATACATATATACTATTATGCACACCTTTGATAGCTTCTTTTGGTAATTGCAAGTTCAAGTTATAAGAAGTAAAATGAGATATACACTATTCAAAAGTCTGGGGTCAAGAAAGATTTTTTTGAAAGACATTAGCACTTTTATTCAGTAAATGTAAATATGTATAGTTGATCGAATATGACAGTAATTTAAAAAAATAAATATTAAGTGATAACAATAAGAAATCTTTCTTGAGCATATTAGAATATGTGATGCTGAAGACTGGAGTAATGATGCTGAAAAGTCAGCTTTGTCATCACAGGAATAATTTTTTTATCAAATAAATGCAGCCTTGGTGAGCATAAAAGACTTCTTTCAGAAACATTAAAAAAATTTACCATCCCCAAACTTTTGAACAGAAGTGTAAATCTGAAATAATTGGAAGATAAATTAGGAGAGAAAAAGTTGCAATTGTGAAAAGTAAAGTCTCAAAGATATTATTATTTATGATGTTTTTTATGTAATGAGGTGGCAATTGGCTTTCACAGGTTTTGCTGGTAAAAAAGCAAACAGTACCAAAAAGGAACTAACAGCAGGGACAAAACATCCCAAAAAAATATTTCCAACATTAAAAATGGGTTCCAACATTATGAGCTCTAGCTGTTAACAGTCTTAAGCATTTAACAACACAAGACAGTAACTTATGGATGCTTGTCTGTGCATACTTTTGAGACACAACTTGTGTGTTGCTTGCACTGTTTTCTGTTGTTGTAAAGTGTGTTTCTTGCCATCCTCTTCCTGTTCCAGTGATTGACTACTGCTCATTTGGGAATGATAGCTGCGAGCACGAGTGTGTGAGTGTGCTCAAAGGCTTTAACTGCCGTTGTAAGGACGGATACACTCTCAACAATGACAAGAAGACCTGCACAAGTTAGTGAGAGTAACCAGTCCACACGATCACTGTACCAGATCTATGCACACAAAACTAACACAGTGCTGATCATGCACGCTAGCTCTGTTTGATTTGGCAGCGGGCTTCTGATTGGTCTTGCATGTCTTGTTTTCTGGTCACAACAGGGGGTGCTGTTCTCAGAATCATTCAAATGTAATATTTAATACTTTTTGAAGCAGTTGGCCTCTTATGGTAGTTGGTTTTGCATGACAGATTTTAAAGGGTTAGTTCACCAAAAAATAAAAAATTCTGTCATATACTCAACCTCATGTCGTTCCAAACCCGTTAGACCTTCGTTCATCTTCAGAACACAAATTAAGATATTTTTGATAAAATCCAATGGCTCAGTGAGGCCTTAATTGCCAGAAAGATAATTAACACTTTCAATGCCCAGAAAGCTACTAAAGACATATTTAAAACAGTCCATGATATTTTATCAAAAAATATCTTAATTTGTGTTCCAACGATGAATGAAGGTCTTACGGTTGTGGAACGACATGAGGGTGAGTATAAATGACATAATTTTCATTTTTGGGTGAGCTAACCCTTTAAAGAGATATTCTCTACCCTTATGCATTTAAGTATAAATCTTTAGCGTTCTTCTTATGGGGAAAAATGCCTGTATTATGATCAGACCCCAGTCATTTTCATTCTAGTGGATATTTTGCACTGTTTGCTAACTAAAACACTAATTTCTTTGTTTTTGCCTCTTAGTGATTGATTACTGTTCATTTGGGAATCACAGTTGTGATCATCACTGTGTTGGTGTGCTCAATGGCTTCTACTGTCGCTGCAATGAAGGATACACTCTTCAGGAGGACGGAAAGACCTGCCAGTGTATGTATCAAGAACCGCACAGTTATATTGACTGCATTAAAGTGGATTAAAGGGGTCTCATTATGCTTTTTTACATGTTCAGCTTTCATTAGTGTGTAATGTTGCTGTTTGAGCATAAAAAAGGTCTGTAAAGTTACAAAGCACAAAGTCACTCCAATGGAAGTTATTCTCTATATCAATGCACCCTGTTTCTGAACTTCCTGAAACACCTCCAATGTAGTCTTGAGTTTTCTTCCAAAAGCGAACACTTCACAATATTCCTTATTTAAATAATTTGCGCACAAGGCAAATGCAAAAAAAGGGGTGTGTCCTGGTTGAGATGCATTAGTTAGCTGACCAATCAGAGCGAATTGTGTGTTAGTTGCGAAGTGTGTTGGAAATTGTGGTCATTTTAAGAGGCATGACATTTCTGAAACACACTTGAAGCAGTTGACCAATCATAACACATTGTTCCAACCGACCAGTCAGAGCACTCTGCCATTTTGGAAGGAGGGGCTTCATAGAGAACGAAAATAAACAGTTGTGTTACTGACAAACTGGGAAGAGAGGTGATGCAACAATGTAAAATATGGGAAATATGCTTTTTGAGCATTCAAGCATGTAAAACTATTCTAGTATTCTATTAAAAGAGTTTTCGATATTAAAATACTTTCTCTTTTCCCAGTGTAATGTGCAGAATCAACGGTTTTTCCAAAACAATTGCAAAAAATAATTCTAATAGTGCAAAAAAAGAGCGGTAGGATTAGCTTAGTACATATTAATGTCTATTTTTTATTGGTAACAACAACAGCATGCTTTTCAAGAGCAAAACATTTACTTTTCCAGCTATCATTCAAGCTTTTTTTCAACATTTGAGATAAGATATGATTTATTGACCTTCCAAGTTGATCATCAGATTAATCCACCTCGTAAATATATTCTGTTCCCAAACTGTGCTCAAATTGCTCAACACTGAATGGTTACCTTTAAAACTGTTTAAAATCAGCTGGCACGGAAGTGAAGCGCCCCCTCTTTAAGCCTGATGGCCTTCCCAGACCTTAGCCTTGAACAGCTGGAAAGGCCAAAAGTATCAAGTGTGTCGTTTATCACTTTTTAAGTTTACCTAAAGGCTCTGGACATTTGCTTTAAAGGGTCCAGTCATTTCTTCACCAGATTTCCTCTCCGCCTGCTACCAATGTATAGAAGAAATTAAGTTTCGTCCATATTTATATTGTTTTTCTTGCAAGTATTTGTACGGAAGAGGATTAGGGCCAAGCAATAATAAAAAAATAAAACCATCTTGATATTAAAGTTGTTAAATTTTGAGAAAAAAGATCGAAATAAAATTTTGAGAATAAACTCGTTAAATTACAAGAAAAAACTCGTTAAATTTTGAGAAAAAAGTCGAGATAGAATGTTGAGAATAAAGTCATTAAATTACAAGAAAAAGTTGTTAAATTACGAGAACAAATTCGTTAAATTATGGGAAAAAATTCGTTAAATTTTCGAGAAAAAAGTCGAATTAAAATGTTGAGAATAAAGTCATTAAATTATGAGAAAAAGTTGTTCAATTACGAGAACAAATTCGTTAAATTATGAGAAAAATGTCATTAAATTTTGAGAAAAAAGTCGAGATAAAATGTTGAGAATAAAGTCATTAAATTATGAGAAAAAAGTCATTAAATTACGAGAACAAATTCGTTAAATTATGAGAAAAATGTCATTAAATTTTGAGAAAAAAGTCGAGATAAAATGTTGAGAATAAAGTCATTAAATTATGAGAAAAATGTCATTAAATTTTGAGAAAAAAGTCGAGATAGAATGTTGAGAATAAAGTCATTAAATTACAAGAAAAAGTTGTTAAATTACGAGAACAAATTCGTTAAATTACGGGAAAAAATTTGTTAAATTTTCGAGAAAAAAGTCTAATTAAAATGTTGAGAGTAAAGTCATTAAATTATGAGAAAAAAGTTGTTAAATTACGAGAACAAATTCGTTAAATTATGAGAAAAATGTCATTAAATTTTGAGAAAAAAGTCGAGATAAAATGTTGAGAATAAAGTCATTAAATTATGAGAAAAAAGTCATTAAATTACAAGAACAAATTTGTTAAATTATGATTTTTTTCTCATAATTTAATGACTTTTTCTGGTAAATTTTATGACTTTATTCTCATAATTTAATGACTTTATTCTCAATATTTTATTTTGACTTTTTCTCGAAATTTAACAACTTTAATCTCAAGATGGTTTTATTTTTTTATTATTGCTTGGCCCTAATCCTCTTTCGTATATTTGAGTTAGTGTCAATAACATTTCTTAAAGTTATGCATTTACTCTTCTGTCACATGATTCTTCAGAAATCATTCTAATATGCTGATTTGCTGCTCAAGATTCATTTCATATTAATATTAATGTTGAAAATAGTTGTGCTGCTTAATATTTTGTGGAAACGGAATATTCATATCTTTACTGTCACTGTTACATCAATTTAATGCATCCTTGCTGAAGAAAAGTATTAATTTCTTACTGACTCTAAATTATTTCAATGTGGTTTATGACATGCTCTTCATGTTTCTGTCTTCTGCAGCGGATAACTTGTGCAACACAGTCGAACATGGTTGTGAACACCAATGTGTGAGCACTCCGGGATCATACCACTGTATATGTCCTGAGGGCCATGTGCTTCAGGACGATGGCAAGACCTGCGGAAGTAATGCATGCTTTCATTCAGACAAACCTTATTACAGATGAGATTGTCCTGTACATTAGTTTATAGGGGAAATGCCTAAAGCTGAATTCCTAAAGCTGGAAAAGTTTCTATTTGTAATGTATAGTTTGGTGTCTGCATGAATTGCATGCTGAAGTGCAAGTCAGCTGTATTACCATTAGTATTACTATTTCTCATACTTTTATGAGAACCAAAGTTGTTTCTAAACCCCTGAGGCTACAAATTAAACTTTGCACAATTCACCAGTGAGTTTTGTACAGGGAAGTATGGAAGCTTGTTTCTTCCATTAAATAAAAAGTGAAAAAGGTCATTTTTATCTCTCAATTACGACTTTTTTGCATGACAAAGTCAATTCTCGCAATTGCGAGAAAAAAAGTAAAAATTGCCAATTTATATTGTTTATATCGCAATTCTTTTTTCTCAGAGTTGTGAGATATAAACTCGCAATTGCATGTTATAATGTCCAAATATGAGGAAAAAGACACGTTTTTTTCCCAGAATTGTGAGTTTATTGCATGTTATAAAGTCATTGTGATATAAACTCGCAATTCTGACTTTTTTGTGAGTATATATCGTGCAATTCTGACTTTATAACGACTTTATAACTCACAATTGTTCATTTATATCTCACAATTCTGACTGATAACTCAGAATTGTGAGGAAAAAGTCAGAATTGCGACTTTATATCTCGCAATTCTGACTTTATAACTCGCAATTGAGAGTTTAAATCTCAGTTGTGAGAAAAAAAGTTAAATTCTGTGCTAAAATTGACACAGTCCAGAAATACATGTTTGTTCATTTCTCTTGCCCTCTCCAAGCCTGTCGATCCTCCAACATTGACCTGGTCCTCCTCATTGATGGTTCCAAGAGTGTGCGGCCACAGAATTTCGAGCTTGTCAAGCAGTTTGTCAACCAGGTGGTGGATCAGCTGGACGTCTCCCCTAAAGGAACACGCGTGGGTCTCGTCCAGTATTCAAGCCGAGTGCGGACAGAGTTCCCCCTCAGCATGTATCAGACAAAAGAAGAGATCAAAAAGGCTGTGATGAATGTGGAATACATGGAGAAGGGAACCATGACAGGCTTGGCTCTCAAACACATGGTGGAGAATAGCTTCACTGAGGCTGATGGAGCCCGTCCTGCTGAGAAGAACATCCCACGGGTTGGCCTGGTTTTTACGGATGGGCGTTCACAGGATGATATTCAAGAGTGGGCTAAGAAGGCCAAGGAAGCAGGTATTATTATTTAGGAGCCAAAAATGAAAGCATTACAATCACAGAACTGATCCAAACACTTTGATTTTTTTTTTTTTTTTTTTTTTTACACAAATTGTAGTGTGGTAAATAACTTTTATAATACAATTATTATTAAAAAATAATATATATCAAAATTGAAAAAAATGTATTTTAGTCTAGTCTAGCTAACATTTCGGGGTTTTTGTATATATTATATTCATTTATATATTTTTAAATATTTTTATTTATTTATTTATAAAATAGATTAAAGCAAATTAGAAATTAGTCCCAAATTCTCCAACAATTTAAAAATATATATAAAAATATTTTTCTTAATGAATAAATAAATCAAATTTAGTCATGTAGCTTTTTTTAACATTTGTTTTTTCAAACATAAAACATAAATATATTTATATATTTTTTAATATTTTAGATTATTTATTTCTAGGACAGATTGATGGAATTTATGTAATCAGATGTCCAAAATTGTCAAATTGTAAACCTGCTATGAAATTTATTAAGATATAAAACATAAAATGTTTGAGCTCCTGAGGTTGAAAATCAATATTTTCTAAAGGCATGCTCCTTGCCTTTTATTTAAAAAAAAAAACAATGTCTATGGTATATATATACCTTTTTTATTATTATTATTTTGCTCATTTCATGAAAGTTCTGTCCTTTGGAACTTTCGATGTGTCTTGTGTGTTTCAGGTATCACCATGTATGCTGTTGGTGTGGGTAAAGCTGTGGAGGATGAGCTGAGAGAGATTGCCTCTGACCCCGTGGAAAAACACTTCTTCTACAGCGCTGACTTCACTGCCATCAGCCAGATCGCTGAGAACCTCAAACTCAATGTCTGCGCAGGTGTGTTTGAGTAAATAAACACACACTTGAATGCATCTCTATTAGATAGCACACACAATTACACAGTATGTTGTTCTTTAGCACCATCTTAAGCCTGATATAAACACACACATGCATTGCTCACCTAAGAAGGTGCCAGTGAGTATCCTATACAGTTTATTCATTATAAAAACATTTCTCTTTTTATTATAAAGATTGGTTATTTAATTCTCACTGATCACATTTTTCAGCTGAGAGTCAAGGAGAGATTGAGGTTAAGGACCCCTGCGCTTGTGAAAGTCTTGTGGAGTTTCAACAGGTTACGATGTCCAGCGTAGACCAGCTCAACCAGAAACATATCCTTTATCCAGGTCCTTTAAACAGTATGCTTTCTTTTCAGCACATGGAACTACATCATGCAACTCCATTTTTTTGTTCATTAGTGCTGTTTATTAAGGCGTGCTTTATTTTTTAAAAATATTGAAAAATCACTAACCTTAAGTATTAAACAATGCAGTGTAATTCATCCTGCATCATTTATGCTTTGGGCATGAATGATATCTCAAATCATCTGGTTGTTTCTTTTCTTTTCTTTTTTTGTTTTTTAAAGATTTATTTTTGGGATGTTTGCCTTCATTGAGATAGGACAGTATAGATAATTGACACAAAAATATCAAGCAGCACAACTGTTTTCATCATTGATAATGATTTCTTAAGCAGCAAATCAACATATTAGAATGATTTCTGAAGGATCATGTGACACTGAAGACTGGAGTAATGATGCTGAACATTCAGCTTTGATCACAGGAATAAAATTACATTTTAAAATATATTTAATTAGAAAACTGTTATTTTAAATTGTAATAATATTTCACTAATATTTTACTGTATTTTAGGTCAAATAAATGCAGCCTTGGTGAACATAAAGGAATTCTTTCAAAAACATTTATTAATCTTGCAGACCCCAAACTTTTGAACAGTAGTGTATAACTAGTGGATTTACACATTATTACAAGAAGCTGAAGGGTTTAACAGAAGCCCCTCTGTACGGAGTGAGCCCATATTGTGTCTGTAGGTCTGATCTGTTCCAGACTGGCCCCTCTGCTTCGGCTCCTGACATAAACCTCTGTGACCACACGCTTCAATGGCTCTTTGTTTTGGATCTCTCTCTCAGCATCATTCATCAAAGCTCAAAAGAGCCCTTGTCCCATGTCTGAGGCCAGAAACAGATGTTTCTGAACTAATAGATGCGGATGCACGTCTCCACTGGATCCGTTTAACTAGAATTTGATGAGATTACAAAGGAAGGGTGATGCTTCATGGCTCTCATCACAGTTAAACTACAGATCTTGCTGATAGAAGTCTTTCACAGTTGGATGTAGTGGTTAGCGTGCTTGCTTCGATACTTTGAGCTCTTTTGCTCAAGTGATGCAAATCCCAATCTAATAAATCTTTTCTCTCTGCATCAATAAATAAAAGTGGCAAAGGCCAAAAGGCCACTGTCATTTACCTTTTTGTGCAAATTTATTAGTTATGCATGTTAAAGCAAACATCACTATTACTATAGAGTGTAACAGAGCCCGCCCACCTTTTTTTAGTGGCGTTGCTTCCGGAAGAATTTTGTACGGAAGAGGATAAGGGCCAAGCTAAATTTAAAAAAATAAAACCATCTTGAGATTAAAGTTAAATTTCGAGAAAAAACTCGTTAAATTTCGAGAAAAAACTCGTTAAATTTCGAGAAAAAAGTTGAAATAAAATGTTGAGAATAAACTCGTTAAATTACGAGATAAAACTCGTTAAATTTCAAGAAAAAGGTCAACATAAAATGTTGAGAATAAACTCGTTAAATTACGAGAAAAAAGTTGAAATAAAATGTTGATGATAAACTCATTAAATTATGAGGAAAAAACTCGTTAAATTTCAAGGAAAAAAGGTCGAGATAAAATGTTGAGAAAAAACTCGTTAAATTTCAAGGAAAAAAGGTCGAGATAAAATGTTGAGAATAAACATCGTTAAATTTCGAGAAAAAAGTCGAGATAAAATGTTGAGAATAAACATCGTTAAATTTCGAGAAAAAAGTCGAGATAAAATGTTGAGAATAAAGTCATTAAATTACGAGAAAAAACTCATTACATTATGAGAGCAAATTCGTTAAATTACGAGAAAAAAGTACTCTCGAGTTTTTTCTCAAAATGTAACAACTTTAATCTCAAGATGGTTTCATTTTTTTATTATTGCTTGGCCCTAATCCTCTTCCGTAATTTTGTCTATTTATTTGTCACATAGGGATTAAAAAAAGTCTTCATCAAAGCATTATAGGACATGAACCAAGCCAATCAGCTATGAGGTGAATCATAACATTACAAACTTTAATTTTAATTTTAAGCAAAGAAGTATTTGAAAATCATACAAAAATACAAAGGTACAAAGCTGTGTACTTAACGGCTTTAGTGAGCCGTGCTAGCTCAGAGGAAGACAGTCTTTAAAAGTTTATAAGTTATTGTTAAAAATCAGTTTCCCTATGGAGACAAAGATAGGTGTTTTACTTCCAGAACTTGACTGTTAGCTTGTGTTAACCACAGACCTTATTGCAGGCATTTAGCCAAAAATGTAATATGTCTCTGGTGTCCCCAGAATGTGTCTGTGAAGTTTCAGCTCAAAATACCCCACAGATCATTTATTTTAGCTTGTCAAATTTGCCCCTATTTAGGTATGAGCAAAAACACACAGTTTTTGTGTGTGTCCCTTTAAATGCAAATTGCACAGTTTTGCAGATCTTCTTCAGAAAATGTAAAAATCTAGTTTGAATGCATTTAATGCCAACATCAGCTGAAAATGCAGAAAAGTAAGATACTAAGTATGATTATATGATCATTTATTACAGTAGATTTCCCTAACTGTATGTCACTGTCAGCTATGACCAAGAGATTGGAAGTTCTGGAGAACCAGCTGCTCACAAGAAAATGAAAGAGCACGTCACACAACAGCATGCAGGAGGAAGCGGCCCGCTGGGTGTGAAGGGTCCCACAATCAAAAGATCTACAGGTGTAGATGTCTGAGGCATGAGGCCAAATAGTGGACATGGCTAATATTGTTCCCTATTTATACATGATCTGTATGGTTTATAGAGAGGTATGTATTTATGACAAATTGGATATTAGCATTTATACACTAAAAAGGGAAATGAAGTGTTTGGTACCACTCTGAATAATTATCTGTCATAATTATCATGTATGTGTTTTTTTTTTTGTTTTTTTGTTTGGCACCAAATTTAAAACCTTACTTTTAATATTACAAAAAAACAATTAGTTACAGTTGACACTCTTAGAATCATTAGTTTATAGACTAATGCTGATACCAAGAGAGAGAAAGAGAGAGCCAAATGAGGCACTCACTTCATATTACCAAATCTGTTTCCTGTGAACATTGTGCCTGAATTTTTGAAATAGTCAGAGGAACATGTTGGATATTTGTTGGACTGCAAACAGATTTTTTGACTCAAGATTTGCCTGGATGGTTTGTTAACGCTAAAAAGAGATTTGTCTAAACAGGGTAGTGTGTAAAAGTGCCCCTTAAGATTGCAGTTTTTTATTATTGTTGTTATTGAAATGTAATTTACACATACAGAATCCAGTTATGATACCTCAGAGTACTCTGGCCTCAGGTTTTTATGTTTTCTAGACATTTGCAAAAAAGCCCCATTATAAGGCTCTTATATGTGAATTCTTGTATGTTTGGATATTTCCTAATAACACTCTTTTTAAAAACTTTTAAACTGTGTCTGTCTTCTTTCACAATGTAAATAAATACGTTTTCAGACTGCTGTCATTATGAAATTGATGTTGTGTGTGAAGGTGTAAAGATGTTTCAAGAAATATTCAGTCTGCTAAAGCCGGATAGCAGGGAATGTTCTGGAAATGTTCTCTCAAAGTTATGAACAAACATTCTTCCGGTATCGTTAATAGCTTCAATGCAACACCAGAGGGATTTTATGGTACTAAATTACATTTATGGAATAGTTATGATCCATTTATTACCTGTTAACCACTTTTTGAGCATAGACTTGAAAATGAAATTTCCAACCTAAACTGTTGTAAATCTTGAAGGCTTTGGAGCACAGACTTAAAGGTGATAAAGAGGATCTTTTCGTCAACTGACCAAAGACTGTTAGTGAGTTTTTGAAATGAGCGCATGCGTAAGAACAACACCCCCTCCTTTCGAGGGAACGCCTCCCAAAACTCGTGCACAAGTGCTGGAACACGAGTGTTTACCACCGGCATTCGCTGTATCGTGTTAGTGGATTCATTATGTACTCATAATCTGCAGTTGTTACTCCTGTCTCCTGACAAAAACATTGCATGCGGCGCCTGTGGAGTGTGGAAAGTTACTGGAGCGCGCAGCCGCGCTCGTCTCTCACAAGGAACGTCACGGCAGTGATTGACAAGCCAGAGGGCCAATCGTTTACGCAAAGATCGCGTAAACGATTGGCTGATGTTTTTAAGGCCCTACCTCGTGCACAGATGATGTATATTAATATTATTCCTTTCAGTGCACCTAATAAATAGTCTTTTATCAGTTAGTAAAGACAGTTTCAAGTAATATTGCAAAAATGTATAAAACAAAACATCATCTTTAGCACCTTTAAATTTGGTCTCTTTTTAAAGACACTTGGCAGATTATTGCTAAAGTGGAAAAAAAAGTTATTGAAGTTTAGGTTTATTATTATGAAAAATGCACAAAAATACTACTTTAAAATTTTATATGAAATATATATTTTCCAAAACATGTTTTACTCTAAAACTATGAGAAAATAAATCTGGCAAAAAAATAAATCTAAACAAGTTGTGCTCCAAATTTTGAGTTTGATATCTCAAAAAATGAGCCTTCAGTAAGATTTTGTTTGGCCGCAGTACCAAACATTTCCACTAGCTAAAATTCGCCTCCCATTTCTTTTCTAATTCGGTCCGCGAACAATACAAGTGTCATTTTTTTGTTTTGTTTTTTACATGTACAATTTTTCATCATAAAAATATTATTTTTTTTTTTTTTAAAAATCAGACCGAACAGCACAAGGGTTAAAAACATTACAAAAACATTAGCACAAAAACTTTATTTATACATCACTCACGTAAAGTTTTGAATGTTCAGAACATAATGGGAACAAGCAAAACATTCTTTTTGTTAGCTAGGATATATATTTGTGTGTGAATGTTTTCTGGAATGTTTTACCTGTAAAGTGAACTTGTGTTATCTATCTTTAAAATAAATGTCACTTGGTTTGACATTACGTTGTGTAGCATTAAGGTGTTTTTAACTGTGGCTTCATGTTTTCATGGGCCACTGAGTATTAAATATAAGGTAATGTTTATTATTATTTGAATATGACATACATCCACAATTTTTTTCAGACTTCAGCTGATTCATTTACATCAGCCACCGCGTAATCCAAACGCAAGACACCATTAGCCTTAACATTTCAAAACAGAATCTCTCCTGATGCCAACAGACCTTTGAACATCTAAAACAATATCCCTTATTATGTTCTATGATCTTTTCTGCTCTCCCCGTAGACGTGCTAATCACTCCCAGGAATACAAGCTTCGGAACAACAAGTGTTCCTGACTGCTCTGACCTTCTGCCTGCAGATCTCAGGGGCGTGAGACGCTCGAGTCTCTCCTGCCATCGCACTTACTTAGACTAGACTCAGTGGAGGTTATGAAATGTCAGAGATTCCCGCTAGTCTCAGTGGAAGCGTGTTAATTACTGCAGCTCAGATGTTGAAAGGACAAATGTCTTGTTATCTCAACAACACTCCCTTTTGTGCATGATTGCCTTTTTTAGGAACACAAACAAATGCTGAGGTAAAGGTCACAGTTTTAAAAAAGGTTTGAGTTAATTGTTTGTTTTTTAACAGTCATGTGATCATGAAGATGATGTGAAGACAAGGTGATGCAACTTTACAGCCTTGCTGGGATATTCACTAATATTTATGACAATCTGATGACTATCACAATCATAGATTTGGCCAAATCAGTCAAATCCAAAAGCAAAATAAATCCAGGGTCAATTTCATGTATCATCCTTATATGCTGATTTGCTGAAATGTTTCTTATTTATTTTTTATCATTGTTGAAAACAGTTGTGAAATAGAGATGTTTGCATTAATGTGAATGTCTTTACTTTCACTTGTGATCAATTAATGCATCCTTGCTAAATAAAAGTATTAATTTCTTAAAAAAAACGTATTGGCCCCAAACTATTTATATAATCTTAATTTAAGATAAATGTATGTGGTTTTTTATCAATAAAAACTATGGAGTAAGGTTCAAAGGTCATCACTTATGGTGGTCTGGATGTTAATAATCACACCCTAAATTGTTAAAAATAACTTTTAAAGATATGAAGAGATGGAGATGTTTAAAGTCTTTATCATGGTGCTTTCTTTGTCACATCAAATTGAATTTTTCTTTATCATTTTTGTGACAAAAGGAGCTAATTACGTTTTTCCAAGGCCTCACCGAGCTGATGATGACTGTATACAGATTGAATCAGTATAGAAGAGTAAGCTGGTTTCCAGTTTAGAATCCTACATAAATCAATATATTAGAATGATATACAGTAAGAATGATGAAAACCTTTTTGCACAGCAAACTCAAAAGTACACTGAGATTGAAATGCATCACTATATTAAAATAAAACTTCAAAATGTAGAATATGATATTGAATGTTTGCATTTGCAGGCCTTTGAAACCTTGAAAGAGAATGACTAGAGGCTTATTGTTGTGTTTTATTTGTACTGTATGTCTTTTAGCAGAATATACAGCTCTTTTGAATGCCTGTCAACAATGTAAACCTGAATAAGTTGGCAAAACTCAAAAAATTTGAGGTAATCAGGTACATCAATTTTTTTAAGTTAAGAAATTCAAAGTTTAAGTATGCAGAACTGGAAGATTTAAATTTTGTATTCATACAATTTTAATTGCTCTTAACTTGAAAATTTTGTAAATTTTAAAGTAAATTCATACATTTAACTTAAAATTATCATGTCATTTTAATGTTAGGGTTTACAGTGAATGCAGAAAGATGTTTTTGAACAGCACAATGGTGCAATTACAGCATCTGGAACATCCTGGAAGAAGAAAATATGTGCAAAAGTTGTACCCTTAGGAATACAACAGTTTTTCTCTGGGACAGGAGGAGCATGTCCTGATTTTCCCGAATAAGACACGTTCCTGGGTCAACATTCTTGTTCGAAAATGTAATCATACCCCTATACACCCTATCCCTAAACCTAATCCTACCCTTAACTTATCTCTAAAATCAGAGAAAAATAATAGGTGAATAACACTGAACTTGTCATTTCATTCTGATTGGTTGATTAGAATGTTGTTCCAGGATCAACAAAGATGTTGATCCAGGAACATGTTGCACTTGGCGAAATCAGGAGGACAACTTTGTACCTTATTTACCCCTAAAAGGTGCATTTGAGTAGCCTTAAGGTACTACTATGAACTTTTATGTGTAAATAAGGTACAAAGATGTATCTTTAAGGGTACTGCCCCAGCGACAAGCTGTTGTACCCCTAAAGATACAAATTTTGTTCAATTTTTCTGAGAGTGTAACCATGACTCCATGTTTTCAAAAGGTTATCCTGGTGAGGTCATGCAATATTGCTTTAAAAGAAATATTGCTTTAAATCTTCTGACGTCACATGAGGTTAGTCACGTGGAGATCCTTTAGAGGATACTGACCTCTATTACCAAGACGGGCATCCCATGGTATAAAATAAGATTTCTCGTCAGCTTTCACAACAGGCTGGAAAGTCTGCAGAGGTATTACTGTAAAGACAACTGAACTTTATGTGACTCTTTGATGAATTTACTGTTACTTTATTGATGCACTTGAATTTTATTGATGCAATTGAATAACATTGTTCTAGACAGTCTAGCAATCAGTTATCTTGATGCACAGTGTTTAACCTTCTACGTTCTCTCTCTTTTTTGTTTCTTTTCCAGAAAGTGGTGTTATCAAAAGATGAACCTTTCACTGGTGGGTAACATCACACAACCCAAGATTTTGCGGGACAGCTTGAGCACAGCAGTGGCTAAGAATGTGATAGTGGTTGGTCTGTGCATCTCCATCAACTATATCAACGGCACGCTCGTCCACACCTTCATCAAGCATGAGATCTTCACCGGAAACCCTCGGTACATTCTCTACATTCACATGGTGTTCAACGACATGATTCAGCTGACGATTGCAGTCATTCTTCATGTGTTAAGTTACGCTGTGTTTACTATCAATGTCTCTTTCTGCTGTGTTCTGTTGATGAGTGCTATATTCACAACGCTCAACACACCGCTGACCCTCGCCTCCATGGCTATCGAGCGCTACATCGCCATCTGCAACCCTTTGCGTCACGCTCAGATCTGTACTGTACGTAAAACACACATCCTTATCGGCCTAATCTGGACCCTGAGCGCCATCCAGGTTCTTCCAGACCTGTTCATCCTGCTGGCTATACAACCGCGGACCTTCTTCTACAGCAATATCTTCTGCTACAGAGATTATCTGTTCAATAACCCATATATGGTTGAAAAGAGAAATGTTGTGTATATCATTTACCTGGCATTTGTGTGGCTGACTATAGTGTATACTTACTTAAAGATCATGTTTGTTGCAAAGGCCACAAACTCGGATGCTCGCAAAGCTCGGAGTACCATCATCCTACATGGAATCCAGCTTCTGATGTGCATGCTGACGTTTGCCGGACCCTTTCTGGACAGGTTGTTGGCGGAAATGTTTCCGATGTTGATCCTGGAGATGAGATTTTTAAGTTATTTAGTAATCCAGATAATGCCCAGGTTTATCAGTCCTATTGTGTATGGCGTGAGGGATAAAATGTTTTGTAATTACCTGAAAAAATACTTACTGTGTACAATGTTCGAGATGAGGACAACTCTCCAACCCAAAAGGAATTTGGTGAAAGTTTCCAATAAATCCACATGAAGGTTCACTATATAATAATATTGTAAAGAAGCCGTTGACTTTGTAAGCAACATTTGTGAATGAATCTGATTTGTGGAAGTGTTTGAAAGAAATATATACTGCACTACATGTGCAATGAGCATGATTAATACATTGAAAAGTAATGAACAAGTGACGCTTTACAGAGGTGAACTGAGACCCCTGTTTTGGCACGCAATATTAAACAAAAAGTGCCCTGATGTTTAGTTCATCTAGAATGGATCTTATCTTGTTTTGCAGTAAAATGGCATCCTTAAACCATGTAAAATGAATGATTATTTGGAGTGTATGCGTGTATATATATATATATATATATATATATATATATATATATATATATATATATATATATATATATATATATATATATATATATATATATTAGGGCTGTCAATGGATACATTTTTTAATTGTGATTAATTGCACACTTATCTTGAAATTAAGCATGCACCATTTATCTTGTTTAACACATTCATTTTGCCATCATTGCTTATATCCATCAAAGTAAACCATCAGATTGAAGTGTGATTTTCACAAAACTGTATTTTTCTGCTTTTTTTCAAGGAAAATTTAGATGCCTTTCCAAAAAAAAGGACACCAAATAACCAAAGAATATGATTTAATATAATTCATACATTTATGTACACTAAAGCACCCATAAAAATCACAATTAAAGGTTTTTCATCTAACAATAGTTTTCAGAAATTGAACAAACTAATCAAATATAAAATAACTGCATATAAACTTCTTTGATTAAATAAAGATGTAACATTAAGTTACAAAAGCTATTCAGTCAATAGTGATTTCTTCATCTTTTGTCTTTTGATTAACATTAAACACAGAAAGCAGGAATATTAGACTGCTGTCCCTTTAAACGGTAATTCAAAGATCCAGTAGGGAGACTGATACACGTCTCACCCATAGACAGTAAAAGAAATGGACACAGCGACCCCATTGGAACTCAATTGAGACAAGTGAAGCCCATTTTTAGCGATTTTTAGCACTTCCTTTTCTGACGCGCAGACTCAAACTAAGCTTGATGACGTCAGCAACCTGTCTGACAGATGTAAATCTTCTAGTAGCTGTGCGTGCAAACTGCCATTGTTAATTTTGCAGAGACGGCGAGCTTGAGCGGGGAGTTCTTTGGCGTGAGTGAGCAGGAGTAAGTATTCTGATTAATTAGTTTGTATAGTATTTTAAAATGTAACGCCAGTAGGCTTCTCTCTTGACGTCTCCCCGATTGCCTGCGAGCTTCTCTTCTTGTCTGTACGGTAATTTCTCTACTGTGCGACAGAGAGTCGAGTGGTTATGACGCAGTCGTTAGCTTATTTTTACAAAAACTGTTTCTACGGGGCCATAATGTAACATAGAAGGTAATGGAGCCCTTTATACATTGTCGTGTATCTTTGGAAATAAATAATGGACAAATGGAGTCTTTAAACGCCTCAGATGTAAAGTTATTCACTGTCAAAGTGACGCCAAAATGAATGGGAGTCAATGGGGATGCTAACGCAAGTGAAGTTCTGCTACAAGATGGCGGCACCCGGCCGACTTCAACTTCCGGTCGACTTCCTTGGGCACTGGTCTCACCTGCGCTCGCGCGCTATCAACACCCGTGTGATGACGGCGTAAATGACTGGGCAGAGAGCTTTCGGCACGTGTCCATGTTCTTTTGATCATCGCAGTTGTAACGTATTTGGAAATCAGAATGCACATCCATCGACTGAAACATGCATTAGCCGTATCCGTCTGTCTGTTTTGCACGTTGATTTCAACAAACCCTATTATAAATGTCTGTCGTCGTCGTCAGATTTGGAATGAACCGCGGTGCAAGCGCGTGCCGAACCGTAGGTGGAGAACTTTATAGCAAGAAGCTCGCTAGCTTTATCCAGCCGAGAAACATAGTTTTCCATATAATCTGGCCACACAGCGGTGGAATGTTTCGACGTTCCGTTCAGACAGGAACAGCGTGATGCGGGAGGGCTCACGCTCTTCAGATACAATGACAGAAAATGACAGAGAGTTTGTGTTTTAAAGGAACACTCCACTTTTTTTGAAAATAGGCTCATTTTCCAACTCCCCTAGAGTTAAACAGTTGAGTTTTACCGTTTTCGAATCCATTCAGCCGATCTCCGGTTCTGGCGGTACCACTTTTAGCATAGCTTAGCATAGTTCATTGAATCTGATTAGACCGTTAGCATCGCGCTTAAAAATGACTAAAGAGTTTTGATATTTTTCCTATTTAAAACTTGACTCTTCTGTAGTTAAATCGTGTACTAAGACCGACAGAAAATGAAAAGTTGCGATTTTCTAGGCTGATATGGCTAGGAACTATACTCTCATTCAGGCGTAATAATCAAGGAACTTTGCTGCCGTATCATGGCTGCAGCAGTGCAATGATATTACGCAGCGTCTCTCACAAACGTCTCCATGGTTGCAAGTCACGTTCAAGCAGGGGCTCACAGGCGCTGCGTAATATCATTGCACTGCTGCAGCCATGGTACGGCAGCAAAGTTCCTTGATTATTACGCCTGAATGAGAGTATAGTTCCTAGCCATATCAGCCTAGAAAATCACAACTTTTTATTTTCTGTCGGTCTTTGGTCATTTTTAAGCGCGATGCTAACGGTCTAATCAGATTCAATGAACTATGCTAAGCTATGCTAAAAGTGGTACCGCCAGAACCGGAGATCGGCTGAATGGATTCGAAAATGGTAAAACTCAACTGTTTAACTCTAGGGGAGTTGGAAAATGAGCCTATTTTCAAAAAAAGTGGAGTGTTCCTTTAATGCGAAACAGACACTGGAATGAATGATTCTCTGCCATCTCTACTATAATCAGCATGGACTTTAATATCATACTGCGTGGCGTAGATTAGCCTACGTTATGATGCAATTTCACATGCTTCCGTAATTTTTTATTTATTTATTTGTTTTTTGCATTAAATAATATGCATTAAATTATTTTAATGCGTTAAGGATTTTGAATTAATCGCATGCGTTAACGTCGACAGACCTAATATATATATATATATATATATATATATATATAGATATATAGGCTATATATATATATATATATATATATATATATATATATATATATATACAGTTGTGTTAAGAATTATTGGCACCTTTGGTAAATATGATCATAAATCTGCATTGTTTATCCTTTTTATCTTTAATTAAACTCTAACCTTTCATTTAGGTAAAAGAATTGAAAGTGGGGGGAAATCACATTATGAAATAGATGTTGTTCTCCAAAACACATTGGCCACAGTTATTCGCACACTAGAATTTTTAATGAGTAAAATATCTCTGAAGTATATTTACATTAATTTTTATATATTTTAAGCACACAAGGGTGACTAAGAACATGAAATGTCCAGCTATGACTTCCTGTTCCACAGGAGTAAAAACATGAGGAAACACAAAGTCCAAATTCCCTTAATCATTCATCACAATGAGTAAAACCAAAGAATATAGTTCTGATGAGCAGCAAAAGATTGTTGAGCTTCACAAAACAGGAAATGGCTGCAAGAAAATTATGGTTAGATTAAGGTTAGATTTTTATTTTTTTCATAAAAGATCAAAAGGATTAACAATGCAGATTTCAAGAAATATTCAAGCTTCAATTAATCATGCTTAAATACATTTTAAAATAATAATAAATTAATATAATTACTCTATAAATACACACACAAACATCCACATGGATGGCAGGACCCAAGGTTTCCCAGCAGAACATTGCCCAAAGCATCACACTGCCTCTTCCGGCTGGCCTTCTTCCCATAGTGCATCCCAGTCATCCACGTGATGTTAAAGAAAACGTAATTCATCAGACCAGGCCACCTTCTTCCATTGCTCTGTGGTCCAGTTCTGATGCTCGCGTTTCCACTGTTGGCGCTTTCAGCGGTGGACGAGGTCAGCATGGGCACCCTGACTGGTTTACGGCTATAGCACCATACGCAACAAACTGAGATGCACTGTGTATTCTGACACCTTTCTATCTGAACCAGCATTAACTTCTTGAGCAATCTGTGCTACAGTAGCTCGTCTGTTGGATCGGACCACACGGGCCAGCCTTCGCTCCCCACATGCATCAATGAGCCTTGGCCGCCCATGACCTTGTCACCGGTTCACCACTGTTCCTTCCTTGGAGCACTTTTGATAGATACTGACCACTGCAGACTGGGAACACCCCACAAGAGCTGCAGTTTTGGAGATGCTCTGATCCAGTCGTCTAGCTATCACAATTCGGCCCTTGTGATACTCAAATCCTTACGCTTGCCCATTTTCCCTGCTTCTAACACATCAACTTTGAGGACAAAATGTTCACTTGCTGCCTAATATATCCAAGCCACTAACAGGTGCCGTGATGAAGAAATAATCAGTGTTATCATTGTTAAAATGATAATAAAATTAATATAATTACTTGATAAATACACTCACACACACACATATGTATGTATATGGATATTTAAACATGATTCATTGAAGCAAATATTTTCAGTTTTCCTGAATCTTCAAACGAAAAAAGATAAAGCAGCATGAGAACAAGATGGATATAGGATATTTGTTTTTCTTTATTTTCCCCAGTGTCATAACTGATTTCATCATCTACAATCAGAGTGTGTGAGCATTTAAAAAGCTGCCATGTCTTCATCAGTGCTGGTGCTGGCCAGACAGGGGCGAGTGCTGGACAGGGGTGAGTGCTGGGGTCTAAATATACCAACTACAAGTCTTTTTTCCATTCAGTTGCTCTATTTCTATTCATTAATTCTGTGCTAACTATGAATGATATGCTTTGTAGTACTGACATCTTGACTGAATAGTGATTTCTGCTACATTTCTTATTTTCTGGATGGTTGTTCATATTCAAAAGCACTGAAAACAGAAGGAAAGAAAAGGAATTTGATGGGTTTTATCTACATCACAAGACCAAAATACAAAATATGTTATTTTATTTTATTTATTTTGTGCTTATACAGACCTGAAAGCATGATGTGAGCAATTCAGCAGATTTATGCAAAATAATTCATTATTTGTGTCTTATACAATCATGTTATAGGAATATCATCTTCTTCTTCCTTTTTAAAAACATGTTATAACATTAATATTGAATGTTTTAATGCTATAGGTTTTCCATTGGTTTATTCTAAATACTATATTTGGTGCATCATCAGTCATCAGTCTGATAAAATGTGTCTTGAATACAATGTTATATATATATATATATATATATATATATATATATATGAATTAAAATATTTATGTGTAAACCCCCCTCCCCCCCCAAACATTATCTTGAAATATTAATTGATGTTATTTTTTTTAAATGACTGTATATTTAAAAATATGTATATATTTGTATTTATAAATATATATATATATATATATATATATATATATATATATATATATATATATATATATATATATATATATATATATTGTATTTATATATATATATATATATATATATATATATATATATATATATATATATATATATAAATTAAAATATTTATGTGTAAACCCCCCTAAACAACATCTTTAAATATTTATCATTGTAAAAAAAAACTAAATTTTTAAAATGTATTTATATTTAAAAATATAAATATATTAAAAAAATATTAAAAAATATATATATATTTAAAAATATAAATCTATTTGTATTTATAAATATAAATATTATGAAATTAAATTAAAAAGTCGTTTAAAAAATCTTGAACTTTTTTTTTAATGATTGGCAAACTTGTCATGTTTTTTTTCTCAGACTTAAGCCCTGAGTGATGAATTCAACATTAGGCCAACAACTCCTCGTGCGAGACACGTTCACTATGGCCTTCATGAAGAACTTCATCGTGGTCCTGGTGTGGTTCCTCCTCAGCTACATCAATGGCAGCGTAGTGGCCACGTTCTTCAGACACCAGATCTTTTACGAGGACCCTCGCTATATTCTTTTCATACATATGGTCATTAACGACGCAGTGCAGCTCACCGTAACCATCGCTCTGTTTGTGGTCAGTTACGCCTTGTATACCATCAGTGTAGGAGTGTGTTGTTTCTTCATCCTGGTGGCGGTGTTCACCACCCGCAGCACACCTGTGAACCTGGCCGGCATGGCCATCGAACGCTATATCGCCATCTGCTATCCTCTGCGGCATGCCGAGATCTGCACCGTGCGGCGCGCGTACATGCTCATAGGGCTCATTTGGTTCATATCTGTGGTTCCTGACATCACTGACCTATTCGTGACCTTAGCCACAGAACCTCTGAGTTTCTTCCAAACTGCTGTTTTTTGTCTCAGGCCAAATGTGTTTAAAGACCCGGTGCTGCTGTATAAGCGGCAGGCGTTCGATGGGATTTATTTCTCGCTGGTGTTCCTCACGCTGCTGTGCACGTATCTGCGGATCGTGTTCGCGGCTCGTGCGCTCTCCACCGAGAGAACGTGCGCCAAACGGGCGACCAACACTATCTTGCTCCACGGGGTGCAGTTGCTCATGTGCTTGCTCTCTTACGTGTCTCCCAGTGTGGAGGGCATCTTACACATCATCTTCCCGGGACGCATCCTAGAAATCCGTTTTGCCAACTATCTAATTGTCTATATTTTGCCACGCTTTTTGAGTCCAATCATATATGGAGTGCGGGATAAAAAGTTCCGCAAGTATCTAAAGAGGTATTTTGTGTGCAGTCATCCTAGAATAGATACAAGAGTAGAATGCAAAGATGAAGAAGAATAAATAGATTGTTAGTTTTGTAATATTATAATGTGCCAAGGGTTTGGAATCTGATATGTAACAAATTGTGTTTCTGTCTTGGCAAATGTTTAATTTCCCCATGTATTGTTTAGTAATTCCCAGATATTCTGAAAATGTTCACTGATAATTATTTTGAATAAATAAAATCTGAGCTTTATAATGAGACATGCAAACAGACCGTCATTTCTTTTTAAAGTGTCGATTTGTGCTATCCAGTTTACTTGTTTGTTTGTTTGTTTGTTTGTTTGTACACTGAAAAAAATGGGCTAAAATGGTAACATATATGTGTACATATATTATGAACTGGTTTTATTCAGGTCAAAAATCACTAAATACATGAATGTATACCAACAAAACTAATTTTATGTTTTAAATCAGGTGGCAATAGTTGTTTAAGGTAACAACTGCAGATATAATCAATGGTTTTATCATCTATAAATAGAATATTGGATGTAAAAATGAAACCTTTTTCAATAAAGCCGAATTGTACATTTGCAAAGAAATTTCTTTAAAAACAATAAACATTATTTCATTATTTTATTATTTCAAAATATATATGTAATCACATTCTATTCACAGAAGTAGCTAATTTATTTAATGTAATAAACTGTTTATTTATGAATCAAAACCATTCATTTCCTTTTGTACATCACATTTAGAAAATTGTGGCCTAATATGGAAGACATCAATGGCCAAACCATTAAACCAACCTGATAACTTTAGAATTCATAAGTATAGTATGATTTTGTTTGAATTTCGATACAAACTTGTGTGAAAATATACAATTTGTAGGTAAAAAATCACACAAAGTTCAAAAAATTTTAGTCAGACTTGGTAAACAGATAAATACTTTTGTCAAGTCCTTTTAACAATTAAGATTGCCATCTAAGGCTAAGAGTTTTTAACTTTTGCAGTTTGAGAGACTGATACATACAAGCATGCTGTTACACTGCACTGATACTTGCACGGGTTGCTGATCAGTTACAGAATTAGGGGTTTAAGAGCGTAGGGTTAAGGTTAGGGTAAACCCTATTGAAATTGTTAAAATTTCCAAGGATCAGTATTCTCCCCTAAAAGTAATCCGGCAGACCAAACAGTAAGTCGTAAAGACTTGAAACTTTGAAAACTTTGAACACCTTCTACAACATCACCAAGGCTTGCCCCGACTGGTCTGATGGGGGCGCTACAGTGGCGAAAAGTATGAAATGGCTCATAACTCATTAACCGTTTAGGTGTAGGCTTCTGTGTCTTATATCGTTGGAATCCTTGGCTTAAGACGGACAAAATCCATTGGATTCGAAATGTTCAGGTATTTTGGATTTTTTTGAAAAAACTACTTTTGCGAACTAGTCCTAGGTTTTTGGCCCAGTTTGGCACCAAACCAATGCAGAGAGATTCTTATGAGTCTGATTGTCAATATCAAAAAAAGTTGAAATTCCGATTACAATTCACTTTTAAAGTGGGTGGAGCCACTTTTATTAAAACGGCTATAACTCGCGAATGGAATAAGATATTTTCATCAAACTCAGATCGCGTGAAAATTAAAGGACACGGCAACTGGCCACTTGGTGGTGCTATAACAGGAAAAAATAACTTCCTCACCATTAGTCAGATTTATTTGAAAATTGGCATGCAGTGCCTTCATCCAAGGTGTCATGGACATTGACTTATCTCAAAAAACATGTCTTCCATCAGCCACTGAAGTTTGAGAATCTATCAGACACGGCTAACGGAGGCCGATCAGAGTGAAACTCGCTGGACCTGTTTGACTCACAGCCCTAGAGGCCTGTAGGAAATTCAAAAGAAAGCTCAGCCAATGACTATCTGTCCACAGCAGCCAATCCCTGCACAGACATTTGAAAGGGAAAAAACAAAACTCCACACACAAAACAAGACAGATGCCGAATATCGTAACTGATTAGTTCACTTTTAAATGAAAATTAGCCCAAGCTTTACTCACCCTCAAGCCATCCTAGGTTGTAAATGACTTTCTTCCTTCTGATGAACACAATCAGATAAATATTAATAAATATCCTGACGCATCTGAGCTTTATAATGGCGGTGTACAGGGTTTCACGAGTATGAAAGTGTGAAAGTGCTTCCATCCACATCCATTCATCATAAATGTACTCCACGTGGAGTACAAGAAGCTTTAATAAAGCCCTTCTGAAGTGAAGCGAAGCGCTGCTAGATTTTTGAGGTCGTTTGATCTGAGCATAGATTGTTAATAATTCCAAGATCCAGACTAAAATTGAGGGATGATGTTTTTTTTGTTTTTGTTTTTTTATTGCACGGCCAATCTGTGGAATAGTCTCCCGGTTTCTCTTAGATTAGTTTAATCAGAATCTGAGTTTAAATCTAACTTTATGCCCAGGCTTATAACTGCTCTTATAGTCTATATGGTTAAACCCTCTTATCAGTGTTTTGATGTCTCTTTTCTCTATTGCATTGCGGTCTATATAGTGTTAATGCACTTTTATTACAGCTAATAATACGGCTATTTATTAGTACTTATAAAGCAGATATTAATTCCTTATTCTGCGTGACCATTTTCTACATCCTTTAACCCTACCCAATACCTAAACTTAACAACTACCTTACTAACTATTAATAAGTAGTAATTAGGAGTTTATTAAGGGGAAAAAATTATAGTTAATAGTTAGTTATAGTTAATAGTGAGAATTGTACCCTAAAAGTGTGACCAAAATGTCATATTTAAAAACTAATTTAGCATGTGTTGGTTTACACCTCTGTTTACATCCTTTTATCCCTGCATGGGAAAAACAAACCAGTGCTATGGAGTAAAATGACAAACCCCTGAAGAGTTCTCTGGCATCCTCCAATCAACTACCTTGATCTATATCACATCCATACAGTATATGAGATTCACCACAGACTGGGACTGTCAGGGAAGGCAAGGAGGCATTCTAGGTAAGAGGGGGTTTGACTTACTGACTTATCACTATATATGAAGCAATCACTTTACATTGGGATATGTTGTGCCTTACAAGACTGGTTAATGACATTTTTTCAGGAAACAAAAACATATCTTATTAAGTGTTCTTATTTAATTATGTAGCAGTAGCTCTGGCAACAGAAAATGTTTTTACATATTATATACTTGCTTAAGAGATGTCTATCATGCATGTCTTTTTATATGGCTTTGTCTGTATTTAGCTTTACTAACTGTAAAAGATGAATGGTGCAATGCAGAATGTATAGCCTATTATATTAAGTGAAGTTGTATATACTCTGTCTATAATGTGTGCTTTATCATCTCAGGTTGAGAACATGAACTCCAGCGCTGTCTCAGAGTATGGTAACTCTACTTTACTCCTTGTGAATGCAATACCCCGGGACAGCTTCAGCGCTGCTCTCACTAAAAACATTGTGGCCATGCTTGTATGGCTGGCGCTCAGTGTCCTTAATTGCAGTATGGTGTCCACTTTCCGCAAGCACAGTTTCTTCTATGAAGATCCACGTTATATCATGTTTATCTGCATGGTCATTAATGATGCTGTACAACTGACACTGGTAACTGCCTTGTATGTGGTTAGTATTAAGATTAAATATATGGGGCCAAAAAATTAGTCAAAAGACACTTATGCTACACTTATAAATGCCTGAATGTCACTGCATTTGATACAAAATCCCAGGTGAAAAAAACAACAACACTTCCATAATGTAGTACTTAAAGTGCCTTATTTTCACGCACTAATTTTGTACTTAATATACTACAAATTCTTCTTTACTACTGCTTAAGATAATCTTAAGAACATCTATTTTGAGACACCATGAACATGAACTAAAATGTGCTTTTAACTGTATTTAAAAAATGTATTTAGTTACCACTTGTAGTACACTTGAACCTGTGTATGAAAAGAAAGTGTATGAAAGATGGGTTCTACAAGTTGTTACTAAATACATTTTTCTTAATACAGAGATAGTATGTTAAAGCACATTTTAGTTCTAAAGTAGAATTTTCAGTATATTAAGTACAAAAGTAGTATGTGAAAATAGAGCACTTTAAGTACATTATGGAAGTGTACTTTTTTCACTTGGGATATCAAACCATGTACTTATTTTTAGCCAGTTTAAAGTATGCTGCCATTCAAAAGAGTCAGTAATGTGTTTTTGAAAGAAGTTGCTGAATTTATATGGTCAAAAATACTGTGAAAATTGTGAAATATTATTAAATTTTTTTTTTATTAGAATATATTTTAAAATGTATTTTTTTTCCTGTGATGCAAAGCTGAATTTTCAGCATCATTACTCCAGTCTTCAGTGTCACATGATCCTTCAGAAATCATTCCAATCATTGCTGCTCAAGAAACATTTATTATCAATGTTGAAAAGAGTTGTAAACTGTGAAGCATTTTTTCCAGGATTTTTTAACATTATAAATGTCTTTACTGACACTTTTGACCAATCAAATGCATCTTTGCTGAATAAAAGTATTAATTTCTTTCCCAAAAAACTCCATAATTACCCCAAACTTTTGAACAGCAGTGTATTTTTAAAAACACTATAAAAGTCTAATAAAATGTAAAATAAAATATATAACTAAAATATACCCTGTCCAACTCCAAATAATTCTTTTGTCTTGATATTGTCTGTTGTAAGAAAGTTAAATACAATTTTCATTTCACCAAAACTGAAAAAAGTTTTATTTTTAGTTTAAATTTACTTCAAAATCAAAGTTGAAACTATGAAAACTCCTTGAAACAAGTTGAATGGATGAAAACAAAGATGTTAAAACATAACGACTATATAATGAAACAATGACATGGTCTAATATGTATATTGTTTGTGGTCTTTTCCTCCTGTTCTAGGTGAGTTATGCCTTTTCAAAGATCTTGGCGTCTGCCTGCTGTCCGCTGATCATGACCGCTGTGACGACCACCCGCTCCACCCCTCTCATCCTGGCCGGCATGGCCCTGGAGCGCTACATCTCCATCTGCTTCCCTCTCCATTACAGCCACATCTGCACGGTGACACGCACCATGTGGATCATCGGGGTGATATTCCTCTTGAGCTTCACTCCTCCTCTCACCGATCTTTTCGTCACTGTCGCCAAAGAACCACCTCTGTTCTTCCACACATCCATTTTCTGCGATCACTCGCTCCTATTCCGAGGCCGCTCGATCTATTTCAAGAACCTTGTGTTTGATAGTGTATATTTCTCTTTTGTCTTCTTGACTTTGCTTTATACGTACTGTAAGATCATGCTGACGGCCCGTGCGGCTTCCACCGACCAGGTGTTGGCCAAGAAGGCCCGTAACACAGTGCTGCTCCATGGGGTTCAGCTGCTGCTGTGCATGTTGGCGTTTGTCGTGCCGTCCATGCAGGCTCAGCTCATACAACTGTTTCCTATGTATAGCCTGGAGATCCGTTATGTTAATTTTCTTCTGGTCTACATCATCCCGCGATTTCTCAGTCCAATGATATATGGATTCAGAGATGAGAAGTTTCGCAAGTATTGGCTCAGATACTTTATCTCTAAAGCATGGAGAGTAAAACCAGCCAGCCATTTCTCTCAAAAGCTTGGATGATGTTTTGTTCACTGCTATACCACATGAATGATTTACAGGTGACACCGATTTCTGGAGAGAGTTCATGTGTAGGAGACATTTTAACAGGCAACAAGACATTAGAAGAAAGGCTGATATTGTTGATATTGTATTTTCTAAGTATAAACACATTTTGATGGCTGCAACACACTCCAAAAAAGTTGGGACAGAACCATGTTTACCACTGTGTCACATCAACGTTCCTTTTAATTACAATTTTTAATCATTTAGGAACTGAGGATACTAATTGTTACAGTTTTGCAAGTTGAATTTTTACCCAATCTTGCCTGATACAATCTGATTCTCTTTTTCATGATGGGTCATATCAGTAAGAGTCAGATCTGGACTACAGGCAGGCAGTCAGGCACAACCACTCTGATGTATCACATGCAGAATGAAGCCTGGTTTGTCTTGCTACCCATGAAAGATGTCATCTTGATGGCAGTTTATGTCTCTGTACAATTCAAATGCATGCCTCCACGTCAATGGTACCTTCACACAAATGCAAGTTTGTGCACCGCCATACCATGACAGATGTTCTCTTTTGCACCTGTCGCCAATGAAAGTCTGGATGGTCCCTTTCGTCTTTGGGACTGAGAACTCATTGTCATCTCATCTGTGTTCGTCTGACCACAGCACATATTTCCACTGTCTTTTAGACCATCTGAGATGAGCTCAGGCCCAGAGAACTCAACCGCATCACTGCATTGAACAGACGTGTAGCTTTCTCCTTGTGTAACAAAGATTCGAGTTGCATTTCTTGATGTGAGCCTGTTAAGTGACAACTGTTTTCCATAGTACTCCCAAGTCCATGTAGCTGTATTTAACATAGTAGCATGACGGTTTCTAATGCAATGCCATCTGAGGGCTCAAAGGTCATACACATTTATTAAATTGTATCATTCAACTGAGGTGTCCTTGCCCTATACAGACTGAGATTTCTCTGGATTTCCTGAATCTTTTTACTGTACATTAGTAAAACATTGAGAACATTGAGTTGCATTGAGAAATGTGATTTTTGAATTGTTTGACAATTCTCACATGACATTTGGCACAAAGTGGTGAGCCATGACCCATCTTTTCTTGCAAAGACTGAGAAGCTCTTTTACACCCAAGCACAATACCCTCACCTAATACCAATTCACCTGCTAATCGTGGACTGTTTAAAAACAGTTTAAATTGGATATTATATAATCTTTTCACTTTTATTTTGCCTCTCTCCCAACTTTTTTTGGAGTGTGTTACAGCCTTCAAAATTAAAATGTGTTTATATTCACAAAATACAATTATGTTGGCCACATTGGAAATCTTTCCTTTGTACTTTTGTCAGTTAAAAAAAAACTGTTCAAGAGAATGAACAAATCACAGATTTTATAGCGTTTTACAAAATGTCTAAATGGGGTTTGTAATATGAGGTTACTCACAATACATTACATGTACATTTATGCATGTATCCAAAGCGACTTACAAAAGAGGTACAAAAGCAACAATAATCATGATATAAAATACAGCTTGCAACATCCACATTACTAAACCGACTGTTTCAGTAAATGAATGCAAAAAATACATAGACAGGGCATGCAAATCTTGATCAAGCTCACATCATCTTAAAGAAGCTCATTAATTCAGCCCAAATCCTCAGTTGTTCAGTTTGCCCCTTAGAGAGCACAACAATTGCATCATCATAAGTAAATACAGACTATCAAGCATTTATTAAGGTCATGAGCCATAGCAATCTGGCAGGTTAGATTGTTTTACCACAGTCTTAAAAAATGTGAACAGCTTTTCTCTTCAGATATAAATGATTAATCGTGCTTTTATAATTCTTATGTATAATCTATACTCTAAGTGAGATTGTAGAACTTCATACTGATAATTGAATTGTTAATATTGAGTGTTGAGACCTTACAACATATAACCGGATTCTTCAGCTATTGCAGATCACAGGATCATAACAATGAACAGCACTGTTAAAGTGGATCAGTTTTATGACTTGTTCATCAAGAACTTCATCAGTGTTGTCCTCGGCCTAATCATCAACTATATCAATGGAACATTTGTGATTGTCTACTTCAAAAATATTGTATTCTGCAGTGACCCACGATACATTTTATACATCCATTTGGTAATCAATGACATGATTATGCTGTCAGTTTCTGTGGGCTTACAAGTTGCAACATATGTTTTGCGCATCTTCAATGCTTCTGTTTGTTGTGTTGTGCTACTTTTTCTTAGTACAGTCACCAAGAACTCTCCACTAAATCTGGCCTGCATGGCCATAGAGCGTTACATTGCCATTTGCAAGCCACTACATCACTCGCAAATATGTACAGTTCGGAGGACCCACATGCTCATCTGTTTCATATGGACTGTAGCAGCAGCGCCAGCTCTGAGTGATATATTCATCGCATTATCAAATCGACCAGCAAGCTTTTTCTCGACTGCCGTTGTATGCCATATGGTGTTCATTTACAACACTTGGCAACACACAGTCAAAGATACTGTGGTGAATGTTGTGTATTTGTCGTTTGTATGGATTACGTTGATCGTCACCTACTTTAAGGTTTTTTCCGCAGCGAATGCTGCAAGTGCAGATCAAGTGTCTGCTAGAAAGGCCCGGAACACGATACTGCTGCATGGAGTTCAGCTTCTGCTGTGTATGATGTCCTATATCACCCCATTCATGAGTACAGCACTTGTAAATCTATTTCCTCAGAGTCCAGCAACTATTCTGTTTGTTCTGTTTTTGTTGTCAAATGTTCTACCGAGGTTACTAAGCCCGCTGATCTACGGGTTAAGAGATAAACAATTTGCTGAGCATGTCAAAGTGTATTTTTGTCACAAACAAGTAAGAAGGACACAGATTATACCAGTGAAGTAAACAAGGAAAATAATATTTTGTAATATTTATATTTTATATTTGGTCATATTAAGTGATATTTGATACGTGATTTTTTCTCACTCATGTGATTAATAAAGAAGAGATAATATGTGTGATACAAAGATCTGAAATACTTTGTTGAGACTAGATTACCTGTAAATTCTCTGAAGTTTCTTCAGGACTTTGTTGAAATGTGTGCAAAATCAATCTTTCAGACGTCAACAGTGGCTTTTATTAGCACCTATACTGTATAGAAAATAAACTTACCAAATTCAAAGCCTAAGCATAAGTTTCTAGCCCATTTTGTGTGTTGTGTTAGTTTAATCAAATGGTTAGCGAGTAACTTTATTTTTTCTATCTCTAATGTGTTTTGACTAAAGTGTTTTATAATGCTTATGGAGGTCGGTAAATGAAACTGTCAAACATAAATGGACTGTCAAATTTCAAAACACCAAAAAGCACTATAAAATTACAAAAAAGTCCATGTAGCCCAGTTCTGTTCACAAAGCACACGTTTGCCAAACAGGAAAGAGTTTGGATATGAAATACGACTTTCATTCCCGTTTGAAACTGAACTTAACCATAACACCCTCAAACCGGTGTTCTGAAATGAGGAAGCAAAGTCCTCAGCTTTTTATAAATCAAATGTAAATTCATGTCTGATACACTTAATGTTGTCAAATTTTCCTGGCTAAATACACATTACTTACACTATCAAAAAAAGAAAGAAACCAAATAAAATTCTATTTCTAACAATGTAGGCTAATTAATGTTCTATTTATTAAAACCAAGTAATGTTACGTTGTGTATGCAGGAAGAAGAAGGCAGAAGGTGCAATCCAATAAACGGTTTAATAGTAAACTCAAAAACTCAGGCAAGGGAGAAAACACAACTTTACAACAACTGAAACCCAGGGTACAACTTAAATAGGAAACAAAAAAGAGACTAACTGAACAAACACAACTCTAAATCATCAGAAACGGTCCTGCCATTTTAAATCAAGTTCAACTAACGTTACAGGAGATCGATTGCTGTAACATGACATTGCAATGAGCTGCTGCTCCCGGCCCACTTTAAAGAAGAGGGCGGAGCTTTAACAGCTCATGCTTCGGTTGCTCAACAACAACAAAGCTGGAGAATCTCACACAGCCAAAATGAGGATTGTCAGTAATGGTGTTCAGCCTTACATTGTTCAAACCGGAGTCTGACACTGATGGAGAGACTCAGGAAGAAGTTACAACTTCTAGAATGAAACTGGACATTCCTGAATGGTTAGTGGATACATTTATGTAGATTCTGTGGAGTTGATTCAACTCATCGACTAGCATGTGCTGTCATGTTCATCTTTTGTGCAATCTTTTTGTGTCGAAATTTTTTGTGTTGAATCGACCCTCGTTTGTGAAGCAGTCCGGTGTAAAATGACAGCATGATAACAACACTGTTGTCCCTTCCAGCCCTTACACAGAGAATTCTTGAAAAGAAAATATCTCCCTTTGCATTGAACTTTGAGTGTCGTAACTTTGCAGATGTTGTTTATGCTCAAACAGCAACATTATACACTAACTAAAGTTAAAAAAGTATCAACCACCCCTTTAAGTTAAAATTTATATATACACAGTGGGTACGGAAAGTATTCAGACCCCCTTAAATTTTTCACTTTTTATTACATTGCAGCCATTTGCTAAAATCATTTAAGTTCATTTTTTTTTCCTCATTAATGTACACACAGCACCCCATATTGACAGAAAAACACAGAATTGTTGACATTTTTGCAGATTTATTAAAAAAGAAAAACTGAAATATCACATGGTCCTAAGTATTCAGACCCTTTGCTGTGACACTTATATATTTAACTCAGGTGCTGTCCATTTCTTCTGATCATCCTTGAGATGGTTCTACACCTTCATTTGAGTCCAGCTGTGTTTGATTATACTGATTGGACTTGATTAGGAAAGCCACACACCTGTCTATATAAGACCTTACAGCTCACAGTGCATGTCAGAGCAAATGAGAATCATGAGGTCAAAGGAACTGCCTGAAGAGCTTAGAGACAGAATTGTGGCAAGGCACAGATCTGGCCAAGGTTACAAAACAATTTCTGCTGCACTTAAGGTTCCTAAGAGCACATTGGCCTCCATAATCCTTAAATGGAAGTCGTTTGGGACGACCAGAACCCTTCCTAGACTTGGCCGTCCGGCCAAACTGAGCTATCGGGCGAGAAGAGCCTTGGTGAGAGCGGTAAAGAAGAACCCAAAGATCACTGTGGCTGAGCTCCAAAGATGCAGTCAGGAGATGGGAGAAAGTTGTAGAAAGTCAACCATCACTGCAGCCCTCCACCAGTCGGGGCTTTATGGCAGAGTGGCCCGACGGAAGCCTCTCCTCAGTGCAAGACACATGAAAGCCTGCATGGAGTTTGCCAAGATGGTGAGAAATAAGATTCTCTGGTCTGATGAGACCAAGATAGAACTTTTTGGCCTTAATTCTAAGCAGTATGTGTGGAGAAATCCAGGCACTGCTCATCACCTGTCCAATACAGTCCCAACAGTGAAGCATGGTGGTGGCAGCATCATGCTGTGGGGGTGTTTTTCAGCTGCAGGGACAGGAACACTGGTTGTAATCGAGGGAAAGATGAATGCGGCCAAGTATATAGGGATATCCTGGACGAAAACCTTCTCCAGAGTGCTCAGGACCTCAGACTGGGGCGAAGGTTTACCTTCCAACAAGACAATGACCCTAAGCACACAGCTAAAATAAGGAAGGAGTGGCTTCACAACAACTCTGTGACTGTTCTTGAATGGCCCTGCCAGAGCCCTGACTTAAACCCAATTGAGCATCTCTGGAGAGACCTAAAAATTGCTGTCCACCAACGTTTACCATCCAACCTGACAGAACTGGAGAGGATCTTCAAGAAGGGATTGCAGAGGATCCCCAAATCCAGGTGTGAAAAACTTGTTGTATCTTTCCCAAAAAGACTCATGGCTGTATTAGATCAAAAGGGTGCTTCTACTAAATACTGAGCAAAGGGTCTGAATACTTGGGCCACGTGATATTTCAGTTTTTCTTTTTTAATAAATCTGCAAAAATGTCAACAATTCTGTGTTTTTCTGTCAATATGGGGTGCTGTGTGTACATTAATGAGGGAAAAAAAATTGAACTTAAATGATTTTGGCAAATGGCTGCTACATAACAAAGGGGGAAAAATTGAAGGGGGTCTGAATACTTTCCGTACCCACTGTATATGTACCTGTATATGAGTAAAGTTTATTGCTATGTTAGTTACTATGTGATTTCACCAAGTACAGCATGTTCCTGGATTAGGACTACATTTTCAGACAGGATTGTTTTTCTAGGATCAACAAGATATGCTGATGTAGGAACATGTCTTGGCAAAACCTAAGTGACGTCTTTTCCTATTAAAGTCTATTAAAGTTTTTTACCATTTACTTAAATAGGCCTGCGGTGTAACAAATTAATTTTAAAAGTACAAATATTCCATGTAGTTTCTCAAGTAATATGAGGTTACTCACAATACATTACATGTACATTTATGCATGTATCCAAAATGACTTACAAAAGAGGTACAAAAGCAATCCTCAAAGAGCCAACAATAATCATGATATAAAATACAGCTTACAACATGCACATTAGTAAACCGACTGTTTTAGTAGCTTAAATTAATGCAAAAAATACATAGACAGGGCATGCAATTCTTGATCAAGCTCACATCATCTTAAAGAAGCTCATTAATTCAGCCCAAATCCTCAGTTGTTCAGTTTGCCCCTTAGAGAGCACAACAATTGCATCATCATAAGTATATACAGACTATCAAGCATTTATTTAAGGTCATGAGCCATAGCAATCTGGCAGGTTAGATTATGCACTCTTTGTTTTACCGCAGTCTTAAAAAATGTGAACAGCTTTTCTCTTCAGATATAAATGATTAATTGTGCTTTTATAATTCTTATGTGTAATCTATACATTAAGTGAGATTGTAGAACATCATACTGATAACTGAACTGTTAACATTGAGTGCTGAGACCTTATAACATATGTCAGTGTACTTACATAAGTGGATAAGTAGCTTAACCACTAGGATTCTTCACCTATTGCAGATCACAGGATCATAACAATGAACAGCACCGTTCCAGTGGATCAGTTTTATGACATGCTTATCAAGAACTTCATCAGTGTTGTCCTTGGCCTAATCATCAACTATATCAATGGAACATTTGTGATTGTCTTCTTCAAAGATATCATGTTCTTCAGTGACCCAAGATACATTTTATACATCCATTTGGTAATCAATGACATGATTATGCTGTCAGTTTCTGTGGGCTTACAAGTTGCAACATATGTTTTGCGCATCTTCAATGCCTCTGTTTGTTGTGTTGTGCTACTTTTTCTTAGTACAGTCACCAAGAACTCTCCACTAAATCTGGCCTGCATGGCCATAGAGCGTTACATTGCCATTTGCAAGCCACTACATCACTCGCAAATATGTACAGTTCGGAGGACCCACATGCTCATCTGTTTCATATGGACTGTAGCAGCAGCGCCAGCTCTGAGTGATATATTCATCGCATTATCAAATCGACCAGCAAGCTTTTTCTCGACTGCCATTTTATGCCACATGTTGTACATTTACAACACTTGGCAACACACAGTCAAAGATACTGTGGTGAATGTTGTGTATTTGTCGTTTGTATGGATTACGTTGATCGTCACCTACTTTAAGGTTTTTTCCGCAGCGAATGCTGCAAGTGCAGATCAAGTGTCTGCTAGAAAGGCCCGGAACACGATACTGCTGCATGGAGTTCAGCTTCTGCTGTGTATGATGTCCTATATCACCCCATTCATGAGTACAGCACTTGTAAATCTATTTCCTCAGAGTCGAACAAATATTCTGTTTATTCTGTTTTTGTTGTCAAATGTTCTACCGAGGTTACTAAGCCCGCTGATCTACGGGTTAAGAGATAAACAATTTGTTGAGCGTGTTAAAGTGTATTTTTGTTGCAAACAAGTAAGAAGGACACAGATTATGCCAGTAAAGTAAAAAAGGAAAAGAACATATTTAATATTTATATTTGATATTTGGTCATATTAAATAAGTGATATTTGATAAGTGATTTTTTTTTTTTACTCATGTGAAAAAAATAAATAAAGGAGATATAATATAGATCTGAAATACTTTGTTTAGACTATATAACCCATAAATTCTCTGATGTTTCTTCAGGACTTTGTTGAAATGTGTGCAAAATCACTCATTCAGATGTCAACAGTGGCTTTTATTAGCACATGTACTGTATAAAAAAATAAACTTAACAAATTCAAAGCCTAAGCATACGTTTGTTTTCTGTGTTGTATTTGTTTAATCTCTTGGTTAACATAGGGAGTAACTTTATTTTTTATCTCTCATGTGTTTTGACTGAAACTGTAATTATGGAGGTCAGTAAATGAAACTGTCTAACATAAATGGACTGTCAAATTTCAAAACAACAAAAGACCTATAAAATTTATTACAAAAAAGTCCATGAAGCACATTAACTACATTTAAAAAAGTCTTGCACATAGGTGACATATAGTTGGGTATTAAGACATGCTATAATTATTGCTGTAAATTATTGTACATTGTTTGTTGAATGAAACCTCTACGTTAGAACACATTATAACATTAGAGTTTTTGTTGATGGAATCTTATTGTTAGAATTACTGTTGAATTATTACTGACACTGGCACTTTAAGAGACTCCTGACGTCAGTCAGTTTGACGTATGTTATGGTGTTCCTGCAATGAGAGTGTGCGGAATGATAATAAGATATATAATAGATACAGTAAATTTCAGAATATATGTTTTTTTTTGTTTTTGTTGTTGTTTTTAGATTTATATGTGTATGTATATATGTGTGTGTGTGTGTGTATATATATATATATATATATATATATATATATATATATATATATGTGTATATGTATATATATATATGTGTGTATATGTATATATATATATATACATATGGATGTAGATACAGATATAGATATATAATCCTTCCCATTGTCACTTCACACTCCAGTTCAGTTGGAGGTGGTAATGCACCAAAAGTTGGCTTGCCCACCGCCAATAAATGTCACAAGAAGAAGAAGAAGAGCACGTGTGCGGGTTTTCAAGGATAGCTATTTTGAGAATATTTTGCCTACGAATATTCATTTACTGAGGAAGTCATTTACTTGACGTTGGGGTTGGATGGCTTTGTATTTCAAGATACAGTTTAGTATATTTGTGAGAGGCAACTTGTTCCATTTAATATTAATGTTATTGTTTATATATATATATATATGTCTAACAAAAATCTAATCAAATGGAAGAAGCTCCGGTGGAAAAGAGTGACTGGATCAAAATTCTTCGCAAGGCACAACTCATATCTCCGTGAGTAACCAGAAACCAACATGAGAAAACACAACACACACAAGACAAGTATGTATGCAATCCTAAGTGACAATATTTGTCTAGTGTAGTTCTGTTCACAAAGTACACGTTTGCCAAACAAAAAAAGTGTTTGGACAAAATATGGCTTTCATTCCCATTTGAAACCGAACTTAACACCCTCAAACCAGTGGCATGCAGTGTTCTGAAATGAGGTCCACTATTACTTTGGTTCCCGGGAAATAACCGAGCCGATCGGACTCGGAGATCACTTTTTAAAGCAAAGTTAGAGCTGGAAAATAAGGTGAAAAAAACACAAACGAGCGACCCCAGCCATCAGAAGCAGAGCAGGCGGAGTTAATGCAAGCGAACAGTGATCATCGAGTTTTCCTATACCTATTGTGTGCAACAGTAACGCTAACAAACTTCAAATCTCAGAAACTGCCTGCAGCCTTGCACACTCACATTTAAATAACATATTTCAAATCAGCAACAAAATCCGAGATGAACTATCACATAAATGTTTTCTATGATGCTCAAAAATGCTATTAAAAGCTTATGTTTTAGGGTTGCTCCAGCTAATGCGCATGTGCAGTCTCAAGCGAGCCCACTTTCTTTCTCCTATTTTTATGAATGAACCGTCTTGTTATATCTAAAATTTTGGTCAGACTAGGCTCAGAGAGCACAGAAATGATCGCAAATAAGTAATGCTAACGTCAGCGGCCATGTCACTGAACAAGCAATCGTTACTATAGTTCAAAAGGGCAAACAGTCGAATTATTTTATTATATGAGTTGACTTGAGATGCAGCAATGCAATGCAAAACTGCAAAGTCGCATTTGTCATTGTGACAGCAAGTGGACTTTTAAAGCTGGAATAATGAGTGAATTAAGCATTTAAATCAGCAAGCGAGGAAAAACATGGATGGAACTTTCTTGGCAAGGAGGTACAAGGGAGAAGGCTACTATAGGAAAGACAAAATGTTTTATTTTTGCATCTTTGTTTATTGACTTATTAATAGCCATTTGCTGTGGAATAGACCTATGTGCCAGTCGGGTCCGGTCGGGTCTGTGTCTTCCCGGCCGGGTTCAGGTCCAGCTTTCAAATAATATACGGGTCCGTGTTGGTTCCAGGTAGTACATTTATGGCATTTCTCTGCTCTGAACGGGTCTGGATCCAACTTTTAAAATAATAGTCAGGTCCAGGACTGTCATGGTTCCAGTCATTCCTGGACTACATTTCCCACAGTCCTCCCTGGCAATCACCTGCACTCACTTCACCAATCAGTAATCACCACACACAGCTGCAGCACATTATCTGGACTATTTAAGCCACTCACATCCTGTCATACTTTGCGAGGTCTTGTTGACTCTTGTTACATTTCTGAGCATTCATCATTCTTGTTTGTCTGCCTGTTTCTGATCCTGTCTGTTCCCCGTGTACGATTCTCTGTTGCCTGCCCTTTGGACCTTTTGCTCTGTTTTGGATTTACGATTGTTATCTGCCAGCCCTGACCCATTGCATGTTCCTCGACTAAGATTCTGCTTGCTCTCTGCCATACTTGTTTGCCACTGTTTGACCATTGCCTGTTTTACTACGAACATTGTTTAATAAAAGCTTGCTCATGGATCCTACGTTGTGTCCCGTATTGTTACAGGGACGGTTTCATGGAGCATATTAATGGGTCTCTTCAGGTTCGGGTAGGAATTTTTGGACCCGTGAAGACCTCTAGCTGCCATGATGAGATGAGACTCTGGAATGGCGGCCATGACGAGACGAGACTCTGGAATGGTGGCCATGATGGAACAAGGTTCTGGAATGGCGGCCATCTTGGGACGAGACTCTGGAATGGTGGCGGCCTTGGAAGAGACTCTGGAAGGGCGATGGCCATCTTGAAATGAGACTCTAGAAGGGCGGCCTGCGGGCTAGCATGTGATGAGGCCTGCGTTTCCACTGGGCTGAGGACTGGGATGGTCTTAAGCGCTGACCTGAAAGATGCCTATTCAATGACAGATGCCCATTCAGTGTTCAGTAGCCTACTGTCTGGGAGTCTCTCCTGTCTCATGGTGTTTCTCATGCGTGTTTTCACATGATGCGATGCTCATCAGCTCAGTCAAGAATAACTTAAAGACATTGGCAACGTTTACTAGATGTGGACTTTCTTTGACTCTCTGAACAGTGAGTTTTTCTTGCTTGTGCCCTGAACAAGCCATTCATGTGGCCTTGGATCTCACTCATAAATTGACAAGGTTAACGGAGGCCTTTTGGTTAGACTCATGGCCATCGAGGTCCGTGCGAAATTTGAAAGGAATGGCGCTATTGTGTTTTATAGCTTATATATTGCACTGTGTTTCATACATACACACAATATTCATATCATATTTTAGATCTAATCGTTCTGCACAATTTGCCTCAAGAACCACTACTGTCAATCAAATTGTTTGTTAAATATTTGAGATTATTTAAAGAAACTACCTTTGTGAACTAGTTAAATAAAGCTGAAAAGGAGGCACCATCATTTCCAATGTATTCCTGTTTTTTATGTCGGTCTCAATATTACCAGCACGCTCGCTCTTTCTCCCTCTCTCTCTCTCCCTCCCCACTCCCTTCTTTCTCCCTCACTGACTCCTCTTCCTCATCTAAAGTATTTAAACCTGTCAGTTTTTACATCTCGAGGCAAATCAGTTGACTATGCAAGGTGAAAAGGTAAGCGCTCTTTTTTTTAACACATACTTTTATATATGTAATATGTTGTATTTGTTGCTAATAGCTTCTCACTCTTAAATATTCTGTTAAAAGTGTATCTGTTTTATTTTCAGATCAGATGACACAAATGGAAAATATTCATCTTACTGCTTGATGGACTTCAGAAAGTTGTGGACATCATTTGGAGGAAAAAAAACAACTAAAAAGCCAAGAAAAAGTATTTTCACATATAAGAGTCACAGAACTTTATGCCAGTGCAAAAGAATGAATTCTACAATGTTTCAGTACACAACAGAAGACAGATATGCAGAAGCTTTTGCAAAAAATTTCACCACTGTTCTTGTCGGGGTTGTGGTTAACTGCATCAATGGAATATTTGTTTTCACATTCTTCAAGAGTTCAATTTTCTACAATGATCCGAAATATATATTATATATTCACATGGTTATCAATGATATGCTCATGGTTTTTTTCAGTGTAAGTCTTCTTGTGATGGCTTATGCATGGCCAAAAGTTCCTGTTCCGTTCTGTGTCACACTGCTCATAATAGCCTCAACAACTCATAAGAACACTCCTCTGACTTTGGCCGGTATGGCCGTTGAGCGTTACATCGCCATCTGCAAACCACTGCATCACCATCAGATCTGCACAGTGCGCAGGACCTACATCCTTATCACTCTGATATGGGGTGTAGGAGTTTTACCTGGATTGGCTGACTTGATTCTTCTTTTAATTGTTCGTCCTCTATCTGTTTTTACAACAAGTAGTCTCTGTAGTACAACTAATGTGTATAGCACGCCGTACCATGAAGACCAGAGCAAACTTACACATGGTATTTATACATCTATTGTGTGGGTAATTCTAGTATACACATATTGTCGAGTGCTGATTGCGGCCAGAAAGGCCACCACTGATAAATCCTCAGCAAAAAAGGCCCAAAACACCATCCTGTTACATGGAGTACAGCTTCTGCTCTGTATGCTGTCCAACATTACCCCTATTATAGACAAGATTTATGGCCAACTTGTACCTACTCTACGGTCAAAAATCACCTTTTTCAATTATCTTCTTACGAACTTATTACCACGACTACTTAGCCCCCTTATTTATGGTGTTCGAGATAAACAGTTTTTGAAATACATGAAAGGACTTTTTTTGTGTAGGTTACTTAATGTAAAAGTTGAATCAACCAAGCAGTGAGCTAAAAAGGTATCATCATTTAAGCATCATTAGTAATTATTTTCTTATTCTAAGCAACAAAAAAACAACAACATCATATTTTTTATTAAGTGCTTTTCTCTTAGTCATTTTCATGTTCATTCTGATTTTGTAATTATTTCAAAGTAGAATTTAGAAAAAAAGTGTGAAAAGTGTTAAAGAATATTAAAAATCACGTTTGTAGCATTTAAAAGACTGTTTTACATTTTACAAATAAACAAGCATTGTCTCTCAAAAACATACTTGTTTTATGGAATATATCAATTGTGAAATTAAAATTGTGGCTTTATTTCTTATTTTACTTATTTCTCTATCCTTTTTTTACTTTTTTTTTTTTTTTTTGAATACATAAAAATTTGTTTATTCATAATTTATTGTATGGCCTCCATAGAGGATGTCAGGAATTATGTTTTCATTTGCAAAGCAAAATATTTCAGGGCAATTTTCTTCCCTGTAACACTTAAAACAAATAAAAATGTTTAAAAACATTTATATATTTTATTCTTGGATGCACACTGTATACATGTCTTAATAGCCTGATTAAATACACAATTTGTATACAATACACATTATGGTGTGAACATTATAGTACAGAAATGCCTAACTTGACAAAATATAAACTTGTCAAAGTTTCAACTATATGTGTCCTTTATACAGGACAAAAAGTATTCTTGTAAAATATCATAGGCCACTGTGCTGTGAAGACTCGCCTAACATTTTCCCAAAATGTTTATTGATAATCTGTTTGAAAAACAATTGATAATAAAAATAATATGCTTAATTCTTCTCTCATATATATATATATATATATATATATATATATATATATATATATATATATATATATATATATATATATATATATATATATTTTTTTTTTTTTTTTTTTCTCATTTACCTTAGGAGATTTAAACCCAAACATAAGTAGCTTTATGTTGAAGTGTAGATTGTTTATCAGTTTTATTAATAAGGTAGAGTAGCCATAGTAAACCATAGTAAGAAAAAAAGAAAAAAAAAAATCAGGGTATACCAAAATCTCACTCAATGTCTCTCCACCTTCTGCCCCTCCCTCGCCTTTTCTCTTTTCAGATGTGTATATAAAATGGTCAGTTCACTTCTGGAGTGAAGTACACTGAATTAAGAAAACTGTTTCTTTACTTAGATTTATAATAAGAGATCTGTATTGCATGCTCTACAAAAATCATATCCTTTATATTTTTATATCAGGTGACACACCTGATATCTTTGAGCTATCAACTTTCATTGATGTCATACAGTGAAAACAAGCCACAACAAAAGAAGAAGAAAATTCCTAACAGGATTTTGCATCACTGAATTGTATGAAGTGCACAAGGACAATGAACTCTACAATGCTTCAAAATAGTGCTCAAGACAAAATTCTGGATGCTTTTGTTAGAAATTTGGTCCTTGTTCTCTTTGGGATCACAATTAACTCGATCAACGGAGTGTTTGTGTTTACATTCTTCAAGAGTTCAATTTTCTACAATGATCCGAGATATATATTATATATTCACTTGGTTATCAATGATATGCTCATGGTTGGCCTCAGTGTAATTCTTTCTGTGATGGCTTATGCATGGCAAAATGTACCTCTTCCATTCTGTGTTATACTGCTAATAATAGCTGACGCAACTCATAAGAACACTCCTCTGACTTTGGCCGGTATGGCCGTTGAGCGTTACATCGCCATCTGCAAACCACTGCATCACCATCAGATCTGCACAGTGCGCAGGACCTACATCCTTATCACTCTGATATGGGGTGTAGGAGTTATACCTGGTTTGACTGACTTGATTGTCATTTTAATTGTACGTCCTTTATCTATCTTTACAACAGGTCTTGTTTGTAGCTCAACAAAGGTGTATAACACGCCATACCATGAAGAACTGAGCAAAGTTATGTCTGGGCTTTATTCATCTGTTGTGTGGGTAATTCTTGTATTCACATATTGTCAAGTGCTGATTGCGGCCAGAAGGGTCTCCGCTGATAAAACTTCAGCAAAAAAGGCCCAGAGCACCATCCTGCTACATGGAGCACAGCTTCTGCTCTGTATGCTGTCCTACATTGCTAGTATCATAGACAAGATTTCTGCTCAATTTTTATTGGCTGATCGGACAAAAGTGCCCTTTATTAATTATCTTTTAACAAACTTATTACCACGGCTGCTTACCCCACTGATTTATGGTGTTCGAGATAAACTTTTTTACAGTCACATGAAGGGGCATTTTGGATGTAAATTACTAATTGTAAGGGTTGAATCAACCAAACAATGAGCAAAAAAATGCCTCTCAATCTTGCCTTTTTTCCCCTCTTTATTTACTCTCTACTGAAAAACAATGTCATTTTTTAAGAAGTTCTTGAATATTAGACCTCATTGGTAATATATTTTCAGTGCAATCATAAATTATGAAATAAAAAAACATCAATATATTGTTTAAATCAAACTGTGGTTATAATATACATTAATAGAGATATATTTGAAGAGTTTGGTTCCAAAACGCTATAAATCCATTTTGATTAATTTGAGTTAAAATGTGAGTAAAAGTGACAGTGACAATAAATGCTGTTCATTGAACTTTCTATTCATCAAAGAATCCAGACACAAATGATCATGGTTTCCACAAGCAAATCATCAAATCATGCTATAAATTCAGCTTTGATCACAGGAATAAATTACATTTTAAAGTATATTCACACAGAAAACAGCTATTTGTTATAATATTTTGCAATATTACAGTTTTTACTGTATTTTTTTACTTAGTAGTCTAAATGCAGTCTTGGCGAGCATAAGAGACTTCTTTCAAAAACATTAAAATGGTTGCATTATTCATATACTTTATTGTCAATAAATACCTTGAGATGGCTTGAAAAACACACATAAACCATATCTTGTTGCAATCGTGTTAATAGAGTACCTCAGGGATGATGTGTTTTTGTTAGTTAGTTAGTGGTGCACGGGTTCCCTCAATCGAAAGCCTATGCATTTTTCCCATAGACTTTTGGAAAATCGCAAAAAATAAGCTCTGTGTTTATCAAAGGGTTATGACACTTGCACATTTGCATGTCTATCAAGATAATCTTTACAAGTTAACACAAAATATATACATTTTGAAGCCTAAATAAAGTCGTCAGATATAAAAAGATAACAGTAGGCTATAAACGGACTACAGCACACCATGGTCGCGGATCAACGTCACCACCACCAAGCTTCCTCAAACTGTATTTAAAAAACAAAGGTTAGACTTGATCCTATATGGCATAATTCCTATAACTACAATTGTAGAGTGTGGCACTAGCAATGCCAAAGATCTTCTTTCCTGGGAACACAGATAATAAAAATTACAAATCACTGAAATTTACTTTGTATTAAATTGTGTAAAGTGAATGAATGCAAATAAAAAGATACTGCCAAGCTTTTCTGTCAAATTACTGTTCTTTAGCCATCAATAACAATGAATTGAAGGCAACAGGACTTGTTAAATAATCATTAAATGTTTTACACAACTTTTGACGTGATGGCGCCAGGCACAACGCAAGTGTTTTTTTGCTAGTTTCAGGCTGACGTAGTTAGATTATCATTTTTACGTCCTGCAGCACATTGTTTAAATAGCAAATGCATTTGCGCCCATTTGTGCGACCATGGTCTGAAAACGAGGTGTGTTCAGGCGCATTTCTGGCTCGTTACTATATTGAGGCAACTGAAATAGACAGTGCCATTGACCAACTGAAACCTGGTCTAAACCCAATGGCGTAATATTTGTTTTGTTATTTAAAGAGTGTGTTAGTAATATTCACCTATATGTGGGTGCATAACGCGTGTAATGCTTATTACACACACACAGGGATGTGCAGCAATACAATTTTCAGTGATAAACCCTCACAATAGGTGCATTTATATGAAGCATTGTAATTTAAAAAGTCCAATCCGAATGAAAATGCTTCATATAAACACCTCAATCGGAATAAAAATGGCCAAACCGAATGATGCCGAACCGGTGGGATAAACCTTTCTAAAAACCGAACAAAATAAAAATTCTGCCACATAAACACGTTAAACCGATTACTTTGTGTCATTACGTCAAGAGGCCAGGGGTCGTCAGAATGCACAAAGGTGGAGGCAAAATCAAACTGGAGTAAAACTGAAACAACACATTTATTAAATACACTGGAGGAACTCAGTGTATCATTACTACGGACCTTTAACCACACGCTTCTGCTTTTCGGGGAAGGAGGGATGGGTAATATTGAGATGCTCCTTAGAATTGCACAGCCACCAAAAAGGTCAGATTCCTGTGCCTGTCTTTTCCTCATACCTTCCAGCAGTAATTCAAATTCACACTGTTGCTTGATTAAGAGCAACACTTTACATTAAAAAAACAGCGCACATAAGAAATAATGGAACTCCATGTTGTCGGGAATAAAAGGCGGCAAACAGGATAATGTCCCAATGTCACAAAGTCATTCCGATTGAAAGCGCCGGCACATGTTAACACCTAAGCGAATTGATAATGTCTCATGTAAACAGTCCACCAAATCTTTCAATCGGAATGACAAAAAATTGTACATGTAAATGTGGCTAATGACTATTTTGTTAATAACCCTCTGTCATTTCGACTGTCTGTGGGCAGGGACACAAAAATGCGGAAGTATAATCAATAGTTTTCATGAAAGCCCTGGAGCTATCAAAAGTGCTCGCACCATGCATTCTTTATGCCTCCATCCCTTTCTCTCTCATGCTTTTTTTTAACCCTCCTCTTTTACATCTTAAATGAGCATATATATACTTGTCCGTTTACACCTGGAGCAAAACAATTTACTAAGCAAACTGAGAAGGTAAGTTGTTCACTCTTTCAGCAATGTGTTTAATTTTATGTTCCTCATATAATTGATAACCCGCTAAATGTTTCTCGTTTAATTTTCATTTCAAATCTTCAGGATAAAGAAGATCGGATTTCAGCATGATGTACTTTGGACAGCCATCAAGATCTTTTTAAGGAAAAGAAGAGCGACAACAACAAGAGTCAAAAATCTTACTTCAAAAGAAAAAAGGATTTTCACTTGCATTAAACTGCATTTGACACCAGTGCAAAAGCACAATGAACTCTACAATGCTTTTATATAATCTACAGGAAAGATATGCAGATGCTTTTGCAAAAAATTTTACCATAGTTTTGCTTGCAGTCATAATTATCTCCATTAATGGAGTGTTTGTTCTCATTTTTTTTAAGAGTTCAATTTTCTACAATGATCCGAGATATATTTTATATATTCACTTGGTTATCAATGATATGCTCATGGTTTGCTTCAGTGTAATTCTTTTTGTGATGACTTTTGCATGGCAAACTGTACCTCTTCCATTCTGTGTTATACTGCTAATAATAGCCTCAACAACTCATAAGAACACTCCTCTGACTTTGGCCGGTATGGCCGTTGAGCGTTACATCGCCATCTGCAAACCACTGCATCACCATCAGATCTGCACAGTGCGCAGGACCTACATCCTTATCACTCTGATATGGGGTGTAGGAGTTTTACCTGGATTGGCTGACTTGATTCTCCTTTCAATTGTTCGTCCTTTATCTATCTTAACAACAACTACTTTCTGTAGTTCGGCAGTTCTTTATAACACAGTGTATAATGGAGAACTAACCAAATTTATGAATGGGCTATATACATCTGTTGTGTGGGTAATTCTTGTATTCACATATTGTCGAGTGCTGATTGCGGCCAGAAGGGTCTCCGCTGATAAATCCTCAGCAAAAAAGGCCCAGAGCACCATCCTGTTACATGGAGTACAGCTTCTGCTCTGTATGCTGTCCTACATTACTGCTGTCATAGACAAGATGTTTGTCCCACTTGCACCAGTTGATCGGGCAAGACTAACCTTTTTAAATTATCTTCTAACAAACATATTGCCACGACTGCTGACTCCCCTGATTTATGGTGTTCGTGATAAGCATTTTTACAAGCACATGAAGGCACTTTTTCCATGCAGATTATTCTTTGTAAAAGTTGAATCAATCAAACAATGAGCAAAAAAGGGCAACATTACTAACTGCACAACTTGTAACTGATCAGCAGAAGAAAATTGTCTTATTCAATTATCTTATTACAAACATTGTACCAAGACTTCTTACACCACTGATTTATGGTGTTCAGGATAAACATTTTTAGAATCATATTAAGGGACTTTTTTCATGCAAATTACCTATTGTAAATTTTGACACAACCAAATAATGAGCAAAAATGACTTTTGCTAGTTTGTTTTCTTTTTTTTTTTAATTCTGCATTTTAGATAGACCAATTTACTGATAATATCCATCTTTATTAATGCTTAAAATTGCATTAAGCCTGTAGCTCAGCTGGTAGAGTGTGATTCAGCAGCGTAGCCAGAAAAGTGACTCTGGGTGTGCATCAGAAAAACTGGGTGTGCCATATGTATTGTCTGATTAATGTGCAACCGGACAAAGTAAATTGTTGTAGGGGGGTCTGGGAGTATCCTCCCCCATTTTCGGGATTTCAACGACGCATTCTGGTGCACTCTGACAAGAAAATATTTGGAAAAAACAACATTTGCTTTAAGTAAAAACAAACAAAAAAATTATTGACGGCTGGGCATTGACACCAATTTCACCAGTGGATTTGATTTTGATTCTGAAGCTTGTGGTTTGATTTTGATTTGATTTCCTTGATTCATTATTGACTAATTTGGGGCCCGTCAGGTACAGCAAATTTCCTCAAAGAAAAAAATCTCTCTCAACACTGTAAACCATACAGGGAACCACAGCTGGTAGCCTACATCACTATTATATTAAAGATTAATTTATTTGTAAGCTACTTACATATAAATAACACAGTTTTTATAATAACGTTATAATAAAAACAAAATTATGACAATTATATTTCTACTCATTTTTATATAGACCTAAACATTTAAATGGTGGCTGTCATAAAACAGATTTATACACTCAATATTGAAGCACATGTTAAGCACAAATACAATGAATATGCAATAATGCATATATTTAGCAAAATGCTCCTCTCGAAGTTCATTTTTGTAGCTGACTGATGCGTTTTTGGACATTGAAGGGCTTTTCTGAGGTAAATGTGACGGTAAATTTCACATTATTACAATATGTTTTAATGACACCTTTCCACAGTTGAAACATGAACATGTAAGATGACATGATACGGATTTTGGTAAGCTCTACTATATCTTTCAACATACCTTTGGATGTTCATTCATGTTTATTACATGTGGAGGAGATGGTCTTTTCACGCCCGCTCTGCATAAACTGAAGCGCTTATAGCGCTACAAGCCACAGAGAGCCAAGAATGATCGCGACAGCTCGAGAGACGTCTATGGTCTCACTCCAGTCTATGGGAAAGTAGCCCATTTTCGATACTTGTGAGGTTTGTTGTGCTTGCAATTTCACCTGGACCTATTTTAGGTGTGCCAGCTGCCACTTTGGGTGGCACCGGCAAACCCTGGCACACCCGTGTCTACGCCACTGGTGTGATTATTATGATTACAGGGGCAAATTATTGATTAATAAAGGCTTAAGATTTTTAAACTAATATATTTTGACATTTGCATCACATAACCAGTTTCATATGTAGCTATGGCTTCTATAATAAGCTCAGTAGGTCACTTGGTACAGCATTGCACCGCTTGTGTACGATGTCTGAGTCATGAAAAAAAGCTCAAAGACCATTGCTATTTTTCTCACATTTACTTTTGTTTACACTGTTGGTTTAGGTTAGGTTTATGGTATGGTTAGTGTATGTGGTACGTTATTTTCAAATGCGATAAAATAAACCTTTTAGTGTTACTCATGGGACATTTCATTTCCGATCTACCATGATATATATGTAGGTGCTACAACATCCAACTAGGGTTTGAAATGAACACCGATGATAACATCCAAATGCATACATGTGTACTCACTATAGCCAGTGTGAATTCTTTATGCTTGTCTTATTGTCCATAATTTATCTCATTAATGTATTGGGTTATAGGAAACACGCATTATACGGTATGACGCAGATACGATTCAAGCGTAAGTGGCACGTTTACAAGTGGAGTTTGTAGTGTTTCACTCATGTGCAGCATCCTTAAGTGCAGGTTTAGGTTATTGACGACGCATATCATGATTCTATGTTTAATGCAGAAGATTTCTGTATGTGTTGCAACTATTTCTGGCATTAAAGGTGATAGAGAGGATTTTTCCGTCGACTGAGAATCCAAAGACTGAGTTACTGAGTTTTTGAAATGAGCACATGCGTAAGAATAGCCCCCCTCCTTCACAGCTCATTTCAAAGGAACGCCTCCCAAAACTCGTGCACGAGTATTGGAACACGAGTGTTTAACACCGGCATTCGCTGTGTCTTGTTTTTTGGATTCATTATGTCGGACTCACCGCAGATAACTCATAATCTGCAGTTGTTATTCCTGTCTCCTGACAAAAACATTGCATGCAGCGCCTGTGGAGTTACTGGAGAGCGCAGCCACGCTCGGCTCTCACAAGGAACGTCACGGCAGTGATTGACAAGCCAGAGGGCCAATAGTTTACACGATGATCGCGTAAACGATTGGCTGATTTTTTTAAGGCCCTACCTCGTGCACAGATGTATATTAATATTATTACTTTCAGTGCACCTAAAGACAGTTTCAAGTAATATTGCAAAAATGTATAAAACAAAACATCATCTTTAGCACCTTTAAGCCAGTATTACTGCATTTTGCGATCTGTGTATTTAATCATTTCTTCACATCTAACACTTGCGCTTTCGCAGCTAGCACAGTTACCCATTGTTAGATCAAAATCTCAATAATAGGTAGAATATTTGTAATTCCAGTCATCAGTTAAGAAACAGGCGCCTCAACCCCTGTGATGTGTGGCAGCAGCAGCGCGAGGCCTCGGGAGAATGACCAAGCAGACACAGATCAAGTGTGGTACAAAGCATTCTCAGATTTATTCAGGAAGAAGGGTCATATTTATAGACATAGGTTAAACAACAATCTCCAGGATGGCTTGAGCATCCAATCATACGACTTAAGAATCAAACCTTACCATGTATGGCATTTCAAGAACAATAATAACAAATAAGAAAATGTATGTGCGTAAATGTGTGTGTGTCTTCAAGTTCTGGTTGTGTGTGAGAGTGTCAGTGTGTCCAAGGACTGCTACTTCTTGTTTTGTCTAGGTAGGTACATGAGCTGCACAATGGAAAAATCCCAAGACACAGAGAAAGTCAGAAAGTGAAGCCCAAGAAATAAGAAAATATTTAACACCCATGAACTTTCAGTAATGTTAAAAATTTACAGTCACAGTATCTCACAGAAGTGAATACACCCCTCACATTATGGTAAATATTTTATCTTATCATATGACAACACTGAAGAAATGACACTTTGCTACAATGTACGGTAGTGAGTGTACAGCTTGTATAACAGTGTAAATTTGCTGTCCCCTCAAAATAACTCAACACACAGAATTTAATGTCTAAAACTCTGGCCACAAAAGTGAGTACACCCTTAAGTGAAAATGTCCAAATTGGGCCCAAAGTGTCAAGGTTTTGTGTGGCCACCATTATTTTCCAGCACTGCCTTAACACTCTTGGGCACGGAGTTCACCAGAGCTTCACAGGTTGCCACTAGAGTCCTCTTCCACTCCTCCATGGCAACATCACAGAGCTGGTGGATGTTAGAGACCTTGCGCTCCTCCACCTTCCATTTGAGGATGCCCCACAGATGCTCAATAGGATTTAGGTACCCTCAGCTTCTTTAGCAAGGCAGTGGTCGTCTTGGAGGTGTGTTTGGGGTCGTTATCATGTTAGAATACTGCCCTGCGGCCCAGTCTCCGAAAGGGGGGGAATAATGCTCTGCTCATTCATGGTTCCCTCAATGAACTGTAGCTCCCCAGTGCCAGCAGCACTCATGCAGCCCCAGACCATGACACTCCCACCACCATGCTTGACTGTAGGCAAGACACACTTGTCTTTGTACTCCTCATCTGGTTGTCGCCACACATGCTTGACACCATCTGAACCAAATAAGTTTATCTTGGTCTCATCAGACCACAGGACATGGTTACAGTAATCCATGTTCTTAGTCTGCTTGTCTTCAGCAAACTGTTTGCAGGCTTTCTTGTGCATCATCTTTAGAAGAGGCTTCCTTCTGGGACGACAGCCATGCAGACCAATTTGAAGCAGTATGTGGCGTATGGCCTGAGCACTGACAGGCTGACCCCCCACCCCTTCAACCTCTGCAGAAATGCTGGCAGCACTCATATGTCTATTTTCCAAACTCAACCTCTGGATATGACGCTGAGCATGTGCACTCAACTTCTTTGGTCGACCATGGCGAGGCCTGTTCTGAGTGGAACCTGTCCTGTTATGAGAAAGAACCAAATTGCATATCACAGCTATGCAGATGACACTCAGATTTACCTAGCCCTATCACCTAACGACTACAGCCCCATTGACTCCCTGTGCCAGTGCATTGATGAAATTAAAAATTGGATGTGTCTAAACTTCCTTCAGTTAAACAAAGACAAAACTGAAGTCATTGCGTTTGGAAACAAAGATGAAGTTGAACATGTACCTTCACTCTAGGGGTCAAACAACTAAAAATCAAGTCAGGAATCTTGGTGTGATTTTGGAGTCAGACCTGAGTTTCAGTAGCCATGTAAAGACAATAACTAAATCAGCGTATTATCATCTCAAAAATATTGCAAGAATTAGATGCTTTGTCTCCAGTCAAGACTTAGAGAAACTTGTTCATGCTTTCATCACCAGCCGGGTGGATTATTGTAATGGGCTCCACACTGGTCTTCCCAAAAAGACCATAAGACAGCTGCAGCTCGTACAGAACGCTGCTGCCAGGATTCTGAGCAGAACCTGAAAACATGAACACATCACACCAGTCCTCAGGTCCTTGCACTGGCTTCCAGTTGCATTTAGAATTGATTTTAAAGTACTGTTACTTGTTTATAAATCACTCAATGGCCTAGGACCTCAATACATTGCAGATATGCTCATAGAATATAAACCTAACAGATCACTCAGATCATCAGGATCAAGTCATTTAGAAATACCCAGGGTTCACTCAAAGCAAGGAGAGTCTGCTTTTAGCTGTTATGTCAGCCGCAGCTGGAACCAGCTTCCAGAAGAGATCAGGTGTGCTCCAACAGTAGCCACATTCAAATCCAGACTCAAAACACATCTTTTTATCTATGCATTTGCTGATTGAGCACTGTGCTATGTCCGAATTGTTTGCACTTTATTTTATACGTATTATCTTTTTATTCTTTTAATTCCTTTTCATGTTTTTATTTAATTTTTAATGTATTTTATATCTTTTATGTATCATCTTGTTATTCTGACTTTTAATGCATTATTGCTGTCTGGCTGAAAGAGCTGGGAGAATTAGGAAGAAATTGATTAGGTTAAAATTTGGTAAATTTGACAAACCATGGGGAAATTTAAACAGTGGTGCATGGTTAAGATATCTCTGGATTACAGTCAGGACACTTTCCACAGGGGGACATTTCCAAAGGGGAAATTTGAACTGCGTTCCATAGGTAAGATATCTCCGGAAGGGGGATTAGGGCTGTGTGGTGCAGTTTGAGGTGTCTTGGCAAAAGGGGAGATTGAAACTATGTTTATCAGTTTGAAGTGCCTTAACAGGTAGCAGTCTTGTTGGATGAGGAAGATTCATTCTGATCTGCTCTGATGAATAGATCTGTTTAGATCCAACTCTGATGGACGACAACAACAACAAGAACAACAACAACAACAAACTCCCTGAGACTTCCTAGCTCTTCCATCCAGATAGCAAAATTCTCTGTTTTTACTGTTATTTCTATTCCTTATGTTCTATTTTTATTATTCTTTTTATGTAAAGCACTTTGAATTACCATTGTGTATGAAATGTGCTATACAAAAAAAATTGCCTTGCCTTGCCTTGCCTTGTTAAACCGCTGTATGGTCTTGGCCACCATGCTTCAGCTCAGTTTCAGGGTCTTGGCAATCTTCTTATAGTCTATGCCATCTTTATGTAGAGCAACAATTCTTTTTTTCAGATCCTTGGAGAGTTCTTTGCCATGAGGTGCCATGTGGAACTTCCAGTGACCAGTATGAGAGAGTGATTTAAATTTAACACACCTGCTCCCCATTCACACCTGAGACCTTGTTTTATGGCTAAACTTTATCATTCAACTGAACTGTGTGCATCCATTTTAGTCACTTATTCTTCCTCTGTGTATGCAATATTGAAGAATTTAAAACCAGTAATGTAGAATCTTTCCAGTACTTTCTGTGTTTTTTATATTTATTTTTATCCATTACCATGCCAAACACTCCAAGAGTAGTCATGACAGAAATACAAAGAGGCAGTCCTGGGGGGAGGGATGGTGGGCCAGGCCCATGCAGGGGAATGGGAGGACCTGGGCATGGCAGAGGCAGGCCTGGACCATGGGAGGACCTGGGCCGTGGAGTGTGGGAGGACCTGGGTCATGGAGCGTGGGAGGACCTGGGTCGTGGAGCGTGGGAGGACCTGGGCCGTGGAGCGTGGGGGGACCAGGACCATGGAGCGTGGGAAGACCTGGGCCATGGAGCGTAGGAAGACCTGGGCCTTAAAGCGTGGGGTCCCGGTGCACTGGAGGACCTGGGCCATGGTTTAGTGGTGTACCAAGCTCTGCAGCCGCAGCCCCAAAAAATACTTGGGGAAAACTAGGGCAGGTTTTATGAGAGGGGGCTCTGGTGTGGCAGGTGTGGCAGCCATGGCGTGGTAGGGCTCTGGCGTGGCAGCCGTGGCGAGACGATGCTCTGGCATGGCATGATGCTGGCGTGGCATGATGCTGGCGTGGCATGACACTGGCGTGGCGGCCAACTCAGGCGAGACACTGACGTGGCGGCCATCTCGGGGCGAGACACTGGTGCGAAACGGCCGGCGGCCTTGAGTGTGAAACGGCCGGCGGGCCTGAGTGTGAAGCGGCCGGCAGGCCTGAGTGCGAAGTGGCCGGCGGGCTTGAGTGCGAAGCGGCTGGTGGGCCCGAGTGCAAAGCTGCCGGCGGGCTTGAGTGCGGAGCGGCCAACCCCGGGCGAGACACTGGCGTGGCAGGCATGACAGGCATGACGGGAGCAGGCACTGGCGTGGCAGGCATGGCGGGAGCAGGCCCAGGCGTGGCAGGCATGGCGGGAGCAGGACCAGACGTGAACAGGCCCTGATCTGGGAGGCATGCCAGGAACAGGCCTTGGCATGGCAGACACGGTGTGAACAGTCTGTGGTCTGGCTGGCTTGGAGTGAACTGGACTTGGCGTGACGACGTGAATAACTCCTGACATGATGGACGGGATGTGGAGACTCCCTGGTGTGATGGATGCTGTAGGGTTGCGAGGCTCCTCATCTGCAAGACCCACAGTGAATGATGAACCACTTAGCACAAGGGCATGATCTATATATTCCTCCAAGGACCAGTGAATCTTTCCGCCAGGAAGCCATGAACGTACAGGTTCATTCAGTCCATGTCGAAAAATGTCTTTAAGCGCCATATCATTGAAGGCCACATGACAGCATAGGTCACAAAAATCTTGAACTGAAAACCACATGACCATAAACACCCAATGAGAACATGACACATGGACTAAGGGAGAACATGAGGAGCAAGGGAAGCATGACACAACAAGCAACATAAATCAAACTACAAAATAAAAGACATGAAGTACAAAACATGAACATAAAACCAAAACACCCATGACAATTACTTGTCCACTTTGGCTCAGATAATGATGGCGGAGGATTTGGTGCGCAACAGACCCTGAGCATCACTGACAAATATCTTATTTTGTAAAATGGATGGTCAGTACTGCCGCTCCCAGAATTGTCGCTATTTTATTTACCGGTGTGAAAATTTTCTCAACATGAATACCATATACCATGCCAATACCATCCCAAACACTCCCAAGAGTTGTCATGACAGAAATAATATTTTTCTCTCTTTCCTTCCCTCCCTCTCATCTCTCTTGTGCTTCTTTTTTTCTCCCCCTCTCTGAAATGTGTATATAAACTGGTCTGTTTACGTCTGGAGCCAAAACTAACTAAGCAAATTGAAAAAGTAAGTTGTCTTTATTTTTTGTTTTTAAATAATACTTTCTTTCGCTTACAATTGTAACCTACTATATATTTATCCTTTTTTCATTTCTATATCAGATTAAATAAATTGAAAAATCTTAAATATGATCTTATTGCAGCTGGATGTACTTTTGACAGCCATCAAGATCGTTGGAAGGAAAACAAGAACAACAGTCAAGAATTTAAAAAACCACCAGTGAACAAGGACAATGAACTCTACGATGTATCTATATAGTGTCCAAGAAAGATTTTCTGATGCTTTCGCAAAAAATTTCACCGTTGTTCTTCTTGCTGTCATAATTCTATCCATAAATGGAGTGTTTGTATTGACATTTTTTAGGAGTTCAATTTTCTACAATGATCCAAGATACATATTATATATTCACTTGGTTATCAATGATATGCTCATGGTTTTTATCAGTGTAATTCTTTCTGTGATGGCTTATTTATGGCAAAATGTACCTCTTCCATTCTGTGTTATACTGCTAATAATAGCCTCAACAACTCATAAGAACACTCCTCTGACTTTGGCCGGTATGGCCGTTGAGCGTTACATCGCCATCTGCAAACCACTGCATCACCATCAGATTTGCACAGTGCGCAGGACCTACATCCTTATCACTCTGATATGGGGTGTAGGAGTTTTACCTGGTTTGGCTGACTTAATTCTGCTTTCAATTGTTCGTCCTTTATCTGTTTCTTTAACAGCTACTTCTTGTGGTGCATCAATTCTGTACAGTTCACCATACCATGAAGTACAGTCCAGATTTATGAATGGCCTTTACTCATCTGTTGTGTGGGTAATTCTTGTATTCACATATTGTCGAGTGCTGATTGCTGCCAGAAAGGCCACCACTGATAAATCCTCAGCAAAAAAGGCCCAGAGCACCATCCTGTTACATGGAGCACAGCTTTTGCTCTGTATGCTGTCCTACATTACTGCTGTCATAGACAAGATGTTTGTCCCACTTGCACCAGTTGATCGGGCAAGACTAACCTTTTTAAATTATCTTCTAACAAACATATTGCCACGACTGCTGACTCCCCTGATTTATGGTGTTCGCGATAAGCATTTTTACAAACACATGAAGGCACTTTTTTCATGCAGATTATGCATTGTAAAAGTTGAATCAATCAAAGAATGAGCAAAAAAGGGCAACATCATTAGATGTTTCATAAAAATGCATCACAATTGTTGTTAAAGCATGCATAATTCTTCATGCCTTTGTAAGTGTACTAGATGAATGTTTTGCAACACTGGTGTAAATGTGAAACCTAAGAACATGTACTGCCATGTTGTTATGCCATAAATTAACAGTGTTCTTTAATTGTCAACAATACTTTGTTTTACGTGATTTTTAAAATGACTAAATTAATCCATGTCTTAAAATGGCACATACGAAAGTAAAGAAATGTAAGTAATGTTTACATTAAAACATACAGTAAATAATTTTGAGCTGGCGGACCATAATTAACTGTACAGTGCCCTAAAGCTGTAAATCTTGTGTAGTTTTCCTATACAGTTGTTTGTATTACCAAAATGTTTCAGTTTAGCTGTGTACAATAAAAATAGTCCAAAGATATGTTAAAACTACAATTATGCTTCTGTAGTAAATGCAATATTATCAACAAAACAAAATAATAGTGCAAAATAAAGTGCAGACAACCTTTTTTTTAATATTACCAAATATTAACACTCTAAATTTTTTATTAAGTATGGTTTACTGTCTGTTTAGGTCCAGATTGCATTATATTTACTTCTGTTAGAATTTCCCAAAAGGTGATCTAAATATATTTTACTTTTACAGTGTTGTTTTGAATTGCATTCTGTCTTTTTTCTTGTTTTTGATCGTTGTTTATTATTATTATTATTATTAATAATACTTTTAAATCATTTTAATATATATATTTTCCCCTTACGACTCTCTGTTTTCTGCTTTAATACAATATTTTGGATGAATACATTTACAAGGAAGAAGTCTGCTTCAGGGTTGAGATGTAAACAATTACAAAACAGGCAAATCTTAATCACAGCAACCACATACAGGTATCATTGAGACAAGATATGCTGACCCCATGTGGTAACCCTAAGAAGTTCAAGTACAACTGACAACCACCTCCACCAAGTGCTGTTTTGATTTGTATAATTTAATTTTGCAGTAAGCAATGAATAGAAATTACAAATACAAAGATTATGAAAGTTTTATCAATGCAGTTACATTATAGTACATTAGGTTGTATAGATGAACACGCTAAAACATAATTTGTGTTGAAAAAAAAACCTATACTGCATAGATTTAATTTGAATACTTTTTTTGTTTTGTTTTTTGTTTACATCATTCAAATGTCATTTACTCGAGTATAAAAATGGCAGTCACTCCTGGTTACTATCATAGATCACAGTTAGAAGAGGGTAAGCCCACAAAGTAACATGCAAAAAGTAAATAGTTACAACCGCAACAATTTGAACCAATTTTGTCCATTTTGCAGAGTAAAATGGACAAGAGAGTCAGTTTGGTACCATCCACAATGCATCCTGGGTACCTAGCAGTACTGCAATACTAATGCATCAGATATAAGGTATATTCAAGGAACACATTCACACACACAATCTTTGATTCAGTAGATCACACTTACAAATAATCAGATAGAGTAAAGAGTACGCATATTTGGCTTGCTGTCCAAGAAGAGGGCTCTGAGCTGTGTAGTTTGGCCCAAAGCCAGAGTACTCCCCCTGTATTATATAGCAACCAGCTAAGAGTGAGGAGTCTGGGTGGTGGAGGATGCTGAAAACTGTTGAGGAATGTATATAGTCCTCCTCTCATGCTGATTGAATAGACGTGTTAGTTGCTGATTGGAACGAAGTGTTGATTGGATAGATAATTTAAAGAAAGATTTGAAAGTATAGCCGTCTGCTCTCTAATTGCTCTCACAGTACTTTGATGTCATACGATCAATATGTCACAGCGTATCCTTTTAGCTGAATTAAAAGAATGCAAACTTTTTTGTAGTAGATTGTCGCTTGTCGGTAGTGCTGTGTGTGTGTGTGTGTGTGTGTGTGTGTGTGTGTGTGTGTAGAGAGAGTTTAACAGCACTGTTTCTGTGAAAATCAATAGTATTATTAAAATATTAGTAAGGTTACTAATTTGTTTGCCTGGAAAATCCAGCCTCACCACTGTACCAGAGGATGAGTCTGATCGGCCATTGAATCAATTCGATTTCTAGGGCGGAGCAAATCCGAGCAAACAGGAAGTGGAGTAAACCAATCAGAGAAGGGCAGATATGTTATTAGCAAAGCGACAAGAGAGTCAACAGCGAAAAGTAAATAATCAATGTGTTTTTGGTCATTTAAAACTGAATTCACGGCTGAATAGAACAAACTCTCAAGTCTCCCGTGCGCAGTCTTTGTTGATATTGAAGGGACTTTCGCCACACTAGAGTGACGCAGTTTGCGTCACTGAAATAAACGAATCTGATTGCACGGTACGTTTTGGAGTTGACTCGAATCGCGATGGAGGGCACACTGATATATCTTGTAGATATATATCAGTCTGGCCTTGCCAGGCAACTAATTTGTATGGTTATTCACTAGAGCTGATTATGGCAATAATTGTGCTGAAAGTAGACAGTAGAATGACAGTAGAATGTCTATGACAATGATGGTATAGTGCTTGTTGTGGCAATGCTCAGATTGCAATATTTACTAACTTAACATTATGAATTGTTGTCATATTTTGTAATGCAAAGACTCTGAAACACTACCACAAACTACACAATAAAAGGAAAATTAATAAAATATATAATGAATGGAGAAGCTTCAGACAAACTGCACTGTATTTGTCAATTAATTAAAATATTCTTTGTGTTACTTTGCATTGCAAATATTCCACTGTCATGAAAGTAACAGCAAATGTTTGAATAGGCAAATTTACAGTGATGCAATGACCAACATACTTAATATTCATAATCTCTACCCTTTCCACAATCCATAAATAACACATGAGCACATAAAGTATAACTGTACTGATTAAAACTCATGTGAGCTTCAGCTGCCCACAATCCAGAACCGGTTCTTCTACTACAAGGTAAGGCTATCTACAAGACTTTTTTAGGCTAAGCCTAGAATAGGACACTTCTTAAACACTTTCTTCTCTTTCTGATCCAGATTCATCCTCATTAATGACCGGAAAATGAATTCAACGATCTGGATTGTGGATAGTTATGAAGAAGCTCTTGCTAAAAACATTGTGATTGTTTGCCTTGCTCTTATCATTAATGTCATTAACGGAATGTTAGTAGTGACTTTTTTTTCTAATACAATGTTTTCAAGAGACTCCAGATACATTTTATACATTCACCTGGTAATCAATGACATGCTCATGATATTTCTATCAGTGATTTTATATGTGTTGTCCTATGCTTCACCACTTGTAAATGCTTCAGTGTGTTGCATATTGGTGGTTCTTGGTGCAACCACCTTTATGATCACTCCTTTGAATCTGGCTGGTATGGCCATCGAAAGGTTCATTGCGATCTGTAAACCACTGCATCACTCTCAGATTTGCACTCCACAACGAACCTACATCTTTTTATGTTTGCTATGGGTTTTAGGAGCTATACCTTCTCTGTCAGATATCATTATTTTATTTTCAATTCAGCCCATATCTTCCTTCAGGTCTCTTGTACTTTGCTATCCATTCAGTTTGTTCCCTTATAAAGCCCACCAGGATCGCACCACTGCTTCACAAGTCATCTATATGGCTTTGGTGTGGATAATTCTCATTTATACTTATTGCAGAGTCCTGTTCACTGCCAGAAAGGCAGTTTCAAAGGGTTCAGCTAATAAGGCTCGGAGTACTATACTGTTGCATGGTGTCCAGTTACTTCTTTGTATGCTTTCCTATATCGCTCCTGTTTTGGATATGATTGTCACTCCTTTCTTTCCTTTTCACAGAACTAAGATCACTTTCTTTAATTATCTAATCACAAATATTATACCAAGATTACTAAGTCCTTTGATATATGGTGTCCGAGACCAGAAGTTTGTGAAGCAAATGAAGGAATACTTTACTTGTAAAGTTATTATTGTAAGGATTGTGCCATCAAAATTTTGATTTTTATTTAGCTACATTTTAATTAAAAACAAAATGTATATTTGCATTTCTGTTTATGACATTTGCATTTGAGAATCTTTACAGTGCATGGCCTAAAAATTTTTAGACAAACTTGAAAGTGTATGAAAGTGATTGAAGAAGATAACAAAATATCAAACGTGGCATACAAACAAATGGTGAATCAACTTTGCTCAGAACTAACTTCACTTTTCTGAGTCATTTCGTTCAATGTCATTTAATCAGCTGGTGTTTTGGTGATTTTTAGTGGAAATCAGTTCTCCTGAAGTTCACACAGTAGTTAATCACATTAACTATGGAAATGATCATTAAGAAATCACAACTACAAATTTTGTCTTTATTTTGAACAGTATCTATTGTTTTATCAATTAAAATGTCTTCATAGCCAAACTAGTTTTAAAATGAACAATTTGGGAAACTCCTTATTAATGTTGATGATAGTACTGTATTATGATTAATATTTTTAATAAAATATATAGCAGTGTAAATTCCGAGGGTGGTTTGTACCAATAAGACACTATCAAAAACATTGTTTTTTGATGCATTTATCAATTTTGAGATTTTGGGCTTTTTGCATTTTCATAAAGGGTTTTTTTTTTTTTTTGTATGTACTTATCTGTAGATTTCACTGTATATATCTTTAAAAACTTTCTCAAAAATATATATTTTTTTTCAAAATGAATTTTCTCTTCCACAGTACTTATATCAAACTTTATAGTTTTATTCCTATCTATATTCCAAATGTTTTTTACAGAGGGGGTTTGCTCATATATAATGGCCTGATTTTATACATTTTATTCCGAAAGAATGGTGAAAATTTATTTTTTTCTGGCTGTTGACAGTATTTTATTATTTATGGAGTAATAAAAAATAGATATCCAAAAACCCCTCTGTAAAAACCTTTTGACACTAATATGTAAATAAATAAATAAATAAACAACAATTTTGAACCTGACTTCATCCAATGTTCAGTTTTTTGTTCCATAAATGTATGCAAATTGGTGCATATTCAATTAGATAATGCATCACTTGCATATTGAAACATAACATTTCAGAAAACTTGTAATACAGAAAATGTTTGCAATTCTTGATGTAATCAATTAACTGGGGAAGTATGGTGATATCTATTAGTTTTACCCTATTCACCTGGGGTGTCTTGTCTTAATCTTAAATCTAGATTAAATCTAGGTTTATAATAATTCTGTTGCACAAAACTTTAAACATTTGGAATGATCACTCGCTCCTGACCACCAATCAGCAGGGATTGGAGTCTAACTTGCGGCTGCATCTCTGCATACGATTACGTCATTAGTAGGGGTGTGACGAGACAGGTATCTCACGAGACGAGACTCGAGATTGAGTTCACGAGACAAGACAAGATGGTGAAATACGTGACTAGAAAAAAATATTATTCAAGTGTATTTGAAATGTTTTAACTAATCATCTTGTAATAAATGTCATTTCAGTTTTACTTTCTGAGTATGAATAGAGTGCCCCAGGGATGACGCGTTTTTGTAGGCAAAACCCGGAAGCGAGTTAGCATTGTAGGACTTCCGGTTCTAACGCCGTAAAGTCTATGGGTTTTTTGTATGGGTTTTTGCTAAATCGCCTGAAATAAGGTCTGTGGTTAACAAAGCCTCTAAATACTTTCACGTTTTGATCTATGACATAAAACACACCAGTTATAACCCACTTATGATTTTTTTAACTTTTACTGTGTCTTAAAATCGGCATTTGCTAACAAGTTGCTAAAAGGGACTACTTCCTTTGGCGGGGACTTTACACGTCATCATTAAAAACGGGACATTTGGACAGCATTTCTCATGAAAAAGTAGAAAAGTATTCATAACAGCACAGATCATAATCAGTGAGCATGTTTTTAAATAAAGTTGTTTTTTTAAATACAGTTTGAGGAAGCTTGGTGGTGACGACGTTGATCCGCGACCATGGTGTGCTGTAGTCCGTTTATAGCCTACTGTTAGCTTTTTATATCTGATGACTTTATTTAGGCTTCAAAATGAATAAATGTTGTGTTAACTTGTAAAGATTATCTTGATAGACAAAACGTGTAAGTGTCATAACCCTTTGTTAAACACAGAGCTTATTTTCTGCGATTTTCCAAAAGTCTATGGGAAAAATGCATAGGCTTTCCACCGACAGAACCTGTGCGCCACTAACTTCCGGGTTGGCCTACAAAAACGCATCATCCCTGGGGCACTCTATTATCATATGCAGTAAAAGACAATATTCAAACACTGTAAAAGGTTTTGTCACTAACTCAACTGACTGACTTCTCTTCTGTATGATTTCAGTCTCTTCAGACCTTACTGTACATGATTTATTAACTTCTACAACTTTTGACTCTAACTGAACTCCTTTCCACAAACTGATCATAGAAATAGAAACAGTATAAATGAAAATATTAACACTTTACAATAAGGTCTCATTTATTAACATTAATGTATTAACCAACATCAACTAACAATGAGCAATATATTTGCTACAGTATTTATTATTCTTTGTTTATGTTAAAAATAGTCATTCATTGTCAGTTCATGATAGTTCACAGTGCATTAACTAATGTGAACAAATGAAACCTTTTTGTTTGTGCTTAATAAGATTAAGAGAAAACTGTTATTCATTTTTATGGTAACACTTTACAATAAGTGCAACCATAATCGCACTCTGTCAATATTCAAAGTGCAAATAAGACCAATTTTGTTTTGATACAGAGCTGAGAGATGGTTACAACTACACTGGCCAGCCTAAAATAACTTTCATATTATATGTGTATTCATCAGGGAGCCGCTCTCAAAATGCGGGGTATTCAAATCGCGTTTGAAAGCTCGCTTGTTTACTTTCACTTTCAGCGATCGCTCGTAACTCTGTAAATATGAAGTTGCGGCAACCGTTATCCAACTGAATTAAATGTTTTTTGTTAAATACAAAGCAAAACGATAGTGGAGGCGTAATGTAAACGTAGCGGTGGCAGATTCTTTCCTAATCATCCTAACACTCTGTCGTGGCAACATCACGAGACTACTTTTCGCCTTGACGAGAAATCTCGTCACAGTTTAGTTTGGCCAGAGTATGTCAGCTCTCCAGAACCAGCATCTGAACACATGCAAATCAAATCTGCTCTACTAACAACAACTGAGCGACAAAGACAGCTGACTCAGGGTCTCTGCTTATACTGCGATGGTAAGGGACATATTATTTCTCCACATCCCGATTGTACTCCTTGTCCCATGGTGAGTGTGGTTCACAGCCCCCTATCAACTCTACACCACTCACCACTATAGTCTGTCTTACTGCCTCTAATGTCTTTGTTTCAGTCAGTGCCCTCATTGACTCTGGGTCAGCCAGCAACTTCATATCTGGAGAGCACTGCCATTATCTAAAGCTCAAAAAAACCTGTTATGAAACACAAAACAAGGTTCACTCAATACAGAGTATGCCGCTAAGGTGACACTACTGTGTCAGGCCCTTAAAGTTGGTGGATTCCATTAACTTTCTGGTTCTGGAGAAGTCCACCGCTGACAGAATCCTAGGGTGTCCTTGGCTCATATAACATCACCCAGTGCTATTCTGGACAATGGGAGAAGTCCTGAAGTGGGGAAATCATTGTTTTCCAGACTGCTTCCCTGCTTCCCTGACTGTCTCTAACAGTCAAGTACTTTGAATCCCACTTACATCAAAAGCCCGGTTGAACAGCAGTCTGTTGACATTCCTGATTGTTATTCCCCCTATGGAGACATATTCTGCCGCAAACGAGCCTCCTGGTTATCACCACACAGACCACGGGACTGTGCGATCTACCTCATACCGGGTGAACCAGTGTCCCATGGCAAGAGTTATCCACTTTCCATCCCTGAACAGAAGGCCATGGAGGAGTGCATCCAGGAGGCCCTCGATCAAGGTTACATCCAACCTTCTACTCCCCCTGCTGCCTCAAGCTTCTTTTTTTGTGGCTAAGAAAGAGGGGAGCTGGAGTCCTTGCATCGACTACCAGTCCCTTAACAAGATCACCATAAAATTGAGGTCAAGCTGGACCTCGGGAGTGCTTATAACCTCATCCGGATACATGAGAGGGACGAGCGTTTGAGACCCCTACTGGCCACTATAAGTGCTACGTGATGCCGCATGGCCTGATCAAAGCCCCCTTCATATTCCAGGATTTCATGATGCAGGAGTACATCCACCGGTTTGTGCTCATTAGTGTGCTCCCGGATAATGGCCGAACATCACCAGCACGTCTCAGAGGTCCCCCTTCCACCTGTTCCTGAAGGAAGAAAAATGTCTCTTCCATCAGCCTTCTGTCAAGTTCCTGAAATATGAGATCAGCAAAAGAGGCATCAAGATGGATGAGGGGAAAGTATCTGCTATCAATGACTGGCCCATACCTACCACCATAAAAGAAGTCCAACGTTTCCTTGGTGTGTGGCTCAAGACCAGGGGGAATCCGTTCTGCATGATCAAAGTTACAAGCAGATGTCTTCGTACCTTGACGATGTGGAAGAAACCCTGGTTCTTGCCCCAAGGCACAGTGTTGGGAGGTCCATATTGTCGCGTGATACTTACGATGGATGCTTCTCTCACAGGTTTGCGGAGCGGTCCTGGAGGGCCGCTCAACTGAGGGTCCGTGGAAGTGCCATCATCTTTCATGGCATATAAATTTGCCTGAAGATGATGGCTCTCCCGTGGTAACCGAGGGACCCGAACAGATTTCTTGCGGCACAGGGCACATCCAAATAAAAGACGGTAGTGGTTGGTAACTCTTGTGTACTTTGGACAGGATCGGGCAGTCTGACAATAGCCCGGCATCCCAACATCATTTGACAACAGTGCATCTGCACTTGAACTTGAAGTAAACAAAACTGCCCTGAGCAACCTGGGAAGATATTTTCTTTGCATCCTAGCCACGAGTGCACTTTCAGAGAGAACATTCAGCCTGGTTGGATTTTGGAGGAGAGATGTTCGGTTCTGAAACCATCAGTCAGCGATGTTCTGTTCTTGCATGGATGTTAAAAAAAGATTTAATTTTGCAGTATAGCTAGTAATCCAACAGTTTTCATTTATTCATATTTTTGGCTTATAATTTTGAGTGACATTTGTCATATTTAATTTAGCCTATTTTTCTCAGTGACAAATTTTACATGTTGACAGTATCACGATAAAACAAATAACAAATACAATTCTTGTATAGCCAACATTTGATATTTGTTATCCCCAATCACAATCTCTTTCTTTATGGGAAATTTAAATGTGAGATTCTGGAAACGAGATCTAAATTTAGCGGGATTGGTCGGGTTGGGAAGAAAATCGTTCTAAGCAGATAACAGGTGAACAGATTGAATTTTAACACGAAAAATTTTCCGTTTTGAACACGGAACAAGATGCAACTGACAAATGCTTTGACTAGTGTTGTTAGTCACGGGAAAACCCCTTTAGATGTTAAAAGGACAAGATGATTCATCGTACTTTTAAACAGATTTTTTATTATGAACATAGGACTGACCTGAAGGAAAATACTAAACCTGAATGCAGGTTATAAACATGCTCACTTGATCTTTTTCTCACAACACTCTTCTACATAATACAGTAAGTTTTAACAATTGAGAACATACAGTTTACGTTGCTAAGGGTGTTGTAGTGATACACAGAACCATTGGGTGAAGCAGTCATAGACGTGTTTTATGATTATCGTGAATAAAACACAGCTATTTACCAATCAGAATCAAGGACAGGAACTAACCATTTTATAAACTTTGCTTAAAGACCCCCTGTGGTGAAAATCAAGTTTTTAATGTTAATAATAATAATAATAATAATACATTTATTTTAAATAGCACCTTTAAAAGTTTCTTTCTCAAAGTGCTTTACAAGCAAACAAAACAACAGAGAAACTACACACTTTAAAAACAAAAGATATACCAAAAAAAAATAAATAAATAAATGCAAAAGTAAAAATAAATAAGTAAAAGCAATCCTAAAATAGAAAGTTTTGAGAAGTGATTTAAAAGACACTAATGTATTTGCTTCCCTGATGTCAACCGGGAGAGAATTTTAAAGCTTAGGAGCATAAGAAGAAAATGCTCTATCACCCCTAGCATGAAGCCATGTCTTGGGAACAGCTAAGAGACCACTTTGAGAGGACGCAGATTACGACATGGTGTGTAAGGCATTAATAGATCAGTCAAGTACTGAGGAGCCAGATCATGCAAAGCCTTATATGTTAACATACAGATTTTAAATTCAATATGGTACCTGACAGAAAGTCAGTGCAAAGACTCCAAAACATGGGTAATATGATCACCAGCCCTGACCCCAGACAGAACTCTAGCAGCCGAATTTTGTAAATATTGAAATTTGGAGGAATGGAGAATTTAGAAACTCCAGCTAGAAGACCATTACAATAGTCAATACGTGAAAAGACAAAAGAGTTTGTCAACCTCTCAGCAACTGAGAGGGACAACATAGGACTGCTATATTTCTGAGGTGAAAAAAGGGATGTCTTAACCATATTCTGCACAAAAGGCTCAAATGACAGTGTGCATTAAAGATGCTTTGAAACTCCAAGGCAACACCATCAGCAGACAAATTAAGAGATCCAACATTTCGCAGTTGATGAGGAGAGCCGAGGAGCATAACTTCTAGTTTAGAGCTATTTAAGGACAGAAAATTATTAGACATCCAAATCTTGATCTCAATGATACATTTAGAAAGATGCACAACGTCCTCATGTTGACCTGGCCTTGAATGGATATAAATCTGCGTATTATCGGCATAAAAGTTATAGTTAAGGTCAAGAGATCTTAGTAGTTGATCAAGAGAGTAAATATACTAAAAGGTAAGGGACCGAATACTGACCCCTGTAGGTCACCAGTATGCACAGAACCAACCTTGGACCTATAGCCACCCATAAAAACAAATTGACTGTGGTCAGTAAGATGTTGTTTATACCAGGGACCAGACTTATGTGAGGACCAGTCTGCATAAGCAAATCATGTACATTCCTGCTTTGCAACCACTCAGAACACCCTTCATAGAAATGTTTTCATAGACTAGTGATGGGCGCTTTCGAAACTCTGCTTCATAAAGCTTCAATACCTTTACGAATCTTTTGTTTCGTATCAGTGGTTCGAAGCATGTTTCAAACTGCCAAAGTCACGTGATTTCAGTAACGAGGAAATAAATGTTTCATAAATGTTTCAAAATGTTTCAAAATGTTCCGAAATTTCAATGGTTCACCACTGGGGGCGATCTCTGTGAACCCATGAATCATGCAAATTCACTGAGATCGCCAGATTGCTGTACCGCCTCAGCTCAAGCGGCTCGTGAACCGACTAATTTATCGCATCAAATAAACATGAATGAACATGAGAAGGATTGTTGTTTCAAAATGGCGGATTCGCCATTTATGATTGGTTAGATCGCTTGTCAATCAAACTCCTGGCAAAGGGTCAATTGATTCAAAGCTTTGAAAAGCTTTGTTTCTCCCATCACTATGTCAGACAGGTTTTCAAATGCTTACTCTGCTATTCTGCAATGATGTCATAATTGCAAATATTAGATGATGCTTGTGGGTAACAGGTTTAATATTCATGACTCCTCCCTTTCTACAAACCATAAATAACATTACTCTACTGATAAAAACTCATGTGAGCTTCATACTTCCCCCAGTCCAGAACCAGTTCTTCAGCTCAAGGTAAGTAAAAGTAGATTTAGATATAATTTGAAATACATATTGTTTATGATATTAGATCCTGGCAAATGTTAACCTCAGTTGTCAATAGAGATTTTTATCATCTGTTAAGTCTAAATACAATATGTGCCCTTTTTAATCACTGTCCTGTTTTCTCTCCCAGAAATGAACTCGACTGTCAGGATTGTGGATAGTTATGAAGAAGCTCTTGCCAAAAACATTGTGATTGTTTGTCTTGGTTTCATCATTAATTTCATCAACGGAATGTTAGTAGTGACTTTTTTTTCTAATACAATGTTTTCAAGAGACTCCAGATACATTTTATACATTCACTTGGTAATCAATGACATGCTCATGATATGTGTAACAGTGATTTTATATGTGTTGTCCTATGCTTCACCACTTGTTAATGTTTCGTGGTGTTGCATATTGGTAGTTCTTAGTTCAACCACCTTTATGATCACTCCTTTGAATCTGGCTGGTATGGCCATAGAAAGGTTCATTGCGATTTGTAAACCACTGCATCACTCTCAGATTTGCACTCCACAAAGGACCTACATCTTTATATGTTTGCTATGGACTTTAGGAGCTATACATTGTCTGGCAGATATCATTATTTTACTTTTAACCCAGCCCATATCTTTCTTCAGATCATTTGTACCTTGCTACCCAATATATGTGTTCCCTTCTAAAGCCCACCAGGAACACACCACTGCTTCACAAGTCATCTATATGTCTTTGGTGTGGATAATTCTCATTTATACTTATTGCAGAGTCCTGTTCACTGCCAGAAAGGCAGTTTCAAAGGGTTCAGCTAATAAGGCTCGGAGTACTATACTGTTGCATGGTGTCCAATTACTTCTTTGTATGCTTTCCTATATCGCCCCATTTACGTACATAATTATTACTCCTGTTTTTCCTCAACACAGAGCTAATATCGGTTTCTGTATCTATCTGCTCACAATTATTATGCCTAGATTACTGAGTCCTTTGATATATGGGATCAGAGACCAGAAGTTTATGAAACAAATGAAGGAATACTTTACATGTAAAGTTATTATTGTAAAGATTGTGCCATCAAAATTATGATATTTATTTAGCTACATTTTATTTAAAAACAAAATGTATATTTATTTGCATTTCTGTTTAATTATGACATTTGTTTTATTTGAGATTTGAGAATCTTTATCTTTCTAAAAATGTTTCATACACTTAAACGTGAAAGTGTATGAAAATTAATAAGATATCAAAAATATCAAACGTGGCATACAAACAAATAATGAATTGACTTTGCTCCGAACTAACGACTTTGCTCAGTCTTTTAGTCTAGTGGATGTATCTTTAACTAGGGAAAATATCCATTAAGAAATCACAACTTTTGTCTTTATTTTGAACAGTATCTATTATCTATTTGCATGTGTCAGAGATGGGCACTCGAGTTAGATTTTAACAGACTTCAGACTCGAACTCGGACTCGACCTTAAATGACTTCAGACTTGACTCGACTCGGCACAAAAGACTCTGAATATTTTAAATGACTCAAGTCTTTTACCCTTAACTACTGATATAATAAATAAAGAATTTGTGTTGTGTTTAAATAGTTTTATAATATCTGCGTCACAAATATTTCCGCATGTGTTGTGGTAGATAGGACTCTTGTCATACACTTTGATTACGTATGTCCGTGCGGGTGAAATCTGAAATGTCATAAGAATTCCCATTGAAACATGACGGGAGCCACTGTGCCATATGTTCTTACGTTTGAGTTTATTATCACGTCAGATCGGCTAGATGCACAGAATGTGGGAAGACATCGGAACAGTATAATCAAATTTTATGAGACATCGCATCCGCAAAGGTTAGTCACACAGCTATTATACTGTGGCTGCATGGCTCATCTTATCAATCTTTTCGTATTATATGCAGCTTTTCTATTTCTTAAAGGGCACATATTATGCCCCTTTTTACAAGATGTAATATTGGTCTTGGGTGTCCCCAGAATGTATTTGTGAAGTTTCAGCACAAAATACCCCACAGTTAATTTAATATAACCATTTGAAAATGTCATTTTTGGGGCCTGTATAAAAAAAGAGCTGTTTTGGTGTGTACCACTTTAAATATAAATGAGCTGCATATCCCCGCCCTGCCTTTGGATGAGGGCGTAAACAGTCGGTAGAAGCAGAATGGCTGAGAATGAGAGACCCGCTGTTTTGTATGGCATTCAGCCGTACATGTTTGAACCGGAATCAGACCCAGATGATGAAGAGACTCCGGCAGAAGAAACACAATTGAGAATGGAGCAGGACGTCTCTGAATGGTTATTTGATACATTTATGTACTTATAGAGTTTTAATCGCGCCCCTTTTGCAATTATGAATGTGCAACACACACACACACACTGTGATAACGTTCGCGCAATTTTTTTAAACTACAAACACAAATACTGTGATAACGTTTGCTAAGTACGTTAGATACACACTATACAAACAAGGTTTAAATTATATACACAGACATTCTACGACGACGACAACAACTTTAGACGCATTTGTTATTGAATTGGCTGACATCGACTGAAATGACTATTTGCTCAAAAAACATTAAATACACTTACTTCTTCTGGAGGTGACGTTGGATCGCGAACAGTAGGCAACGATCCACACTTGACGATTAACTTTGAAGCAAGACCTGCTTTGAATTGACCCTCGTTCTCAAAACAGTCAGTCAAAAAAATGATTCGCCCAAACATAAATGTATTTTGAGATTTTGAGTGGCGCCTTTCCTTCGTAAATAAAATCCATCCACTGCGTTTTAAGTGGCTCTGATGTCGGAAGTAAGTGAAAACTACTATGTTCATTATTACATCCCACAACAGAACACTTATATTTTTTAGGAGACATTACCGGCTGTCGTTGAAACAATGGAGGATGGTTGACAGATCACCGAGGGCGGGGTCTATGCCAAAACCAGATTGTCAATCAAACCACGTGGGTGGGGCTTAGCGCAATTCTACGTCACAGTGAGAGCAATCTTAGAACAGGGCGTTCTGAGACAGTGCTTATGAATTATTGAGATTGTAAAAAAAACACTGGGTGGATTTTTCTCATTCTAGGGTGGTTTTGCTCACACACTGCCAACACACATTTATGGTCAAACACCATGTAAAAGTGAATTTTGCATAATAGGTGCCCTTTAATGTGTGTCTGTGTCCATAAGAGAGAGAAATAGATATGTTAATCCATTTATTACTTAAAGCTCATATTTTAACTTATCGCAATCAGCATGTGTAGTTTTCTGTTGACATTCTTAAACATTCCAAGGTTTGATATTTTCTGATAATGCCTGTCATCACTAACAATGAAGCTGTATAACAAACTGCTGTATAACAAACCGTGACTCACTGGCGCCATCTTGCGCCCACTTAGAGACTGTATTCAAAAAATGACTACTTGTGTTGCCAGGACGACTGTTTTGTACATTATTTGTAATGGATTATAAAGTAACAAGCTGTTGCATGTACATTATCCCTTACATAATAGGACCTTGATAATAGAAAGATCATATTATTGTGTCTATATAATATAACTAGGATAAAAAATAGGATTTGATTATGAGAATTTTTTTTTAATGACTCGAGACTCGACTCGGACTCGTGACAAAAGACTCCAGACTTGACTCAGACTCCAGTGATAAAGACTTCAGACTTGACTCGGACTCCAGATAAAAGACTCGTGGACATCTCTGGCATGTGTTCATAATTTCTTTGTATGACAGCCTGGCCAAAAATGATGTATGCACAATTTGACGTTTCATTGTGTTATCACTAATAAAACAGTTGACTCCAAGCACAACTGCACAATATGCTTGCAAAATCTTTAATAAAAGATTTAATAATATTTGAATAAAGGTCTCACAAGTGGATGTATAAGCAAGTGCATGAAGACAAAGAGTTCAAGCAAAATAGTCTTTACTTCAAAAGTCCAATAAATACATGAGAATCACAGGGAAACACTTCCACATAACTTAGACGACACGGACAATGAATTCAGGAAACAAAGAGCTTAAATAACAAGGAAAACTAACAAGATATTTAACAGAACAGGTGGACGGAATCCTAACCCTTATCAAACACACTGGGAAACTAGGTCAAATGACAGAACATGCAGGCAACAAAACCAAATCACAATGAAACATAGACAAAACAGAACATAAACGTTACAGTAGCTCCCCTCCCAGAAAGTGAGTCCTTCTGCCTTAAAGAGTCTGAGGAGGAAGGGAGGAAGCTCTGGTGGAGGACGTGAAGCTGGACATAGGTGTAAACTAACAAAGAACGTCAATGTAGTCCATGGGGGAGAGGGGGAGTGGAGGGTTGGAGGAGCCAGGAGCAGGAGTAGCCAGGCAGGGAACCAGGCCACAGCCAGCATGATGATCTAATGTGGAGTCACAGAATGGAGGCCTGGGAGGTGGGACTAGGGATGCAATCTCCTGCGATGGAGCCAGTCGTGGTGGAGACCCAGAAGAAGCCGAGGAGACACAGAGTCAGGGTGACACCACATGCCTGGAGAGCCAAGGTGGAGCTGATGGCTCTTTTCGATCAAGGCAGAGGCAAAGACCCGGAACACCGTGGTCGAGCCAGAGTGACTGAGGACAACAGTGGAACTGGAGGGAAGGCGGAGCCAGCTGAAGCCAAAGGGATGGAGGGCAGAGGTGCAGCCAGAAGCCACGAATCCTGTGGTGGAAACAGGGTGATGCCTGACCAAGGCGAAGCCGAAGGGACAATGGAGCCCGGTGGAGCCAGTAGGATGAGGGGCAACAGGTGAAATGAGGGTGCATGGAGCCAAGGCGGAACTGACAGGTTGGAGGGCCAAAGTGTAGTCCGGGGCTCAGTGGCTGAAGGTGGAGACAGGGGATCCTTACACCAAAATGGAGCCAACAAACTGTCTGGCTCTGATAGAGGAGGTGGGAGAGGGAGCCTGGGAGGGATCACAGGGAGCGCAGGCGACATGGGGCTGGGCAGAATCAGCAGAGAAACAGGAGAATCAGGGCTAAGAGGAATTAGTGGGGAAGGGAGATTTAGGGGTATATCCTTCTTGAAATCATCCCGATAATTACCAGAGACCAGGCAAAACTCATCCCCAGTGGCAGGGGTGTGGGTGAGGCTTCCCTCCATGCCCTCGAATTCCACCAAAACTCCCTCGGGTGAGGGGTGTCATTGCCGGCTCGCACACCTGGTCAGACAAGTCCATGGGCTCAGGCTCCGGGACGGGATGCAGCTCAGCTTGGTGTCCTGGCTCATTATCTGCGGCAGGCTCTGTGTCTATGGTGGGCACAGGCATCTGTTCCATCCAGTGGGGTGATGGCTGACTGGGCACTGGGCACTGGGTCTGGAGTGTGGCTGGTGTCCTCTGCTGGACGGATGGTGAATGTGGAATTGTTGTTCACCAGTGCCCACTCCACAAATGCAGTGAAGTTGTAATGAGGAGGGAGGCGTGCCCTGAAGTCGAGATGTAAAACAAGCAGAGTGAGTGGTCAGGATAGTATGGTTGGCATGCCAATTCCAAGAAATCCCTGGAGTGAGACTCCAGGGAGTGGCATAGCATATATAGCAAAGCAGGTTAACAGCAGGAAAGTCCATCGGGGGAAGGAAAACAAAAGGAAAGAAAAAAAAGTACTGTATAACTTTCTTACTTCTGTTGTGGTTCAGTGTTCTGTCATGAGTAGATACTGTATATAAGCAAGTGCACAAAGATGAAGAGTTCAATCAAAATAGTCTATAATCCAAAAGTCCAACAAATACATAGGAGAATCACGGAGAAACACATCCACATAACTTAGACGACATCAAACAATGAATTCAGGAAACACAGGGTTTAATTAACAAGGAGAACTAATAAGATAATTAACAAAACCGGTGAACGGAATCATTAATCTAACACACTGGGAAACTAGTGCTGTGTTTGAAATCGCCCCCTATACATTCATCATGGTGAGTGAAATTGGACACTGAGTGCACCGGAAGGGCTGCCGCTTTTACGTAATTTGTGCTTGCAGTTTAATAATCATTTGAAACTTAAACTGGCAAGTCATGGAACTCTGTCATTGTAACTATGTATAAACCTTAATTAAGCAATTTAATAATCACTTAAAGATTAATTTATACCTGTATGATATTATGCTGTAGCCATTGGACCAGCTGTTTGGAAAATGGATGGATGAATGATTCAGCTGCGGGCGACATCTTCTGTTGAGACATGGGAATTCATTCAGCTTGTGACTGTCATAGTGCATTATGGGTATTTTCTAGCCATTCAGTGTAGCCTACATCAGTTGTAGACATTGTGCATTGTGTAATTTGAATGAGTGCAATCGATATCGTTCACTATGGTTTCAGAAACCCCTACAAATGGCTGTCCCCTCAAATAGTGCCCTTTTTAAGGGTATAGGAGGCGATATCAATCACAGCCTAGGTTAAATGACAGGACACGCAGGCAAACAGGAACAAAACCAAATCACAATGAAACAGCCAAACAGAATATATATGTTACAAAAATATGAAGATGTCAATTTTCCTATAGGCCGGATATTACTTTTGGCCACTATTTTACACCAATTTTTTGCTGAATTGGGGGTGGGTCGGCAATCATGTCACTGCTATTTAATGAGATCAGTCTGCATAAACAAAGCATGTACATTTAGCACATAGAAATGTGCCAAAACAATTTGCATGCCAGACAGGTTTTCAAATGCTTACTCTGTTATTCTGCAATGATGTCATGAATGAAATATTAGATGACCCTAGTGAGTAACAGGCTTAATATTCATGATCTCTGCCCTTTCCACAAACCATAAATAACATTACTCTACTGATTAAAACTCATGTGAGCTTCATACTTCCCACAGTCCAGAACCAGTTCTTCAGCTCACGGTAAGTCTAGGTAGATTTAGCTATGTGTCATTTGAAATACATATTGTTTATGATATAAGCTCCTGGCAAATGTTAACCTCAGTTATCAATAGTGATTTTTATCATCTGCTTGGACTAGATACAATATGTGCCCTTTTTTTTAATCACTGTCCTGATTTCTCTCCCAGAAATGAACTCGACTGTCAGAATTGTGGATAGTTATGAAGAAGCTCTTGCCAAAAACATTGTGATTGTTTGTCTTGGTTTTATCATTAATTTCATCAATGGAATGTTAGTAGTGACTTTTTTTTCTAATACAATGTTTTCAAGAGACTCCAGATACATTTTATACATTCACCTGGTAATCAATGACATGCTCATGATATGTGTAACAGTGATTTTATATGTGTTGTCCTATGCTTCACCACTTGTTAATGTTTCGTGGTGTTGCATATTGGTGGTTCTTAGTTCAATCACCTTTATGATCACTCCTTTGAATCTGGCTGGTATGGCCATAGAAAGGTTCATTGCGATTTGTAAACCACTGCATCACTCTCAGATTTGCACTCCACAAAGGACCTACATCTTTATATGTTTGCTATGGACTTTAGGAGCTATACGTTGTCTGGCAGATATCATTATTTTACTTTTAACCCAGCCCATATCTTTCTTCAGATCATTTGTACCTTGCTACATACTAAATGTGTTCCCATCCAAAGCCCACCAGGAACACACCACTGCTTCACAAGTCATCTATATGTCTTTGGTGTGGATAATTCTCATATATACTTATTGCAGAGTCCTGTTCACTGCCAGAAAGGCAGTTTCAAAAGGTTCAGCTAATAAGGCTCAGAGTACTATACTGTTGCATGGTGTCCAGTTACTTCTTTGTATGCTTTCCTATATCACCCCATTTATGTACATAATTATTACTCCCGTTTTTCCTCAACACAGAGCTAATATCGGTTTCTGTATTTATCTGTTCACAATTATTATGCCTAGATTACTGAGTCCTTTGATATATGGGATCAGAGACCAGAAGTTTATAAAACAAATGAAGGAATACTTTACATGTAAAGTTATTAATGTAAAGATTGTGCCATCAAAATTATGATATTTATTTAGCTACATTTTATTTAAAAACAAAATGTATATTTATTTGCATTTCTGTTTAATTATGACATTTGTTTTATTTGAGATTTGAGAATCTTTACAGTGGCCTAAAAATGTTTCATACACTTAAACGTGAAAGTGTATGAAAGTAATTGAATAAGATATCAAAAATATCAAACATGTGGCACACAAACAAAAAATGAATGGACTTTGCTCAGAACTAACAACTTTGCTCAATGTCTTTTAGTCTAGTGGATGTATGAAATCAGTTCGCCTGAAGTTCACACAGTAGTTAATCACTTTAACTAGGGAAATTATCCATTAAGAAATCACAACTTTTGTCTTTATTTTGAACAGTATCTATTATCTATTTGCATGTGTCAGAGATGGGCACTCGAGTTAGATTTTAACAGACTTCAGACTCGAACTCGGACTCGATCTTAAATGACTTCAGACTTGACTCGACTCGGCACAAAAGACTCTGAATATTTTAAATGACTCAAGTCTTTTACCCTTAACTACTGATATAATAAATAAAGAATTTGTGTTGTGTTTAAATAGTTTTATAATATCTGCGTCACAAATATTTCCGTATGTGTTGTGGTAGATAGGACTCTTGTCATACACTTTGATTACGTATGTCCGTGCGGGTAAAATCTGAAATGTCATAAGAATTCCCATTGAAACATGACGGGAGCCACTGTGCCATATGTTCTTACGTTTGAGTTTATTATCACGTCAGATCGGCTAGATGCACAGAATGTGGGAAAACAATTAAAGACATCAGAACAATATAATCAAATTTTATGAGACATCGCATCCACAAAGGTTAGTCACGTAAACTTACACATCTAGCTATTATACTGTGGCTGCATGGCTCATTTGGATTGCCAGCCTGTTAAAATATGAAAAAAAGAAAGAAAAAAAATTCTTATCAATCTTTTCGTATTATATGCAGCTTTTCTATTTCTTAATGTGTGTCTGTATCCATAAGAGAGAGAGAGATAGATATGTTAATCCATTTATTACTTAAAGCTCATATTTTAACTTATCACAATCAGCATGTGTAGTTTTCTGTTGACATTCTTAAACATTCCAAGGTTTGATATTTTCTGATAATGCCTGTCATCACTAACAATGAAGCTGTATAACAAACCGTGACTCACTGGCGCCATCTTGCGTCCACTTAGCGACTGTATTCAAAAAATGACTACTTGTGTTGCCAGGACGACTGTTTTGTACATTATTTGTAATGGATTATAAACTAACAAGCTGTTGCATGTACATTATCCCTTACATCATAGGACCTTGATGATAGAAAGATCATATTATTGTGTCTATATAATATAACTAGGATAAAAAATAGGATTTGATTATGAGAATTTTTTTTTTAATGACTCGAGACTCGACTCGGACTTGTGACAAAAGACTACAGACTTGACTCAGACTCCAGCTTAAAGACTCGTGGACATCTCTGGCATGTGTTCATAATTTCTTTGTATGACAGCCTGGCCAAAAATGATGTATGCACAATTTGACGTTTCATTGTGTTATCACTAATAAAACAGTTGACTCCAAGCACAACTGCACAATATGCTTGTAAGATTTAATAATATTTGAATAAAGGTCTCACAAGTGGATGTATAAGCAAGTGCATGAAGACAAAGAGTTCAAGCAAAATAGTCTTTACTTCAAAAGTCCAATAAATACATGAGAATCACAGGGAAACACTTCCACATAACTTAGATGACACGAACAATGAATTCAGGAAACAAAGAGCTTAAATAACAAGGAAAACTAACAAGATATTTAACAGAACAGGTGGACGGAATCCTAACCCTTATCAAACACACTGGGAAACTAGGTCAAATGACAGAACATGCAGGCAACAAAACCAAATCACAATGAAACATAGACAAAACAGAACATAAACGTTACAGTAGCTCCCCTCCCAGAAAGTGAGTCCTTCTGCCTTAAAGAGTCTGAAAAGGAAGGGAGGAAGCTCTGGTGGAGGATGTGAAGCTGGACATAGGTGTAAACTAACAAAGAACGTCAATGTAGTCCATGGGGGAGTGGAGGGTTGGAGGAGCCAGGGGGAGCCAGGAGCAGGAGTAGCCAGGCAGGGAACCAGGCCACAGCCAGCATGATGATCTAATGTGGAGTCACAGAATGGAGGAGCCATGGAGGCCTGGGAGGTGGGACCAGGGATGCAATCTCTGCGATGGAGCCAGTCGTGGTGGAGACCCAGAAGGAGCCGAGGAGACACAGAGTCAGGGTGACACCACATGCCTGGAGAGCCAAGGTGGAGCTGATGGCTCTTTTCGATCAAGGCAGAGGCGAAGACCCGGAACACCGTGGTCGAGCCAGAGTGACTGAGGACAACAGTGGAACTGGAGGGAAGGTGGAGCCAGCTGAAGCCAAAGGGATGGAGGGCAGAGGTGCAGCCAGAAGCCACGAATCCTGTGGTGGAAACAGGGTGATGCCTGACCAAGGCGAAGCCGAAGGGACAATGGAGCCCGGTGGAGCCAGTAGGATGAGGGGCAACAGGTGAAACGAGGGTGCATGAAGCCAAGGCGGAACTGACAGGTTGGAGGGCCAAAGTGTAGTCCGGGGCTCAGTGGCTGAAGGTGGAGACAGGGGATCCTTACACCAAAATGGAGCCAACAAACTGTCTGGCTCTGATAGAGGAGGTGGGAGAGGGAGCCTGGGAGGGATCACAGGGAGCGCAGGCGACATGGGGCTGGGCAGAATCAGCAGAGAAACAGGAGAATCAGGGCTAAGAGGAATTAGTGGGGAAGGGAGATTTAGGGGTATATCCTTCTTGAAATCATCCCGATAATTACCAGAGACCAGGCAAAACTCATCCCCAGTGGCAGGGGTGTGGGTGAGGCTTCCCTCCATGCCCTCGAATTCCACCAAAACTCCCTCGGGTGAGGGGTGTCATTGCCGGCTCGCACACCTGGTCAGACAAGTCCATGGGCTCAGGCTCCGGGACGGGATGCAGCTCAGCTTGGTGTCCTGGCTCATTATCTGCGGCAGGCTCTGTGTCTATGGTGGGCACAGGCATCTGTTCCATCCAGTGGGGTGATGGCTGACTGGGCACTGGGCACTGGGTCTGGAGTGTGGCTGGTGTCCTCTGCTGGACGGATGGTGAATGTGGAATTGTTGTTCACCAGTGCCCACTCCACAAATGCAGTGAAGTTGTAATGAGGAGGGAGGCGTGCCCTGAAGTCGAGATGTAAAACAAGCAGAGTGAGTGGTCAGGATAGTATGGTTGGCATGCCAATTCCAAGAAATCCCTGGAGTGAGACTCCAGGGAGTGGCATAGCATATATAGCAAAGCAGGTTAACAGCAGGAAAGTCCATCGGGGGAAGGAAAACAAAAGGAAAGAAAAAAAAGTACTGTATAACTTTCTTACTTCTGTTGTGGTTCAGTGTTCTGTCATGAGTAGATACTGTATATAAGCAAGTGCACAAAGATGAAGAGTTCAATCAAAATAGTCTATAATCCAAAAGTCCAACAAATACATAGGAGAATCACGGAGAAACACATCCACATAACTTAGACGACATCAAACAATGAATTCAGGAAACACAGGGTTTAATTAACAAGGAGAACTAATAAGATAATTAACAAAACCGGTGAACGGAATCATTAATCTAACACACTGGGAAACTAGTGCTGTGTTTGAAATCGCCCCCTATACATTCATCATGGTGAGTGAAATTGGACACTGAGTGTGCCGGAAGGGCTGCCACTTTTACGTGATTTGTGCTTGCAGTTTAATAATCATTTGCTTACTCTGTTTGTCACGGTTCACTAATCCGCTGTCTCATACTGTTGTCTGTGTGTAGGTTTTGGGATGTGTCACTTGATTGTTCTGTGTGGGCGTCGCCACTGATTGCTGATCAGCGGCAGCTGTGGATCATTACACCTGCCTATATAACGCCTTGTCTTTCGTCTCATGTTTGTCAGATCGTTTGTTGAAGTCCTGGTGTTGTCCCGTTGTTTCTCGTGTTTCTTGTGTTTCTTGTTCCTGGATTGGATTCTCATCGCTGTTCCCTGTTACCTGTCTGTCTCGTTGGATTACTCGTTCTGGATTTCATTCACGGATACTCACACAGACACACGGACTCATCATTCAGGACCATCATTCATCACGGACACTTCATCGCCCATCGAAGTCCCTGTGTTACCCCTCTCCTGCTGTCTGTGTTGCTGCTGTGTGTTTGTTGTCTACTTAACTGGCGTGAAGCTCTATTAAAGACATGTTAGCTTGCATTTGAATCCAGTCTTCTTTTCCGTGACAGAACGATCTGACCAACTATGGATGCAGCAAGTTCAGCAGCTATCACGAAGTTCATCCGCCCTTCCTCATCTCCAGCGGGGGCGGGGTTCTTTTTTGTGGGGAAGAAGGACGGATCTTTGCGACCTTGTATTGATTACCGGGGGCTGAACAACATCATGGTAAAGAATACCTACCCTTTGCTGTTGATGTCTTCAGCCTTCGAGAGGTTGCAAGGAGCGTCCGTTTTCACTAAATTGGACTTAAGGAACGCTTATAATTTGGTCCGCATCAGGAAGGGGGATGAGTGGAAGACCGCTTTTAACACCCCCAGAGGGCACTTTGAATACTTGGTCATGCCCTTCAGGCTGTCCAACTCGCCTGCGGTCTTCCAGGCACTCGTCAATGATGTGTTGAGAGACATGGTTGACCAGTTCATATATGTCTACCTGGACAACATATTGATTTTTTCATCGTCTCTCCAGGAGCACGTTCAACACGTCAGACGAGTGCTTCAGTGGCTGCTAGAGAATGGATTTTTTGTCAAGGCGGAGAAATGCGAATTTCATGCACAGTCTGTTTCTTTTCTAGGGTACATCGTCTCGTCTGAGGGAATTCGCATGGATCCTGACAAGGTTAAGGCTGTGGTGGATTGGCCAAACCCAGATTCCCGTAAGGCCCTACAGCGGTTTCTGGGTTTCGCTAATTTTTACCGGCGTTTTATTCGCAATTTCAGCCAACTAGCCGCGCCTCTGACTGCCTTGATGCATCCATGCGCGTATTTTTCGCATCGTTTGTCTCCCGCCGAACGCAATTACGACATTGGTAACAGAGAGTTGTTGGCAGTCAAATTAGCATGGAAGAGGCTCAACTCTAGGCAGGCTTGGTGGGCACTTTTTTTCGAACGTTTTGACTTTACTCTATCGTACCGCCCGGGCTCCAAAAACATCAAGCCCGATTCTCTTTCTCGTATTTTTGACCCTTCCGAACGCCCGTCCACTCCCGAGTGTATTCTTCCCGAGACGTTAGTGGTCTCCACTCTTGCATGGGAGGTCGAATCGAAGGTCCTAGCGGCCTTAGAAGGGGTAACGCCTCCGCCCGGATGCCCACCGAACCGTTTGTTTGTGCCGGAGGGGCTAAGGTCCTGCATTATCAAGTGGGGTCATTGTTCCAACGTGGCTTGCCATCCAGGGGTTAATCGAACTAGGTTTTTAGTCAAGCAACGATTCTGGTGGCCAGCTATGGCTCGTGATATTCGCAGTTTTGTTTTGGCTTGTTCAGTTTGTGCCACTGGTAAGACTTCCAACCGACCTCCAGATGGGTTACTCCAACCTCTGTCTGTCCCTTCGAGACCCTGGTCCCATATCGCACTAGATTTTGTTACCGCCCTCCCACCCTCCCAAGGGTATACGGTTGTTTTGACCGTGGTGGACCAATTCTCGAAGGTGACCCATTTTATACCCTTAGCCAAATTACCCTCTGCTAAGGAGACAGCGGTTGCGGTCATTGATCACATCTTACGGTTACATGGCCTCCTGGTGGATGTGGTTTCTGACAGGGGTCCCCAATTTGTGTCCAAATTCTGGCAGGAGTTTGGTAAGTTACTGGGGGCGACGGTTAGTCTTTCCTCTGGGTTCCATCCCCAGACCAATGGTCAGACTGAGAGGGCCAACCAAGATTTAGAGCGAATGTTGCGATGTTTGGCGTCCAAGAATCCTTCCTCCTGGAGTCAACAACTCTCTATGATTGAGTACGCTCACAATTCACTGCCAGTGTCTTCTACGGGCCTTTCTCCATATGAATGTAGTCTAGGTTACCAGCCACCTGTCGTTCCCAGTCTGGAGTCCGAGGCCGCCACACTTGGAACAGAGCCTGCGAGACTCTGCTGCAAGTGAGGGCGCGTACCAAGGCTAAGACCGCTACCGGTCGAAGCCTCCCGTATACGTCGTGGGTCAAAAAGTGTGGCTTTTTTTACTAAGAACATTCCGCTCCACTCCGTTGCCAATAAGCTTGCTCCCAAATTCATTGGCCTGTTTACTGTCACTAAAATTATTAGTCCAGTGGCAGTCCGCCTCAAATTGCCTCCGGCGTACAGGAGGATTCATCCCGCCTTTCATGTGTCCAAAATTAAACCTGTTTTCCGTTCTCATCTTAATCCGCCTACTCCAGTTCCTCCTCCGCCGCGACTCGTAGACGGGGAACCAACCTATTCGGTTAATCGTATTCTGGACTCTAGGCGGAGGGGACTCGGATTCCAGTACTTGGTGGACTGGGAAGGTTACGGTCCGGAGGAGAGAAGTTGGGTTCCTGCTAGGGACATTCTGGATCATTCCCTTATTGATGATTACAATCAACAGGTAAGGAGTAAGGAGCCGTGAGGCGTTCCTAGGAGGGAGGGTACTGTCACGGACTAATCCGCTGTCTCATACTGTTGTCTGTGTGTAGGTTTTGGGATGTGTCACTTGATTGTTCTGTGTGGGCGTCGCCGCTGATTTCTGATCAGTGGCAGCTGTGGATCATTACACCTGCCTATATAACGCCTTGTCTTTCATCTCATGTTTGTCAGATCGTTTGTTGTAGTCCTGGTGTTGTCCCGTTGTTTCTCGTGTTTCTTGTTCTTGGATTGGATTCTCGTCGCTGTTCCCTGTTACCTGTCTGTCTCGTTGGATTACTCGTTCTGGATTTCATTCACGGATACTCACGGACTCATCATTCAGGACCATCATTCATCACGGACACTTCATCGCCCATCGAAGTCCCTGTGTTACCCCTCTCCTGCTGTCTGTGTTGCTGCTGTGTGTTTGTTGTCTACTTACCTGGCGTGAAGCTCTATTAAAGAGATATTAACTTGCATTTGTATCCAGTCTTCTTTTCCGTGACACTGTTATTCTTCAATGATGTCATGAATGAAATATTAGATGACCCTAGTGGGTAACAGGCTTAATATTCATGTTCTCTGCCCTTTCCACAAACCATAAATAACATTACTCTACTGATTAAAACTCATGTGAGCTTCATACTTCCCACAGTCCAGAACCAGTTCTTCAGCTCACGGTAAGTCTAGGTAGATTTAGCTATGTGTAATTTGAAATACATATTGTTTATGATGTAAGCTCCTGGCAAATGTTAACCTCAGTTATCAATAGTGATTTTTATCATCTGCTTGGACTAGATATTATATGTGCCCTTTTTAACCACTGTCCTGTTTTCTCTCCCAGAAATGAACTCGACTGTCAGAATTGTGGATAGTTATGAAGAAGCTCTTGCCAAAAACATTGTGATTGTTTGTCTTGGTTTTATTATTAATTTCATCAATGGAATGTTAGTAGTGACTTTTTTTTCTAATACAATGTTTTCAAGAGACTCCAGATACATTTTATACATTCACCTGGTAATCAATGACATGCTCATGATATGTGTAACAGTGATTTTATATGTGTTGTCCTATGCTTCACCACTTGTTAATGTTTCGTGGTGTTGCATATTGGTGGTTCTTAGTTCAACCACCTTTATGATCACTCCTTTGAATCTGGCTGGTATGGCCATAGAACGGTTCATTGCGATTTGTAAACCACTGCATCACTCTCAGATTTGCACTCCACAAAGGACCTACATCTTTATATGTTTGCTATGGACTTTAGGAGCTATACATTGTCTGACAGATATCATTATTTTACTTTTAACCCAGCCCATATCTTTCTTCCGATCATTTGTACCTTGCTACATAATATATGTGTTCCCATCCAAAGCCCACCAGGAACACACCACTGCTTCACAAGTCATCTATATGTCTTTGGTGTGGATAATTCTCATTTATACTTATTGCAGAGTCCTGTTCACTGCCAGAAAGGCAGTTTCAAAAGGTTCAGCTAATAAGGCTCAGAGTACTATACTGTTGCATGGTGTCCAGTTACTTCTTTGTATGCTTTCCTATATCGCCCCATTTATGTACATAATTATTACTCCCGTTTTTCCTCAACACAGAGCTAATATCGGTTTCTGTATTTATCTGTTCACAATTATTATGCCTAGATTACTGAGTCCTTTGATATATGGGATCAGAGACCAGAAGTTTATAAAACAAATGAAGGAATACTTTACATGTAAAGTCATTAATGTAAAGATTGTGCCATCAAAATTATGATATTTATTTAGCTACATTTTATTTAAAAACAAAATGTATATTTATTTGCATTTCTGTTTAATTATGACATTTGTTTTATTTGAGATTTGAGAATCTTTACAGTGGCCTAAAAATGTTTCATACACTTAAACGTTAAAGTGTATGAAAGTGATTGAATAAGATATCAAAAATATCAAACATGTGGCATACAAACAAAAATGAATTGACTTTGCTCAGAACTAACGACTTTGCTCAATGTCTTTTAGTCTAGTGGATGTATGAAATCAGTTCTCCTGAAGTTCACACAGTAGTTAATCACTTTAACTAGGGAAATTATCCATTAAGAAATCTTTTGTCTTTATTTTGAACAGTATTTATTATTTTATCAATTAAAATGTCTTCATAGCTAAACTACAGTTTTAAAATGAATTTTTAATAAAATTAATTCATTATTAATTCAAAATTAATTCATTATTTCTTTGGTTCAATTTTTTTTTCTTTAACAAAAGTTTTAATAATATTTGAATAAATATCTCACGAGTGGATGTATAAGCAAGTGCATGAAGACAAAGAGTTCAAGCAAAATAGTTTTAATTCAAAAGTCCAATGAATACATGAGAATCACAGGAAAACACATCCACTCAACTTAGACGACACGAACAATGAATTCAGGAAACAAAGATTTTAAATAAGGAGAACTAAAGAGATAATTAACAGAACAGGTGAACGGAATCCTAGCCCTAATCAAACACACTGGGAAACTATAGGTCAAATGACAGAAAACACAGGCAAACAGTAACAAAACCTAATCACTATGAAACATACCCAAAACAGAACATACATAACAGTATTTATACTAAATTTAAACTAAATGTAGCGGGATTGGTCGGGTTGGGAAGAAAATCATTCTAAGCGGATTGCAGGTGAACAGAGTTCATTTTAAGTGGGAGCGGGTGGGTGTGGAATAAAAACGCTATTTTCGTTGCAGAGCTTCAGTGTTTATGACTGAACGCGGGCTCAGTATTGGCCAGTACTTGTTTTGAACACGGAACAAGACACAACTGACAAATGCTTTGACTAGTGTTGTTAGTCACGGGAAAACCCCTTTTAATGTTAAAAGGACAAGAAGATCTATTGTACATTTAAACATTTTTTATTATGAACATAGGACTGACCTGAAGGAAAATGCTAAATCTGAATGCAGGTTATAAACTTGCTCACTCTATCTTTTTCTCACAACACTTTTCTACATAATACAGTAAGCTTCAACAATTGAGAACATACAGTTTACGTTGCTAAGCGTGTTGTGTAGTGATACACAGAACCGTTGGGTGAAGCAGTCATAGACGTGTTTTATCGTGAATAAAACACAGCTATTTACCAATCAGAATCAAGGACAGGAACTAACCATTTTATAAACTTTGCTAAAAGACCCCCTGTGGTGAAAATCAAGTTTTTAATGTTAATAATAATAATAAAGCTTGTAAAGCACTTTCTCAAAGTGCTTTACAAGCAAACATAACAAAAGAGAAACTACACACTTTAAAAACAAAAGATATACAAAAAAAAAATAAATTAAGTAAAAATAAATAAGTAAAAGCAATCCTAAAATAGAAAGTTTTGAGAAGTGATTTAAAAGACACTATAATGAATTTGCTTCCCTGATGTCAACCGGGAGAGAATTTTAAAGCTTATGAGCATAAGAAGAAAATGCTCTATCACCCCTAGCATGAAGCCATGTCTTGGGAACAGCTAAGAGACCACTTTGAGAGGACGCAGATTACGACATGGTGTGTAAGACATTAATAGATCAGTCAAGTACTGAGGAGCCAGATCATGCAAAGCCTTATATGTTAACATACAGATTTTAAATTCAATATGGTACCTGACAGAAAGTCAGTGCAAAGACTCCAAAACATGGGTAATATGATCACCAGTCCTGACCCCAGACAGAACTCTAGCGGCCGAATTTTGTAAATATTGGAATTTGTCAATGGAGGATTTAGAAACTCTAGCTAGAAGATAGTCAATACGTGAAAAGACAAAAGAGTTTATCAACCTCTCAGCAACTGAGAGGGACAACATAGGACGTAAACGTGCTATATTTCTGAGTTGAAAAAAGGATGTCTTAACCATATTCTGCTCAAAAGGCTCAAATGACAGTGTGCATTAAAGATGCTTTGAAACTCCAAGGCAACACCATCAACAGACAAATTAAGAGATCCAACATTTCGCAGTTGATGAGGAGAGCCGAGGAGCATAACTTCTAGTTTAGAGCTATTTAAGGACAGAAAATTATTAGACATCCAAATCTTGATCTCAGTGATACAGTTAGAAAGATGCACAAAGTCCTCATGTTGACCTGGCCTTGAATGGATATAAATCTGCGTATTATCGGCATAAAAGTTATAGTTAAGGTCAAGAGTTCTTAGTAGTTAATTAAGTGAGTAAATATACATACTAGTAAAAAGTAAGGGACCAAATACTGACCCCTGTGGGTCACCAGTATGCACAGAACCAACCTTGGACCTATAGCCACTAGGGCTGGGTATCGTTCAAAAATTTTCGATACCGAGACGATACCGATACCTTGACTTCGATACCGATACCTAAACGATACCTTTTTCGGTACCAGTTTTATAAAATCTGTTTAAACAAGATTACATAACCTCAAAAAAATCTTTGGTTTTATATTTTAACTTTGTTGACTTTTTATCAGACTCAAAGACTCATCTCCTGAGCCACTGCGGGGAATAAAAAAAGCACAAATTAACAAAATTTACCCAACACAATAAATCAGTGCAAATAGTTTTAATAAAGTTTAGTTTTCAATGCAAAAAATTAAGTATGTGAGGCTCTTTTTAAATCACTCAGCAATTGTTCTTCAAAAAATGTATTATTATTAACAAGATCAAAGCGGAAGTAAGAGTGACGCAGTTCGTTGCGTCTTACCGTGAAATAAGAGTTCTGTGTCTTCATTAAAATCACCACATTAATGATTCATCTCTCATCCACCCGCAATTAATTTGAATGTTATTTTTTTATTACTTGGCCCGACCCACAAATTATCCACAGTATCAGGAGCTGATACCTCTTTTTCAGCAGAATTGTTCGCGTTCTGGAGCCAGAGGCAGAGCCTGTGCTCGTGCAGGTGAACGAGCCTGTCACGAACCGGTCGCGTGTTTCCATAGACTTGAGGAACGAACGCTGATGTAAAGCTGCTGTGTGTTGTACCTGTCCATAACTAGTCTAAAAAACATTGCGCGTTCCGCTGTTTCTTCAGGCAGTGCGACACTTTTGTTTTCTGTTAACAGTAACTGTAGTGAACCGGCTGCTCACATAAACAGACGTTTCTCACCCGTCCATTCGGAGATAAACTGAAAACGAAACCGTTGATTCAATCGCCCTCTCGCACATAGGGTCTCTCTCGCGCGTATAGTTTTATAAATTTAGATATAAATAACAATGTAGCGCAACGTTACTTGCTCCTCAATGAGACAGCGAAATTTCTCCGCGCCTCTCCTCGATCGGCTCCATTCTGAGGTACCGAAATTTGGTACCGAATGACAAGACACTTTTCGATACTCGGTAGTATCGAGGCAGTTCGATCGGTACCTAAAAAGTATCGAGTTCGGTACCCAGCCCTAATAGCCACCCATAAAAACAAATTGACTGTGGTCAGTAAGATGTTGTTTATACCAGGGACCAGACTTATGTGGGGACCAGTGTGCATAAGCAAATGATGTACATTCCTGCTTTGCAACCACTCAGAACACCCTTCATAGAAATGTTTTCATAGACTAGTGATGGGCACTTTCGAAACTCTGCTTCATGAAGCTTCAATACTTTTACGAATATTTTGTTTTGAATCAGTGGTTCGGAGCGTGTTTCAAACTGCCAAAGTCACGTGATTTCATTTTGTGGTTTCGTTAGGTCATAAATGTTTCGAAACATTTCGAAATTTCAATGGTTCACCACTGGGGGCGATCTCTGTGAACCCATGAATCATGCAAATTAACTGAGATCGCCCCCCAGCAACGGAACATTGAACAAGTGTCTGTCTATTACCTGAGAATTAAGTGTCTAAAAGTGTCTATTAGCTGATCTCTGAAGAGTTTTACACAATTGTAGACGTCTTAATGAGGTATTTGTATAATTTAAAGGAATAATAATAGTTAATAGTCTCTATTTAGCTGACCCATCCCTAAAATAAACAAAACAAGCCTTGAAAATTGATAAAAGAATACATGTTATACAGCCACTAAGGGTGCTCACATTAGCACTTTTGGTGCGCAACCGGGTTCGACTGACGTCAGGGTTCGATTGACGTCAGAGTTCGGTACGTTTGGATGATGTGAACACTGTCTTCTGAACTCGGGTGCGCACCCGCGAACCATAGGCTACCCGAGTCCGTTTAAAAAGTGCTATTAATGCCATATTATTTGATAAAAATGTGTGTTTGTATGTGTGTTTCACACACTTTCCCGACGAGCGTGACTGACGTGCTGCAAACAGAGAGCTGTAGGGTAGCTTTTCTCATTTCTGCTCGCCTTTAGCATTCTACAATCGCGGCAGATAGACGCAAGAGCCGTTATGAACAAAACCAAAACAAAAATGTAAAAGTGAGGAGAGCAACGTTATGCATTTTGCCGCCTTCTCCTGCGCCATATCGTTACTAAGCAACGTAGTAAACAGCTGCTGATTTGATGACGCAAACGAACCGCGGGTTGGTCGGACCCAAGCGGCAACCTCCCCCTTTCTCTCGTGAAGCCAATACGGAAGTAACTTAAACTGCGATTCATCGACTGGCCGCTAGGGACAGGCTCCAAAAGAGAGCAGAATCTCATAGAGTCCCATGTTAAATTGGCCAAGTTTATAGCAGAAAAAAACATGTTTACAAGTTGGTTCAAATTGTGGTTTTGGTCTATACTGCTATTTTTGCCCTTCATGACAACTCTGAGGGGGGTGAATTTTTTTATAACTTATCCGTTTAAATTATATTAAGCCTTAAAGTTCTGCATAATTAAGGGCGTGGTCACTTGAGTGACAGGTAGAGTGCGCTGCTGTCTGTGAGCTGTCATGTTACCTCAGCTGCCGCTGAATTTGGCATCTCAGCCGTTTTTGTGCTTTTTTTCTCGATTATTTTATACAATTATAAAATATGGCTTGCTGCATAATATTCGAGATGTGTGTCGTAGATGTGCATGCATGCGGAAGAGAGACAGAACACACGTTGTTGGATCGTGGCATTGGCTGAAAGTTTTGGTTGTGAGATTTACAACAATGACAATACCAGGAGGATATACAATTCTGACAGCACTGCTTGGATATTATAACTAAAACTGCTGCACTATTTTGGAAAAAATATACTTTGGACACAGGCTCATTTGTTAGATATGATCGCTGCTCAGATTGCATCCTTTCTTGAAGAACGATGACAGAGAGCAGATCATTCAGAAGAAATGTGAAATGTTTTTTTTTTTTTTTTTTTTTTTTGCAATGGACATTTATATTTTACCCAAGTGCCACAGATTGGATTCATCTCGCGATCTCTATTATAAAGGTATGAAGTCCCATTTGATTTTCCATGTTGTTATTTGCACACCCAACACTGGTGTTGGAGCATCTATATCTTAAAAAAAACACCGTAAATTGACAGTAAACCTTTAGAACTTTCTGATGTTAAAACTTATCTTTATTAATAATTTAGATAGTATCTAGATAGATAGCTCCTTTGCTTGCTAACGTGGTCACGTCGAGCTAGGCGGGCGTGGTTTCAGCAACCAATCACATCAGCTCAAACCACCTCCCCGCCTCTTTGCCCATTTTCACTTATCCGAGAGTGACATGCGGTGACGCGCAGCTAAGATGGCCGCGGCCTCATTTTCGCTTCAAAACTGCTGTTCAGAACTCTATGGGTGACGTCACGGACGCTACGTTCATATTTTTTTACAGTCTATGGTCGGACCCAAATAATATAATGTGAACACAGTCCAGTAGGGGCAGGGGGAGGAGGGAGCAATCGAACTCGGGTTCGGTCCAGGCAATCGAACAAAGTATGAAAGCACCCTTAGTATTTGATGGTATTAGATGATTAGTTAATTCCATCTTATAGATTATACTTTAAACATTTGCAGTGGATTTGTACAGTTTTTTGCATGTTTGGCATGATTTTCACCAGAGTGTGGTGTTTCAGACGCTTCGAAGCAGTAGTTGCGTCCCAAACGACACACTATACACTTGTACAATACACTTATATACACTTATACACTATGTACTTATGCACTATGTACTCATCCATGTAGTGAGTGAATTGTATAAAGTTATTTTGTCATTTAACATCTGAGTCTGACAGCCCCTACCCCTCTGCTACGTAATTAAAGCTGCAACCATTGAGTGCATGAAGTGTCCAACATTCCACACTTAGTTTTTTCCATTAATTTAGTGCATCATCCGGGTATTTAAAGTGTACTTTTTTTTTTTGGGAATTTTCAGTGTGAATGCACTACTCGCACTATTTATACTTAAAAACGTCAGAGAATCGTGCATAAGTACATAAATTGGGACACACCTAGTTAATCATTTTGCAAAGCAATTGGTTCAATTGACCCTTTCAAAAACCTGCCCCCCCTTAGTTACTGTTGCTTTGTCTGACAAGCCATGGCGCTGTCATGCCACACGCAGTGAAAAATAAATCGCGGAGCAAAGAGAACACTGACAATACATCAACAGACAAGACATAGCAGGGTATTTATGATATTAAACAAAGTCCCAGCTTTCAAGCTGTGAAATTTGTTAAGAAATTTGAACAATAAAAAAAGTTTTTTTTGCTCTTTAATGTGTCGTGACAGATTGCTGTACCGCCTCAGCTCAAGCGGCTCATGAACCAATCATCTCTTCCTACTAGTTAATTTATAGCATCAAATAAACATGAATGAACATGAGAAGGAATGTTGTTTCAAATGCAGAAAGACGTAAATACACACCATTTTTTAAGTTCAAGTCCACCGAGGTTATCTAACTCCTGCCTGCTTTGTCAGACAAAATGGCATATTCGGCATTATGATTGGTTAGATTGCTTGTCAATCAAACTCCTGGCGAAAGGTCAATTGATTTGAAGCTTTGTCTCTCCATTTACTATGTCAGACAGATTTTCTAATGCTTACTCTGCTATTCTGCAATGATGTCATAACTGCAAATATTAGATGATGCTTGTGGGTAACAGGCTTAATATTCATGACTCCTCCCTTTCTACAAACCATAAATAACATTACTCTACTGATAAAAACTCATGTGAGCTTCATACTTCCCCCAGTTCTTCAGCTCAAAGTAAGTAAGTAGATTTAGTTAGATATAATTTTAATTACATATTGTTTATGATGTAAGCTCCTACCAAATGTTAACCTCAGTTGTCAATAGAGATTTTTATCATCTGTTTGGACTAGATACAGTATGTGCCCTTTTTAATCATTGTCCTGTTTTCTCTCCCAGAAATGAACTCAACTGTCAGGATTGTGGATAGTTATGAAGAAGCTCTTGCCAAAAACATTGTGATTGTTTGTCTTGGTTTTATCATTAATTTAATCAACGGAATGTTAGTAGTGACTTTTTTTTCTAATACAATGCTTTCAAGAGACTCCAGATACATTTTATACATTCACCTGGTAATCAATGACATGCTCATGATATGTGTAACAGTGATTTTATATGTGTTGTCCTATGCTTCACCACTTGTTAATGTTTCGTGGTGTTGCATATTGGTAGTTCTTAGTTCAACCACCTTTATGATCACTCCTTTGAATCTGGCTGGTATGGCCATAGAGCGGTTCATTGCGATCTGTAAACCACTGCATCACTCTCAGATTTGCACTCCACAAAGGACCTACATCTTTATATGTTTGCTATGGATTTTAGGAGCTATACATTGTCTGGCAGATATCATTATTTTACTTTTAACCCAGCCCATATCTTTCTTCAGATCATTTGTACCTTGCTACCTAATATATGTGTTCCCAACCAAAGCCCACCAGGAACATGCTACTGCTTCACAAGTCATCTATATGTCTTTGGTGTGGATAATTCTCATATATACTTATTGCAGAGTCCTGTTCACTGCCAGAAAGGCAGTTTCAAAGGGTTCAGCTAATAAGGCTCGGAGTACTATACTGTTGCATGGTGTCCAGTTACTTCTTTGTATGCTTTCCTATATCGCCCCATTTACGTACATAATTATTACTCCCGTTTTTCCTCAACACAGAGCTAATATCGGTTTCTGTATTTATCTGCTCACAATTATTATGCCTAGATTACTGAGTCCTTTGATTTATGGGATCAGAGACCAGAAGTTTATGAAACAAATGAAGGAATACTTTACATGTAAAGTTATTAATGTAAAGATTGTGCCATCAAAATTATGAAATTTATTAAGCTACATTTTATTTAAAAACAAAATTATTTGCATTTCTGTTTAATTATGACATTTGTTTTATTTGAGATTTGAGAATCTTTACAGTGGAAAAAAAATGTTTAGACACTTAAACGTGAAAATATATGAAAGTGACTGAATAGGATATTAAAAATATCAAACATGTGGCATACAAACAAATGAAGAATTGACTTTGCTCAGAACGAATGACTTTGCTCAATGTCTTTTAGTCTCGTGGATATATGAAATCAGTTCTCCTGAAGTTCACACAGTGGTTAATCACTTTAACTAGGGAAAATATCCATTAAGAAATCATAACTTTTGTCTTTATTTTGAACAGTATCTATTATTTTATCAATTAAAATGTATTCATAGCTAAATTTTCAATACAAAATTATCGTTTTATTTATTTATTTATTATTATTATTTTTTATTTACTCTGTAGTTTTTGCATGTGTTCATAATTTTTTTGTATGACAGCCTGGCCTGACATGTTTCACTGTGTTATCACTAATAAAACAGTTGACTCCAAGCAAAACTTCACAATATGCTTGCAAAGTTTTAATAATATTTGAATAAACGTCTCCCGAGTGGATGTATAAGCAAGTGCATGAAGACAAAGAGTTCAAGCAAAATAGTCTTTAATTAAAAAGTCCAATGAATACATAGGAGAATCACAGGAAAACACATCCACATAACTTAGATGACACCGAACAATGAATTCAGGAAACAAAGATTTTAAATAAGGAGAACTAACAAGACATTTAACAGAACAGGTAAACGGAATCCTAACCCTAACCCCAATCAAACACACTGGGAAACTAGGTCAAATGACAGAACATGCAGGCAACAAAACCAAATCACAATAAAACATAGCCAAAACAGAACATACACGTTACAGTAACTCCCACTCCCACAAAGCGAGTCCTTGTGCCTTAAAAAGACTGAGTAGGGAGGGAATAAGCTGTGACAGTCAATATAGTCCATGGGGGAGTGGAAGGTGGGAGGAGCCAGGGTGAGTCAGGAGCAGGAGTAGCCAGGCAGGGAACCAGGCCACAGCCAGCATGATGATCTAAGGCAGAGTCACAGAAGCGAGGAGCCATGGAGGCCTGGGAGGTGGTTCCAGGGATGCAATCTCCTGTGATGGAGCCGGCTGTGGTCAAGACCCAGAAGGAGCCGAGGAGACACAAAGCCAGGGTGACACCACAGGCCTGGAGAGCCAAGGTGGAGCTGATGGCTCTTGGGACCAAGGCAGAGGTGGGGACCCAGAACACTGTGGTGGAGCCAGAGCGACTGAGGACAATGGTGGAACTGGAGGGAAGGCAGAACCTATTATAGCCAAAGGGATGGAGGGCAGAGGTGCAGCCAGAAGCCAGGAATCCTGTGGTGGAAACAGAGTGATGCCTGACTAAGGTGGAGCCGAAGGGACGAGGGAGCCTTGTGGAGCAGTAGGTCAATGGGATGAGGGGCAACAGTGGAAATGAGGGAGCATGGAGCCAAGGCGGAACTGACAGGTAGGAGGGCCAAGGTGTAGTCCAGGGCTCGGTGGTTGAAGACCAAAACAGGGGATCCTTACAATGGTGGAGGAGGTTGGAGAGGGAGCCTGGGAGGGATCACAGGAAGCACAAGCGACATGGGGCTGGGCAGAACCAGCGGAGAAACAGGAGAATCAGGGCTGAGTGGAATCAGTGGGGAAGGGAGATTCAGGGGTATATCCTCCTTGAAATCATCCTGATAATTAGCAGAGACCAGGCAATACTCATCACCAGTGGCAGGAGTGTGGGCGAGGCTTCCCTCCATGCCCTTGAATTCCACCAAAACTCCCTCGGGTGGGGGGTGTCATTGCCGGCTTCCACACCTGATCAGAAAAGTCCATGGGCTCAGGCTCCGGGGCAGGATGCAGCTCAGCTTGGTGTTCTGGCTCGTGTTCTGGCACGCTGGGCACTGGGTTTGGAGTGTGGCTGGTGTCCTCTGTCGGAAAGATGGTGAATGTTGAATTGTTGTTCACCAGCACCCAGAAATGCAGTGAAATTGTAATGAAGAGGGAGGCGTGTCCTGGAGTCAAGATGTAAAACAAGCAGAGTGAGCGGTCAAGATAGTTTGGCATGCCAATTCTGAAAAAATCCCTGGAGTGAGACTCCAGGAAGTGGCATAGCATATATAGCAAAGCATGTTAGTCCATGGGGGAAAGGAAAACAAAAGAAAAGAAAAAAGTACCGTAAAACTTACTTCTGTTGTGGTTCAGTGTTCTGTCATGAGTAGATATTGTTTATAAACAAGTGCACAAAGATGAAGAGTTCAATCAAAATAGTCTTTAATCCAAAAGTCCAACTAATACATAGGAGAATCACAGAGAAACACATCCACATGACTTATACGACATTAAACAATGAATTCAGGAAACACAGGGTTTAAATAACAAGGAGAACTAATAAGATAATTGACAGAACTGGTGAACGGAATCATTATTCTAACACACTGGGAAACTAGTGCTGTGTTCGCCCCCCTATACCCTCATCACCGTGAGTGAAATTGGACAATGTGTGTGCCGGAAGGGCTGCCGCTTTTACGTAATTTGTGCTTGCAGTTTAATAATCATTTGAAACTTAAACTGGCAAGTCATGGAACTCTGTCATTGAAACTATGTATAAAACGTAATTAAGCAAGTTAATAATCACTTAAAGATGAATTTATACCTGTATGATATTACTCTGTAGCCATTGGACCAGCGGTTTGGAAAATGCATGGATGAATGATTCAGCTGCGGGCGCCATCTTCTGTTCAGTTACGGCAATTCATTTGGCATACAACTGTCAGAGTGTAGCCTACATCAGTTGTACACTCATTATTGCGGTGCATTGTGGGATTGAATGAGTGCAATCGATATCATCCACTATGGTTTCAGACACCCCTACAAATGGCTGTCCCCTCAAATATTGCCCTATTTAAGGGTAAAGGAGGCGATATCGGACACAGCCTAGACTAAATGACAGGGCACGCAGGAAAACAGGAATAAAACCAAATCACAATGAAACATAGCCAAAACAGAATATACACGTTACAAAAATATGAAGACGTCAATTTTCCTATAGGCCGGACATTACTTTTGGCCACTATTCTACACCAATTTTTAGCTGCATATGGGGGGAATGTGCTAAAACAATTTGCATGCCAGACAGGTTTTCAAATGCTTACTCTGTTATTCTGCAATGATGCAATGAATGCAAAATTAGATGACCCTAGTGAGTAACAGGCTTAATATTCATGTTCTCTGCCCTTTCCACAAACCATAAATAACATTACTCTACTGATTAAAACTCATGTGAGCTTCATACTTCCCACAGTCCAGAACCAGTTCTTCAGCTCACGGTAAGTCTAGGTAGATTTAGCTATGTGTGATTTGAAATACATATTGTTTATGATATAAGCTCCTGGCAAATGTTAACCTCAGTTATCAATAGTGATTTTTATTATCTGCTTGGACTAGATATTATATGTGCCCTTTTTAACCACTGTCCTGTTTTCTCTCCCAGAAATGAACTCAACAGTCTGGCTTGTGGATAGTTATGAAGAAGCTCTTGCCAAAAACATTGTAATTGTTTGTCTTGGTTTTATCATTAATTTCATCAACGGAATGTTAGTAGTGACTTTTTTTTCTAATACAATGTTTTCAAGAGACTCCAGATACATTTTATACATTCACCTGGTAATCAATGACATGCTCATGATATTTGTATCAGTGACTTTATATGTGTTGTCCTATGCTTCACCACTTGTTAATGTTTCATGGTGTTGCATATTGGTGATTCTTGGTAAAGTCACTTTTAATATCACACCGTTGAATCTGGCTGGTATGGCCATAGAACGGTTCATTGCGATCTGTAAACCACTGCATCACTCTCAGATTTGCACTCCACAACGAACCCACATCTTTGTATGTTTGCTATGGGTTTTAGGAGCTATACCTTTTCTAGTAGATATCATTATTTTACTTTTAACCCAGCCCATATCTTTCTTCAGATCATTTGTACCTTGCTACCCAATATATGTGTTCCCTTCTAAAGCCCACCAGGACAACATCACTGCTTCACAAGTCATCTATATGTCGTTGGTTTGGATAATTCTCATTTATACTTATTGCAGAGTCCTGTTCACTGCTAGAAAGGCAGTTTCAAAAGGTTCAGCTAATAAGGCACAGAGTACTATACTGTTGCATGGTGTCCAGTTACTTCTTTGTATGCTTTCCTATATCACCCCTTTAATGTACATAATTATTACTCCTTTTTTTCCTCAACACAGAACTAAGATCACTTTCTGTGTTTATCTGTTCACAAATATTCTGCCTAGATTACTGAGTCCTTTGATTTATGGCATCAGAGACCAGACATTTATGAAACAAATGAAGGAATACTTTACATGTAAAGTTATTATTGTAAAGATTGTGCCATCAAAATGATGATTTTTATATAGTTACATTTTATTTAAAAACAAGATTTATATTTATTTGCATTTCTGTTTAATTATGGCATTTGTTTTATTTGAGATTTGATAATCTTTCCAGTGGCCTAAAAATGTTTAGACACTTACACGTGAAAGTGTATGAAAGTGAATAAGATATCAAAAATATCAAACATGTGGCATACAAACAAATGATGAATTGACTTTGCTCAGAACCAATGACTTTGCTCATTGTCTTTTAATCAGCTGGTGTTTTGGTGATTGTATGAAATCTGGGCTGCATTCAGCCCTGACAAAACGTTGCAAAACGTTTTTTAAATGGAAGCAGTGGTGCATTGAACACCCTGTTCTGATGACGCAGGAGTTGCAACTATGGCAGCTGAGAAGGCCATTCTTTGTGTTCTTTTTGAAGAATTTTCGGAGCCTGATGAAGATGGTATAAATACGTGTTTAATACTGCAAAATACACTCAATGTTACAGTCATTGCTCTTGCCGTCCAGAATAAAAGAGAACATCCCAATGGAGTGAAGGGATTTGTGGAAACTTCTAATTATTGTGAACCAACATTTGCCTCGCATTTCAGGGTGAAAAGACAAACATTTCAGGTGAAGGATAATCCACTTCTTACGCCCGAGACTAAATGATCTAACGTTATATGACATTATTTTTATTGTGAGTATTAGGCTTAACATTATTTCTGATCACTGTTGTTGTGCTATGATATTGTAATATTTACCATTATATAATCATAGGAGAATAGAACAGTTTATGAAAGTGTAACTCCAAAATACAATAGCAAAATATATAAATATGTATAGTACTTTTATGTTACATTCATACCCATTGTGCAGGATGTCTCTTTAATACCAAATGGTTTATATGCATGTTGATGCTGATTGGGCTGAAATTTTTGACGCACCCACAAAACAAGAGAAAACGTATCTCAAACCTGTTGCACACCGTTTCCAGGAAACATGTCGTTCAACCCGGAAACCGTAGCAAAACGTTGCACACTGGTTTGAGCTTGAACGTGCCCCAGTTCTCCTGGAGTTCACACAGTAGTTAATCACTTTAACTTGGGAAATTATCCATTAAGAAATCACAACTAGGCCTACATGTTTTGTCCTTATTTTGAAAAGTATCTATTGTTTTATAAAATAAATGCCTTCATAGCTTTCAGGGTTCTGTGTTTATGTTTTCTCTGTCACATGTTTACCAGGCAAATTATTAAGAACATGTTATTTTCAATAAAGGCCTGGGGCCTGTACCATGAAGCTGGATTAGCTGGCTAGCCAGGTAAGTTTCAGATTAGTTTGCACCAATCCTGGGTTTTAGGTACCATGAAAGTGACTTGGCTTTTAGCGGTGTTCATCGCCATGGTAACTTACGCTCCACGGCTAACCTGCTCCGGGGCAGGTTATGTTCAGGGTTAGAGATCTCAAACTGAAATTGGACCAATCAGGTGTAAGCTAAGTGACACTGACACACCCAACGCAATAAAGTCACTCCCCCAGTTTCTCTTCCTCCAAATTAAAGGTCATTATATAGTAAAAACAAATATTTAATGATGAAATTGTCTGGTTTTAATGATAATATAATTTATATATGATTTGTATATGATCTATATTTTTATTAATCCATTACACACATGCAAGTTTAGTTTAACAGTTGTTATTAAGCACTTAGTTTCAATGAATATTGATCATATGTAGGCTAATATAAATAAGGTGTAAATATACTATTTAAATATGACTACATGTGAGCTTGTATGTTTGAGTCTCTATCGCTATATATTATTAACCATATAAACTAACTTCACTTGGACTGATAGAGAAAGATCATTTCTTTTATTTGTCCTCTTTCAAAGATAAGTATTTTCCATTAGTGTAAATGCGTTTAAATTCTTAATTTTCAGTTAATTGAATCTCGCTGGCTCTCTCGTGAGAAGTGAATCACAGTTTATTTCTGTTGCAAGGCATGTGATTGGCTGTTCACCACTGATGTCACAGATTCATGTGCACACACTTCAAAGACTCAGGATCAAAGCCTGAGTTGACAGAGAAAGTTGATGATCAGCATCATGGTACCAACAAAGCCGAATTGGAGTGGTTTGGTTTTGTCAACTCGAAACTAATCCTATAACCCTGAGTTTGTTCATCTACCATCATGGTACAGGCCCCTGGTGTGTTCTTTATTCTGTTTTCCCGCCACTAGTTTGTTTCCTTACTTACCCTGATTTGAGTTCATTGGTCCCAGGTGTGTCTTATTAGTCTCGTTTGCCCTCTATATATATTCCCTGTGTTCTCCCTCAGTCTCTGTTGGTTGTATTTTATGTTTGTGTTGATGGTGTTTCTCTTGTTTCCTGTATGGTTAAAGTTTTCCTTGCTGCATTCCTCTTCTTCGTGAGTGTTTATCCACCATGGCACCTGACAATAGCTAAACTATACAGTTTTAAAATGAACAATTTAGGAAAAATTGTTCATTATTTTGTTGGTTAAATATTTTATTTTTTTGCTTCTCTTGAAAAATGTCAGCACAATTTAACATGCTTCATTGGGTTTTCAGTAATAAAACAATTGACTCCAGGCACAAATACGCAATATGCTTGCAAAATCTTTAACAAGTTTAAATAATTTAATAAAGATATCACGAGTGGATGTATAAGCAAGTGCATGAGAATGAAGAGTTCAAGCAAAATAGTCTTTAATTAAAAAGTCCAATAAATAGGAGAATCATGGGAAAACGCGTCCACATAACTTAAACACCAAACAATGAATTCAGGAAACAAAGTGCTTAATTAAGGAGGACCAACAATATAATTAACAGAACAGGTGAACAGAATCCTAATCCTAACCTTAAACACTGGGAAACTATGTCAAATAACAGAACATGCAGGCAAACAGCAACAAAACCAAATCACAATGAAACATAGTCCAAACAGAACCTACACGTTACAGTAGCTCCCCCTCCCAGAAAGCGAGTCCTTGTGCCTTAAAGAGTCTGAGGAGGAAGGGAGGAAGCTCTGGTGGAGGACATGAAGCTGGACATAGGTATAAACTAACAAAGACCGTCAATATGGTCTGAGGGTGGGGGGGGAGTGGAGGGTGGGAGGAGCAGGAGTAGCCAGCAGGGAACCAGGCCACAGCCAGCACAATGATCTAAGGCAGAGTCACAGAAGGGAGGAGCCATGGTGGCCTGGGAGGTGGGACCAGGGATGCAATCTCCTGCAATGGAGCCGGTCTAAGTGGAGACCCAGAAGGAGCCGAAGAGACATAGAGCCAGGGTGACACCACAGGCCTGGAGAACCAAGGTGGAGCTGACAGCTCTTAGGACTGAGGCAGAGGCGGGGACCCGGAAAACCGTGGTGGAGCCAGAGCGACTTAGGACAACGGTGGAACTGGAAGGAAGGCGGAGCCTGTTGGAGCCGAAGGGATGGAGGGCAGAGGTGCAGTCAGAAGCCAGGAATCCTGTGGTGGAAACAGGGTGATGCCTGACCAAGGCGCAGCCGAAGGGTCAAGGGAGCCCAGTGGAGCCAGTGGGATGACGGGCAACGGTGAAAATGAGGGATCATGAAGCCAAGGCGGAACTGACGGGTCGGAGGGCCAAAGTGTAGTCCAGGGCTCGGTGGCTGAAGGTAGAAACAGGGGATCCTTACACCAAAATGGAGCCTAGAAACTGGCTGGCTCTGGTAGAGGATGTGGGAGAGAGAGCCTGGGAGGGATCAAAGAGCGCAGGTGAAATGGGGATGGGCAGAACCAGCAGAAAAACAGGAGAATTAGGGTTGAGTGGAAGTCCATGGGGGAAAGGAAAACAAAAGGAAAGAAAAAAAAAATACCATAAAACTTTCTTACTTCTGTTGTGGTTCAGTGTTCTGTCATGAGTAGATACTGTATATAAGCAAGTGCACAAAGATTAAGAATTCAATCAAAATAGTCTTTAATCCAAAAGTCCAAGTAATACATAGGAGAATCACGGGGAAACACATCTACATAACTTAGATGACATCAAACAATGAATTCAGGAAACACAGGGTTTAATTAACAAGGAGAACTAATAAGATAATTAACAGAACTGGTGAAAGGAATCATTAATCTAACACACTGGGAAATTAGTGCTGTGTTCGAAATCGCCCCCCTATACCCTCATCATGGTGAGTGAAATTGGACAATGAGTGTGCCGGAAGGGCTGCCGCTTTTACATAGTTTGTACTTGCTGTTTGATAATCATTTAAAACTTAAACTGGCAAGTCATGGAACTCTGTCATTGAAACTATGTATAAACCTTAATTAAGCAATTTAATAATCACTTAAAGATGAATTTATACCTGTATGATATGCTGTAGCCATTGGACCAGTGGTTTGGAAAATGGATGGATGAATGATTCAGCTGTGGGCGCCATCTTCTGTTGAGATACGGCAATTCATTTAGCATACAACTGTCAAAGTGTGGCCTACATCAGTTGTACACTCATTATTGCGGTGCATTGTGGGATTGAATGAGTGCAAACGATATCATCCATGGTTTCAGACACCCCTACAAATGGCTGTCCCCTCAAATATTGCCCTATTTAAGGGTAAAGGAGGCGGTATCGGACATAGCCTAGACTAAATGACAGGACACGCAGGAAAACAGGAACAAAACCAAATCACAATGAAACATAGCCAAAACATAATATATATGTTACAAAAATATGAAGACGTCAATTTTCCTATAGGCCGGACATTACTTTTGGCCACTATTTTATACCAATTTTTGCTGCATATGGGGGGAATGTGCTAAAAATTTGCATGTCAGACAGGTTTTCAAATGCTTACTCTTTTATTCTGCAATGATGCCATGAATGCAATATTAGATGACCCTAGTGGGTAACAATCTTAATATTCATAATCTCTGCCCTTTCCACAAACCATAAATAACATTACTCTACTGATTAAAACTCATGTGAGCTTCATACTTCCCACAGTCCAGAACCAGTTCTTCAGCTCACGGTAAGTCTAGGAAGATTTAGCTATGTGTCATTTGAAATACATATTGTTTATGATATAAGCTCCTGGCAAATGTTAACTTCAGTTATCAATAGTGATTTTTATCATCTGCTTGGACTAGATACAATATGTGCCCTTTTTAACCACTGTCCTGTTTTCTCTCCCAGAAATGAACTCAACAGTCTGGATTGTGGATAGTTATGAAGAAGCTCTTGCCAAAAACATTGTAATTGTTTGTCTTGGTTTTATCATTAATTTCATCAACGGAATGTTAGTAGTGACTTTTTTTTCTAATACAATGTTTTCAAGAGACTCCAGATACATTTTATACATTCACCTGGTAATCAATGACATGCTCATGATATTTGTATCAGTGACTTTATATGTGTTGTCCTACACTTCACCACTTGTAAATGTTTCATGGTGTTGCATATTGGTGATTCTTGGTAAAGTCACTTTTAATATCACACCGTTGAATCTGGCTGGTATGGCCATCGAGCGGTTCATTGCGATCTGTAAACCACTGCATCACTCTCAGATTTGCACTCCACAACGAACCCACATCTTTGTATGTTTGCTATGGGTTTTAGGAGCTATACCTTTTCTAGTAGATATCATTATTTTACTTTTAACCCAGCCCATATCTTTCTTCAGATCATTTGTACCTTGCTACCCAATATATGTGTTCCCTTCTAAAGCCCACCAGGACAACACCACTGCTTCACAAGTCATCTATATGTCTTTGGTTTGGATAATTCTCATTTATACTTATTGCAGAGTCCTGTTCACTGCCAGAAAGGCAGTTTCAAAGGGTTCAGCTAATAAGGCACAGAGTACTATACTGTTGCATGGTGTCCAGTTACTTCTTTGTATGCTTTCCTATATCACCCCCTTTATGTACATAATTATTACTCCTTTTTTTCCTCAACACAGAACTAAGATCACTTTCTGTGTTTATCTGCTCACAAATATTATGCCTAGATTACTGAGTCCTTTGATTTATGGGATCAGAGACCAGAAGTTTATGAAACAAATGAAGGAATACTTTACATGTAAAGTTATTATTGTAAAGATTGTGCCATCAAAATGATGATTTTTATATAGCTACATTTTATTTAAAAACAAGATTTATATTTATTTGCATTTCTGTTTAATTATGGCATTTGTTTTATTTGAGATTTGATAATCTTTCCAGTGGCCTAAAAATGTTTAGACACTTACACGTGAAAGTGTATGAAAGTGAATAAGATATCAAAAATATCAAACATGTGGCATACAAACAAATGATGAATTGACTTTGCTCAGAACCAATGACTTTGCTCATTGTCTTTTAATCAGCTGGTGTTTTGGTGATTGTATGAAATCTGGGCTGCATTCAGCCCCGACAAAACGTTGCAAAACGTTTTTTAAATGGAAGCAGTGGTGCATTGAACACCCCGTTCTGATGACGCAGGAGTTGCAACTATGGCAGCTGAGAAGGCCATTCTTTGTGTTCTTTTTGAAGAATTTTCAGAGCCTGATGAAGATGTTATAAATACGTGTTTAATACTGCAAAATACACTCAATGTTACAGTCATTGCTCTTGCCGTCCAGAATAAAAGAGAACATCCCAATGGAGAGAAGGGATTTGTGGAAACTTCTAATTATTGTGAACCAACATTTGCCTCGCATTTCAGGGTGAAAAGACAAACATTTCAGGTGAAGGATAATCCACTTCTTACGCCCGAGACTAAATGATCTAACGTTATATGACATTATTTTTATTGTGAGTATTAGGCTTATCATTATTTCTGATCACTGTTGTTGTGCTATGATATTGTAATATTTACCATTATATAATCATAGGAGAATAGAACAGTTTATGAAAGTGTAATTCCAAAATACAATAGCAAAGTATATAAATATGTATAGTACTTTTATGTTACATTCATACCCATTGTGCAGGATGTCTCTTTAATACCACGTGGTTTATATGCATGTTGACACACCCACAAAACAAGAGAAAACGTATCTCAAACCTGTTGCACACCGTTGCACACCGTTTCCAGGAAACATGTTGTTCAACCCGGAAACCTTAGCAAAACGTTGCACACCGGTTTGAGCTTGAACGTACCCCAGTTCTCCTGGGCCCGGTTTTTCAAAAGTAATCCACTAGGATTTTGGTATCACGTAATCCAATCTTGGTTTTGATCCGGATCAAACCTTTAGTTTGGGTTTTTCAGAACTTTTTTGTAGGATTTGGATCACTTTGATCCAAAAAAACAGGATTATCCTGATCCCAACAGGGGGTAGGATTTCAAGGTGGATTGCAGGAGGAAAATGTAGTAAAACTTTAAAATTAGTCAAAAAATACAACATGTTTTTATCATGTAATATACATACACATTTTTATCTTGATTAGTTTAACTGTTAAAGTAGTAAATTAAATGTAGACATTAGTCTACATATTTAGCCTTTCGGTAACCTACTCTAAAGTAAAAATAAATTTTAGTGCCATAAAACAGTCCCTAAACAGCTGTAAATATCCAACAAAAATATATTTAATTCAAAACCCATATTCTTTCTATCAACATGTCCCTTTAGGGCCTCCGTAGAGCACTGGAAATCCAGATTTGGTGATCCTGAAAAGTTCCTATCCGGATCAGATTGATCCAATCCGATGTTGCTTTAAAAAAACTGGCTCCAAAAGTAAGATGGATTACGTGATCACGGATCGCAAAAAAAGGATTACTAAATCCGGATCAATTTTATCCAGATTAAACCTTTTGAAAAACCAGGCCCTGAAGTTCACACAGTAGTTAATCACTTTAACTTGGGAAATTATCCATTAAGAAATCACAACTAGGCCTACATGTTTTGTCCTTACTTTGAAAAGTATCTATTGTTTTATAAAATAAATTTCTTCATAGCTTTCAGGGTTCTGTGTTTATGTTTTCTGTGTCACATGTTTACCAGGCAAATTAATAAGAACATGTTATTTTCAATAAAGGCCTGGCGTGTTCTTTATTCTCAGTTTTCCCGCCACTAGTTTGTTTCCTTACCCTGATTTGAGTTCATTGGTCCCAGGTGTGTCTTATTAGTCTCGTTTGCCCCTTTGTTTGCCCTCTATATATTCCCTGTGTTCTCCCTCAGTCTCTGTTCGTTGTATTTTATGTTTGTGTTGATGGTGTTTCTCTTGTTTCCTGTATGGTTAAAGTTTTCCTTGCTGCATTCCTCTTCTTTGTGAGTGTTTATCCACCATGGCACCTGACAATAGCTAAACTATACAGTTTTAAAATGAACAATTTAGGAAAAATTGTTCATTATTTTGTTGGTTAAATATTTTGTTATTTTTTTTGGTTCTCTTGAAAAATGATGTCTGCACAATTTAACATGCTTCATTGTGTTTTCAGTAATAAAACAATTGACTCCAGGCACAAATAAGCAATATGCTTGCAAAATCTTTAACAAGTTTAAATAATATTTGAATAAAGATATCACGAGTGGATGTATAAGCAAGTGCATGAGAATGAAGAGTTCAAGCAAAATAGTCTTTAATTAAAAAGTCCAATAAATGGGAGAATCATGGGAAAACGCATCCACATAACTTAAACACCAAACAATGAATTCAGGAAACAAAGTGCTTAATTAAGGAGAACCAACAAGATAATTAACAGAACAGGTGAACAGAATCCTAATCCTAACCCTAATCAAACACACTGGGAAACTAGGTCAAATAACAGAACATGCAGGCAAACAGCAACAAAACCAAATCACAATGAAACGTAGTCCAAACAGAACCTACACGTTACAGTAGCTCCCCCTCCCAGAAAGCGAGTCCTTGTGCCTTAAAGAGTCTGAGGAGGAAGGGAGGAAGCTCTGGTGGAGGACATGAAGCTGGACATAGGTATAAACTAACAAAGACCGTCAATATAGTCCATGGGGGAGAGGGGGAGAGGGGGAGTGGAGGGGGAGAGGGGGAGTGGAGGGGGAGAGGGGGAGTGGAGGGGGAGAGGGGGAGTGGAGGGGGAGAGGGGGAGTGGAGGGGGAGAGGGGGAGTGGAGGGAGGTGGGGGAGTGGAGGGAGGTGGGGGAGTGGAGGGAGGAGGGGGAGTGGAGGGAGGAGGGGGAGAGGAGGGGGGAGTGGAGGGAGGAGGGGGAGTGGAGGGAGGGTGGAGGGTGGGAGGAGCCAGGAGCAGGAGTAGGAGTAGCCAGGCAGGGAACCAGGCCACAGCCAGCACAATGATCTAAGTCAGAGTCACAGAAGGGAGGAACCATGGAGGCCTGGGAGGTGGGACCAGGGATGCAACCTCCTGCAATGGAGCCAGTCGTGGTGGAGACCCAGAAGGAGCCGCAGAGACACAGAGCCAGGGTGACACCATAGGCCTGGAGAACCAAGGTGGAGCTGACAGCTCTTGGGACTGAGGCAGAGGCGGGGACCGTGATGGAGCCAGAGCGACTTAGGACAACGGTGGAACTGGAAGGAAGGCGGAGCCTGTTGGAGCCGAAGGGATGGAGTCCTGTGGTGGAAACAGGGTGATGCCTGACCAAGGCGGAGCCGGAGGGTCGAGGGAGCCCAGTGGATCCAGTGGGATGACGGGCAACGGTAAAAATGAGGGAGCATGAAGCCAAGGCGTAACTGACGGGTCGGAGGGCCAAGGTGTAGTCCAGGGCTCGGTGGCTGAAGGTAGAGACAGGGGATCCTTACACCAAAATGGAGCCTAGAAACTGGCTGGCTCTGGTAGAGGAGGTGGGAGAGAGAGCCTAAGAGGGATCAAAGTGAGCGCAGGTGAAATGGGGATGGGCAGAACCAGCAGAAAAACAGGAGAATCAGGGCTGAGTGGAAGTCCATGGGGGAAAGGAAAACAAAAGGAAAGAAAAAAAAATAACGTAAAACTTTCTTCTGTTGTGGTTCAGTGTTCTGTCATGAGTAGATACTGTATATAAGCAAGAGCACAAAGATGAAGATTTCAATCAAAATAGTCTATAATCCAAAAGTCTAACAAATACATAGGACAATCACGGAGAAACACATCCACATAACTTAGACAACATCAAACAATGAATTCAGGAAACACAAGGCTTAAATAACAAGGAGAACTAATAAGATAATTAACAGAACTGGTGAAAGGAATCAGGACCAGCGGTTTGGAAAATGGATGGATGGATGAATGATTCAGCTGCAGGCGCTATCTTCTGTTGAGATGCAGAAATTCATTCAGCATGCGACTGTCACAGTGCATTATGGGTATTCTCTAGCCGTTGAGTGTAGCCTACATCAGTTGTACACTCGTTATTGCGGTGCATTGTGGGATTGAATGAGTGCAATCGATATCGTTCACTATGGTTTCGAACACCCCTACAAATGGCCATCCCCTCAAATAGTGCCCTTTTTAAGGGTATAGGAGGCGATATCAGACACAGCCTAGACTAAATGACAGGACACGCAGGAAAACAGGAAAACAGGAAAAAATAAACATTGAATCACAATGAAACATAGCCAAAACAGAATATACACGTTACAAAACGTCTCAGGTTACGTATGTAACCATGGTTCCCTGAGAACAGGGAACGAGACTCTGCGCTGACTGCGCTATGGGGAACGTCCTCCGTGACCCGTGCTCGAAATGCCAAAAATCACCACACTCCAATCCTATTGGCCAGCAACAGCCTATCACGTCAAACGGCGCGAACCGTGACGTATAAAGGGAGCGCCTGGGGAAACAGCCGACATCTTCTTGTCTTTTCGCGACTGCAGCAGGCATCCCGCAACATGGCATGAAAGCGCAGAGTCTCGTTCCCTGTTCTCAGGGAACCATGGTTACATACGTAACCTGAGACGTTCCCTTTCAAAAGGGAACTCCACTCTGCGCTGACTGCGCTATGGGGAACGATATACCCACGCTGCCATGCTAGAGGAGAATGCCAGTCCAAATGTCTGGACACACATCCGACAGTTCCAGAGAAAAACCGGGGGCAGAACTCCAAGGCTGTCAGTGACAGCATTCCCTACGGCCAACAGCCCAAGCTGAGCCTAAAAGAGGCCTTCCGAAAAAAGCCTACCAAGGCTGCTCGAGCATCTGGAACCAACAGCCCGAGAGGGGGTGGTCCCTTTAAGGGAATGTGGCCAAGGAACCAAAGGAACCTCGGCCAGTCACTCGGGCGGGAAAAATCCATCCCGCTGCCACCAAGGAGGCCTAGCCAGATCCAGCAAAGCGAAATCTGGCCTAGCCAACCTTGTCTGATATACAGAATCTCCAAGCGCAAACTCCAGAGAGGAGAGCAGGAAAGAGCGACTGCGAAAAGGCAGTAAGCAACTCAAACCCACGTGCAGAGATGGGCATCCCGGAGAGCGGAACTCAGCTAAACGCTCTGGACCCTCGTATGAGGGGAGTATAACCACTCATCCAAGGATCTACTCAGCCGTTAACAAGGTGCTGAGGAGGCTGTGCGCTACAGACCCCCTACCCAGGGGAGCACAAAACAGCCTGGGGGCCGGTCTAACGGGAGACTTCATAGAAGTCTACAACCATACCAGCTTAGGGAGCTAAACACAATTACGCAGTTAACCCCGAGGGGAAGTACAAAGCTCAACCTAACAGACAGACTGTAAGGCGGGCACATAGTCATGGAGGCCGGGAAAAAGGGCCTACAATATAACCAGAGTTCACCAAAGAACTAGAACTGAAAGCAGACGGCGGTAGCCCAGGATGGCCTGTAGGGCCACACCCTATTGCATATCAAGGTGGAGCAAACACCAAGACATAACAGCTACAAGTGCCCACGAGACAGCCCGTCCAACACAAACCAACGAGCAGTGCACTCGGTGAAGTACCTTCTACTCTTTAAGCAAGAGGAGTACAACATACGCCATCATGTGCTAAGGAAAGGCCCCATGGGCCTATAATCCCAGCAGGCACGCAGCATCAGCTCGTGGCAGTGTTATCAGGGTTCAAGCTAAACAGAACGACTACACAGGAGGTCATAGTCAACCTGAGACCCGGCCAGCCGGCGAAACCATCCCTTTTTGTTGGTCAAAAATGTCAGCATGCTCCACAAGAGGCCTTTACGGCCTACCTGTCACACGCGACATCAGCCATTGGCCACTAAAGTTCTAGGAGCAAAAATAGAACCTGTTAGATAGACAGAAAATATTTTAGCTCGACTAGAGCTAAAGGGAATAAACACACAATTTACTCAGTAAAAACATTTTTTTTTACTCTCAGCGAGAGAAGTACCAAGCTAAACTTCGACATGCTAGCAAAGGAAGGCCTAAAAATGGCCTGTAACCTTAAAAGCACGCGGCGATAGCTAGTGCGTTTATACAACACCCAAGAGATACAGAAACCCATACAAGCTGTGCCAACATGCTAGGTAAAACATGAAAGGAGGCCTCAACGGGGGCCAGTATAACCTAAAATGATAATTTTAAGGGGAACTAGCTACACAACCTGAGCCTGGGTATACACATTCCAGCAGGCAAAGTTAATATGCTAAACAGCGTGAGCGTAACCAGCATCGTAGACCAACAGTGCTGTATCCAAACAAGCTGCATACAGAGAGGCTAAAAAGGTAAATAGCCAACAATCAAACAGCAATGAACCCCAGATGCTGTGGTGCAAAAACCGGCCAACACATAACTGACAATAGCGAAAGCTAGTTCTAGCTATATAGATTATCAGCCGAGAAACTACACCAACGCTAAACAACAAAGCGGCCATAAAGGGCCTGCCTGTAACAGTCAGCCTAACATACAGTTATTTGCCCAAATAACCCCTTAAAAACATGAACAGATGACAACTATATGCACAGGAAGCTATACAGGCAAAGCAAGGTCTATATAACGAAAGCAAAATGGACCTGGCTTACCTCCTGCGGCTCGTAGAACGCAGATTCCTCCCCGATACGTCACACGGAGGGGAAAATCCAGAGTTCCAAAGCCCAAAAGCACTTTCACTATCAAGCCAGACAGTGGGCCGTCAGGAAAATATTCATCATAGGCCCACTACATCAGCCCGACTGTAAAGCCCGCAGCATATAGATGTCACAAAAACGCTACCGGGAGGCGAAGGAAGAGCGAGGACGAGAAAACGCCCTCGCAAGAGAGGGTATCGATTACCGGCGCTGCTGGCGCCGCTCCTCAATCACCTCCCTCAGATCTCGCTTCTTCCTCCTAGCGTCTCTGCAACTTACTCCGAGGAGGAGGAGGTGCGCGAACAGCGACACTTTCCCTCTGGGCCTGCCTCTGAGCCTCGGCTCGAGAAGGCCCGGGACCTCCCGGCTGTCTGGGCCCAGAGCTGGATCTGAGCGGTATGCAAGATCTATACGCCGCGGAGCGCGTCTTTGCCTCCCTGAACTTCTCAACCACCGCCTGCACGGAGGTGCCAAAAAAGTTCAGTGGGCGAAACCGGGGCATCGAGGAGAAAATGTTTCTCTTTCTCCCCGATGTCCGCACAGTTGAGCCACAGATGCTGCTCAGTGGCCACCATGCCCGCCATAGATCGACCGATTGAGGCGGCAGTTTGTTTGGTGGCCCTCAGAGCGAGATCCGTGGTCCGACGCAACTCCGCGACCGCCTCAGCGGAAAGACCTTGACCCTGATCAAAATCCGTAAGCAGATCAGCCTGATATGCCAGGAGCACTGACATAGTGTGCAACGCCGCACCAGCCTGACCTGCAGCGGCGTAAGCCCTGCCATTCAAACGTGACGTCACCTTCAACGCTTTGGATGGCAGTGCCGGAGCTTTCAATGTCGGTGCATTCCCTGTAGCGAGATAGTTCGCAAACGTCTCTTCCACAGGAGGCATCGACACATACCCGTGCTGGCCCAATCCCTCAACATCAGCGAAGTCAGCTCACTGATACTGATGCTGATGGATTCGGGCAGAGTACGGGTTCTTCCATGCCTTCTTGATCTCAGCATGAAGATCGGGAAGGAATGGAAGGTTCGCTGGAGTTGCCGGGCTATGAGTAGAGAGAAAACGGTCGTCTAACCTGCTGCGAGAGGGTTCCCTCCTCACGCGCTCCCAGGGCAGCTGCAGTCTGCTCGAGGCGCGTTCCATAACCTCCAGCAACTCAGAAAACGCAGCGCAGGGAGGCCTAGCGGGAGCCGCGGGCTCGCCCGCTTCTTCCACCTCGGCCATCTCCTGCTCCCCGGGGCCTTTAGCCAAGAGAGCACTCGCTCCTGGGTCTGTTAAGGATACGACATCATCGTCATCCGCCAGAAGCGCGTCCTCGTCAGCCGATTCAACTTGAGAAAGACTGACACCCCTCTCAAATTCCTCAGCGAGCTCCACCTGCGAGCCCCATGATTTCAATCGCCGCTGAGACTCAGCACGAGCAGGGCCGGAACCACCAGGCAGCGGTGATGGCACCTCTCCCCTCGAGAAGAGGGCCAAACGAGAACGGAGCGTTCTCATAGGAAAACGCTCACAGTTAGCACAGGCAGCACCCTCGAGTACTGTCCGTGCATGCTCCTCGCCCAGACAGAAAACGCACAAGTTGTGTGTGTCCTCCGGTGTCAGAAACCTGGGACAAGGATCAGCACACTTCCTGAACGATTTAGCAGACATACTAACTTTAGCAGAGTGAAAAAGGCACGAGCAAAAGCAGTCGCTTTTTTTAGGATTGGAGTGTGGTGATTTTTGGCATTTCGAGCACGGGTCATGGAGGACGTTCCCCATAGCGCAGTCAACGCAGAGTCTCGTTCCCTTTCGAAAGGGAAATGTCAATTTTCCTATAGGCTGGACATTACTTTTGGCCACTATTTTACACCAATTTTTTGCTGCATAGGGTGAAAAAAATCATATCACTGCTATTTAATGAGATCAGTCTGCATAAACAAAGCATGTACATTTAGCACAGAGAAATGTGCTGAAACAATTTGCATGTCAGACAGGTTTTCAAATGCTTACTCAGTTATTCTGCAATGATGCCATAATTGCAATATTAGATGACCCTAGTGAGTAACAGGCTTAATATTCATGATCTCTGCCCTTTCTACAAAGCATAAATAACATTACTCTACTGATTAAAACTCATGTGAGCTTCATACTTCCCACAGTCCAGAACCAGTTCTTCAGCTCACGGTAAGTCTAGGTAGATTTAGCTATGTGTAATTTGAAATACATATTGTTTATGATGTAAGCTCCTGGCAAATGTTAACTTCAGTTATCAATAGTGATTTTTATCATCTGCTTGGACTAGATACAATATGTGCCCTTTTTAACCACTGTCCTGTTTTCTCTCCCAGAAATGAACTCAACAGTCTGGATTGTGGATAGTTATGAAGAAGCTCTTGCCAAAAACATTGTGATTGTTTGTCTTGGTTTCATCATCAATTTCATCAATGGAATGTTAGTAGTGACTTTTTTTTCTAATACAATGTTTTCAAGAGACTCCAGATACATTTTATACATTCACCTGGTAATCAATGACATGCTCATGATATTTGTATCAGTGTCTATATATGTGTTGACCTATGCTTTACCACTTGTTAATTTTTCAATGTGTTGTATATTGGTGGTTATTGGTTCAATCACCTTTATGATCACTCCTTTGAATCTGGCTGGTATGGCCATAGAACGGTTCTTTGCGATTTGTAAACCACTGCATCACTCTCAGATTTGCACCCCACAAAGGACCTACATCTTTATATGTTTGCTATGGGTTTTAGGAGCTATGCCTTCTCTAGTAGATATCATTATTTTACTTTTAACCCAGCCCATATCTTTCTTTAGATCATTTGTACCTTGCTACTTAATATATGTGTTCCCTTCTAAAGCCCACCAGGAACACACCACTGCTTCACAAGTCATCTATATGTCTTTGGTGTGGATAATTCTCATATATACTTATTGCAGAGTCCTGTTCACTGCCAGAAAGGCAGTTTCAAAGGGTTCAGCTAATAAGGCACAGAGTACTATACTGTTGCACGGTGTCCAGTTACTTCTTTGTATGCTTTCCTATATCACCCCTTTTATGTACTTAATTATTACTAATTTTTTCCCTCAACACAGAACTAAGGTCACTTTCTGTGTTTATCTGCTCACAAATATTATGCCTAGATTACTGAGTCCTTTGATTTATGGGGTCAGAGACCAGAAGTTTATGAAACAAATGAAGAAATACTTTACATGTAAAGTTATTATTGTAAAGATTGTGCCATCAAAATTATGATATTTATTTAGCTACATTTTAATTAAAAAACAAAATGTATATTTATTTACATTTCTGTTTAATTATGACATTTGTTTTATTTGAGATTTGATAATCTTTTCAGTGGCCTATAAATGTTTAGACACTTAAACGTGAAAGTGTATGAAAGTGATTGAATAATATATTTAAAATATCAAACATGTGGCATACAAACAAATGATGAATTGACTTTGCTCAGAACTAATGACTTTGCTCATTGTCTTTTAATCAGCTGGTGTTTTGGTGATTGTATGAAATCAGTTCTCCTGAAGTTCACACAGTAGTTAATCACTTTAACTTGGAAAACTATCAATTAAGAAATCACAACTAGGCCTACACGTTTTGTCTTTATTTTGAACAGTATCTATTGTTTTATAAATTAAAATGTCTTCATAGCTAAACTACAGTTTTAAAATGAAAAATTGGGGAAAATGTTCATTAATTTGTTGGTTAAATATTTTTGTTATTTTTTGGTTCTCTGTTGTTTTTGCATGTGTTCATAATTTCTTTGTATGACAGCCTGGCCAAAAATGATACCTACACAATTTGACATTTCATTGTGTTATCACAATAAGCAATATGCTTGCAAAATCTTTAACAAAAGTTTTAATAATATTTGAAAAAAGGTATCATGAGTGGATGTATAAGCAAGTGCATGAAGATGAAGAGTTCAAGCAAAATAGTCTTTAATCCAAAAGTCCAACAAATACATAGGAGAATCATGGGGAAACACATTAACATAACTTAGACGACTCCAAACAATGAACTCAAGAAACACAGGGTTTAAATAACAAGGAGAACTAATAAGATAATTAACAGAACTGGTGAAAGGAATCATTAACTGAGACATGTTCCTGGGTCACCATATTTTGTTGATCCTGGAACAACATTCCTGTCTCAAAATGTAGTCTTAACCCTACTCCTATCCCTAAACCTAATCCTATAATTTATCCCTAAAATCAGAGGGGAAAGATAGCTGAATAACATTGATGTAGAAGCACCTAAAGCTGGTTGCAAGCCTAAACTTGTCCCTTAAATCTGACTGGTTGATTGGAATGTTGTTCCAGGATCAACAAAGATGTTGATCCAGGAACATTTCACACTTGGTGAAATCACATTCACCATTCGGAATCGCCCCCTGTACCCTCATTCCCTACATTACCCCACTAACATAGTCCACTTGAAGGAATTAATGAAAACAAGTGAGTGAAATTGGACACTGAGTGCACCAGAAGGGCTGCTGCTTTTGTATAATTTGTGCTTGCAGTTTAATAATCATTTAAAACTTCACAAACTGGCAACTGCAGTAGTACGATGAAAATATTTATTTTGAACTCTCTCATGGTAACTATGTATAAACCTTAATTAAACAATTTAGTAATCACTTAAAGATGAATTTATACCTGTATGATATTAAGCTGTAGCCATTGGACCAGCGGTTTGGATAATGAATGGATGAATGATTCAGCTGTGGGTGACATCTTCTGTTGGGATGCAGAAATTCATTCAGCATGCAACTGTCACGGTGCATTATGGGTATTCTCTAGTCTAGCCATTGAGTGTAGCCTACATCAGTTTTACACTAGTTATTGCGGTGCATTGTGGGATTGAATGAGTGCACTCGATATTGTCCACAATGGTTTCGGACGCCCCTACAAATGACCATCCCCTCAAATAGTGCCCTTTTTAAGGGTATAGGAGGCGATATCAGACACAGCCTAGACTAAATGACAGGACATGCAGGAAAACAGGAACAAAACCTAATCACAATGAAACAGCCAAACAGAATATATATGTTACAAAAATATGAAGATGTCAATTTTCCTATAGGCCGGACATTACTTTTGGCCACTATTTTACACCGATTTTTTGCTGGGGAAGGAAAAAAATCTTTTCACTGCTTTTTCATGAGATAAGTCTGCATAAACAAAGCATGTACATTTCTTGCTTTGCAACCACTCAGAACACCTTGAATAAGCAATGTGCTAAAATGGTTTTCATGTCAGACAGGTTTTCAAATGCTTACTCAGTTATTCTGCAATGTTGCCATGAATGCAATATTAGATGACGCTTTTGGGTAACAAGCTTAATATTCATGATCCCTGCCCTTTCTACAAACCATAAATAACATTACTCTACTGATTAAAACTCATGTGAGCTTCATACTTCCCACAGTCCAGAACCAGTTCTTCAGCTCACGGTAAGTCGAAGTAGGTTTAGCTATGTGTAATTTGAAATACATATTGTTTATGATGTAAACTCCTGGCAAATGTTAACCTCAGTTATGGTGATTTTTAGTGACTTTATCATCTGTTTGGTCTAGAAACAATACATGCCCTTTTTAACCACTGTCCTGTTTTCTCTCCCAGAAATGAACTCAACAGTCTGGATTGTGGATAGTTATGAAGAAGCTCTTGCCAAAAACATTGTGATTGTTTGTCTTGGTTTTATCATTAATTTCATCAACGGAATGTTGGTAGTGACTTTTTTTTCTAATCTAATGTTTTCAAGAGACTCCAGATACATTTTATACATTCACCTGGTAATCAATGACATGCTCATGATATTTGTATCAGTGACTTTATATGTGCTGTCCTACGCTTCACCACTTGTTAATGTTTCATGGTGTTGCATATTGATGGCTCTTGGTGCAACCACCTTTATGATCACTCCTTTGAATCTGGCTGGTATGGCCATAGAAAGGTTCATTGCGATCTGTAAACCACTGCATCACTCTCAGATTTGCACTCCACAAAGAACCTTCATCTTCATATGTTTGCTATGGGTTTTAGGAGCTATGCCTTCTCTAGTAGATATCATTATTTTATTTTCAATTCAGCCCATATCTTTCTTCAGGTCTCTTATACTTTGCTACTCATTCAATTTGTTTCCTTCCAAAGCCCACCAGGACAACACCACTGCTTCACAAGTCATCTATATGTCTTTGGTGTGGATAATTCTCATATATACTTATTGCAGAGTCCTGTTCACTGCCAGAAAGGCAGTTTCAAAGGGTTCAGCTAATAAGGCTCAGAATACTATACTGTTGCATGGTGTCCAGTTACTTCTTTGTATGCTTTCCTATATCACCCCTTTTATGTACTTAACTATTACTCCTTTTTTTCCTCATCACAGAACTAAGATCACTTTCTGTATTTATCTGCTCACAAACATTATGCCTAGATTACTGAGTCCTTTGATTTACGGGGTCCGAGACCAGAAGTTTATGAAACAAATGAAGGAATATTTTACATGTAGAGTTATTATTGTAAAGATTGTGCCATCATAATTATCTATCTATCTATCTATCTATCTATCTATCTATCTATCTATCTATCTATCTATCTATCAGATATATATATAGTCTGTCAGACTATATATACAGTATATATATATATATATATATACAGTATATATATATCTGTTAGTCAGCATTGGAAATTCTTGTCATTTACAGTTTTCATGCTCAAGCTTGTTATACTCCAGGTTAAGTTATCCAATATCAATATCGAAATGAACACCTCAAGCTTTTCTTACTATTTTGCTGCCTGTCCCTGTACCAGGGTTGCCAGGCAGGTCTACGTAACAAAACTAGCCCAATGGCCATTCAAAAATAGCCCAAAAGAAAGTCAATGGCTAAATCCCAAAAATAAAAACTCAAAATATGCCTCTCCCATACATATTTTACAGTCACTATTATGCACATTGATCATAAACACAGCCCAAAGGCTCCCAGTGTTGTGGCCTAATACAGGCCTAATATTTGCTTGTGCTGTCTTTCTGGCTAAATAGCATATTTTGTTTAATGCAATGACTATATACTATATATTTTTTTTACTTTCGCCATATCATGTTGCATGAAACAATATGTTCCAGATCAATTAATTTGTAATTTGGGGGTTTGCTTTTGCAAAATGGTCTTTTGTAATATTTATCCATGCAAAGTTAATTGCATAACTGAAATAAAGGTAATAGCATAATTAACAATTACTTGTTTGCATAGAATATATGATGTATTTATGTTACTTAAGCTCATAAAACCTTATCAGATTGACAGAATCTTACTTAAAGAACTGTACTTAAAATGTTCTTATACTAAAAAATATTCTCATTATTAGTCGAATACATTTTACACATGGGTAAATCCAATTGTTTAATTTAAAGCACTTAACTTGTACTTGGCCTTATGAAAAAGTAACATTGATTTATTAAACCAGTCCATAAAGTAACAACAGACTCCATATCACTGTTCGAGGCCTATTGTTGAGAAAAAGGGTTTAATAAATTTATATAAATTAATTATTTACATATATTAATAAACATACCTTACTGCTTGATATAATCGTGGAAATGTCTTTTTTGAAATCACAAACGATTGTGATTGGTCCTTGCAGGTAAGCGCTGCAAAAATTATCAACTGTCACGTGACAATATTTTACACCTGATAAATGGCAGTGAAACTTTATCGACGAAAATACGCAGTATATTTAGATTTATCTTATCTGACCAATTTGAGACAAATACCATGTCGCTTATCCTTGTTACTTGTTTCTTGTTCAATTCTAGCCGCATTCAGTTATTCAATGTTTTAGCAGCGCCGTCTTGTGGTTATTCTGAGGTTTCTTAATTAGCCTACTATGTTGACCTCACTTGAGGAATCTCATCGTGAAGTAACAGGAGCTTTCGAAGATACAACAAACAATTGATAATTCTCTTTTTAATCACTCAATATGGCCGAATGTGCGCGAGAGGCCGAGTTGCAATGACAGCAACAGAAACATAAACAGAAACGAAAGTGAAACCATCTTCTCTGAATCAAACGACTTTCTGTTTTGACAGAGGAACCAAACGCAAAACTCCGTTGAAAGGTAAATATCACTGAATATATTCCCTACTTGTTGATAATAGCTCGATATGGAATTATACAGTTGTCATATTAATGAATTCGTCATTGGTCACATTGTTGCTAATTCATCCTTGAAAACTGTCAGTGCATTTACACCCAGTTTATGAACAGGTATATAAAAGACCCATCACTGCATGGTGGACAACCACCATATGAACAGTAATAATACTTACAGTACTTTTAGAATGTAACATACACCATGGTACGTGATTATGGAACCATATGAAGTACCATATCAGCGTCTGACACCATGACTACTGCTTTGTGAATAATACCACAGTGATTGATTTGTCATTCTTACAGAAAAATGGCTCAGGCTGATATTGACGAGGGATTATATTCTCGACAGCTGTAAGTGTGCTTATATGACACATACAACTTATATTTCCTTATTTGTATCTTGGTCTCCCATATATACCTTGATTTTTGTGTTTTCTGACTGTTATCTGGAATTTTACTTGAGTAATCAAACTGAAATACTAAATAAGTGCTCTTGAAACTGAATGCTTGTATTACATATCCAATGAATAAATAAAAAAATGTGCATTGAACTTCTTACAGTTTCATTTAGACATTAAAAATGCACATTTTTGCAGGTCCCTCAGATTGTAAAAAAGGCCAGAAATGTGTTTAATGATACATATGGATGCCTAATAGTCGGTTTAAAAGCATGTTTGTTGTATCAGGTGTAATGTTGTCTAATTCGCCTTTTTGAGGAAGAGTTACTTGCTTAGTTTTAGGAATTCCAGTTATGTATTTTCTGTTGATTCCAAGTCATCGATGATTTATGAATAGTTACGCCCATCCCAACTAGTCTCTTCCTGGTATTTTTCACAGAAAAAATAGGTAAAACAAAGCGAAAGCGAAATTTGCATTGTTGAAATAAGTTGCATGCTATTTAGTTTATTTGAATTGGATTAAAATTTGCTTTAAAAAAAAGGGGGGAAAAAGGGAAATGAAGCCTGTTCAAGAGTATTTTCCACCAGTTCTCAGTTGCTTACTTTTATTATCCATACATTGTTTAGATATGCAAAATATACATCATGGTAGTATTGGTTATATTTAATGTATGCTTATTTTAATTTTTATTTTGTATGTTTTAAATGGCAACAGAGGTCAAATTTTTAAAATTTATTTCAGCATGTAGAGACATACTTTATGCACATTTTTCATCTCACAACAGGTATGTGATTGACCATGATGCAATGCGTCGCATGGGAAAGGCTGATGTCCTTATTGCTGGAATGCGAGGTCTTGGCGTGGAAATTGCCAAGAATGTGATTCTGGCTGGAGTTCGATCAGTCACCGTTCAGGATGAGGGTGTGGTGGAGTGGAGAGATCTGTCTTCTCAGGTAATGACCTTTTAATGCAATTAAATGAGTAGTTCATCCAAAAACTAAGTAGTCTGCCATCCTTTAATAACCAGGAAAGAAGATGCTTTAAAGATGCTCAGAGCTGCTGCTTTCTATGCAATGAAAATTAACAATGAATCAAGCATGTGTGCATTCAGACATGATACCTCAAGACACATCAAACATCATTGGTTTTTGTTTGTCATGTGACTAATCAATGTGTGGTGCATTTGAATGTTTTGGATTATATGCAGTTGAGGTTTGAGAGCGTTCAAATGCAAGGATTTATTTTTAGCTTATGATGGCAGAATTCATTTTCATTTCCTGGAAAAGAGCCATTTTGTGTTCCAAACAAACAAGTCATACAGGACTGGAAAGGCTTGCATCAGTAAATGGTGAAATAATTAGCATTTTTGGGTTAATAATTTGCTTTTTTTTATTTGCAAAAATGTAAATGATTAATATAGGATCATTTATATAATCTCTTATGTCTTCAGTTTTACTTGAAAGAAGCTGATCTGGGTCAGAACAGGGCCTTGTGTTCTGAGAAGCAGCTCTCTAGTCTGAACGTCTACGTTCGAGTGTCTGCCTGGACTAACAAACTCAACGAGGACTTCCTCAGCAAGTTCCAGGTGAGCTATGATCCTGTCTCATATGTCCGTGCAAAAAAAAAGAAGAAAATTCTTGTTTTGTCTTATTTTATGTTTATTACAATAGGTGGTGGTGCTCACAAATTCACCTTTAGAAGAGCAGCTACGTGTGGGAACGTTTTGCCACTCAAACAATATAAAGTTTATCGTGGCTGACACCAGAGGGCTTTGTGGGTAGGCTGCATTCTGTGAATCAATAAAATACATGAAAATGGTTAAATTAGTGCAAAATCATAATCTGATTTCTGTGTTTGGTTTGCAGGCAGTTGTTCTGTGACTTTGGCGAATCGTTTGAGGTCCAAGACACAAATGGAGAAACTCCAGTCTCAGCCATGATTGCTCATATCAGCAAGGTGACAGGACAAAAAAATGCATTTTCACTTTCAGTTTGGTCCTCTTAAAGGAATACTCACCCTCATGTCATTGCAAATCTATAATACTTTCATTCATCTTCGATGAAATACAAATGAAAACATTTTTAATGAAATCAGAGAGATTTCTGTCCCTCCATTGAAAGTCCGTTCCAGCAAAACTTTGATGCTTCAAAATGTTGGTAAAGACATAATAAAGAGAGTCGATATGAATCGAGCAGTTTAATCAAGCAAGTGTATTTGAGCTTGTTTTTGATTTGCTCAACGAATGTGTTTTGATCAATTTTTAAATATAAAGAAATGCCTGAATTAAATCTGTTTATCATAAAGTGATTGTGTCTCTTCAGATGATTTGGATTAAATTAGATTCATCTGTTTATTAGGTTTTTATGAACTTTTTGAAGTGTCAAAGTTTTGGGTGAATGAACTTTCAATTAAGGGAGAGAAATTTCAATTAAAATATCTTGGATTATAAGACATGACGGCGAGAAATTGATGGCAGATTTTCATTTTTATTTTTCAAAACAATTTGCCCATAATGTATTATTTTGTTTATTTATTATTATTACAATTGACTCAGTCTTTTTTCTTTCTTTACTATCCTTTAATAAATCTGAGCTGAAAATGTAACATTTTCCATCATAGGAGAATCCAGGCGTAGTGACATGCACAGATGAAGAGAGTCATGAGTTCACAGATGGCATGTTTGTGACTTTTTCTGAGGTTCAAGGCATGACCGAACTCAACAGTTATAGTCCCGTTGAGATCAAAGTGCGGGGTAGGTGTCATAGGATATGTGGAAAATATCTAGAACTGATACTGTCGGATAGTATGCGGTTAATTTGATAAATATATATGCCAATGTTTTTAGACAGCTACTCCTTCACTATTTGTGACACTTCAAACTTTTCCGAGTATGTGAAGGGTGGAGTGGCAACTGAAGTGAAACAGCCTGAAATCCTCCACTTTGTAAGTGTCACCCGGTATTGATTTATATTTAAGATGCTGTTATCATGATGTAGTGTGCTTTTGAAATCTGTAAGTATGTCAACTTACAGCATTATAGCAAGACATCTCCTTGAGGTAATGTTTTAATGCTTGCAGAAACCTCTGAATGTGGCTCTGGATGAAGCGCTCAGAAATCCTGAGCTTGTGGAGATGACAGACTATGGCAAGACACAAAGACACCTGTCTCTGCACCTGGCCTTCCAGGCCCTGCATAGATTTTCTCAGAAATACAGCCGGACACCCCAACCTAGATCCCAGGTCAGTCATACATGAAAATGTGTTTTAAAGTACACACATTGTATCAGAATTTTCCACAGTGTGACTCTATTTTCAGTATATTGCGCAAAATATTATGTAAGTTTTAAGAAAGTTAATATTACTGTTGTTTTCTGGAAAAACTGATCCTTTGTTAATTATTGATATATCTTTCTTAAAATAACATTTATTATACAATTCTTTTTTTTTTATATGCATGTGCAAATATTTGACAATTTGATTACAATATAAATACAATGCATTAGGAAATCTAAAAATTTGTACTAATGTGATTTTACTAATCACTATTAATCATAACTATTTTCACAATTTTTATATTATGAAATATTGACAAAAAATTATTTTTACTACTGAAAGTAATTGTATTTTGAAATAATAAGCACCTAATACTAATAGAAATTCAATGCACTGATCTGCATCATCACTTTTTGCTTCATCTCTTTGTTTTGCTGCCCTCTGTAGGCTGATGCTGAAGTGCTGGTTACTATCACAAAAGAGCTTTGCACAGATGCAAAGTTTGATGAGCTTGATGAAGACGCTGTAAGACATTTATCTCTGGTTGCCAGCGGTGACCTAGCACCTGTCAATGCCTTCATTGGAGGGCTGGCTGCTCAGGAGGTGGTGAAGGTGAGTTTGATAATTGAACTCTTTCCCCGCCATTGACAGGATTTTCCGGCTATACATGTTTTCACTGTTTACCCTACAGTATGGTTAGAAGAAGCAGAAACAAGATATAAAACCATTGCTTATGCACATGCTGTAGTCTTTGACAAAAACTTGATTTTTGTTCAAGATGCTGCAACTTTTTCCCCGCCAATGTTTTTTAGAAAAAAAGTTGCCAGCCACCGCCAGCATTTTTGATCATTTTCACAAAAGTGTCATGGTTCCCAGAATATTTTGTTGTATGAATATCTGAACATGCAACATGTTAAAAGAAGGAACAGACCCTCTGCTTTTGAACAAAAACAAAACAAAAAAGCTTCCTGAAACATTTTCTTATCAACACTTGAATATGGGTACGTTTCATAAAAAAGCAATATTTTGAGCAAAAAGCTGAGAAAATCACGTTTTTGTCAGAGACTATTTCTGGATCTTATTCAGATCAATGATCAAATCATAGATGGATTAGACTGAGTTCATCAACATCCTCAAAGCTTCACAGTCCTATAGCTGTGTTTTGATCAAGAAATTCAGTACTTTCAGAAGATGCATAATAGCGCCCCCTACCGTATAACAGTGAAAAAGAGGTAATGAAACTTACCCATATTCAAATGTTTATAAAAAAGAATGAATTTTTTCAAAGCAGAGTCTCTGTTTTTTCTTTTGATATATTGCATGTTCAGATATTCATACAACAAAATATTCTGAAGGAGATAAAACTTTTGTGAAAATGCTGGCAGTAGCTGGCAACTTTTTTTCTTTTTTAAAAAAAGCTTGCAGGGAAAGAGTTAATGATATTTACACTGGGATCACCAGTTAATGGACACATAATTTGAGTTTGAGAACATGGTCTATATATAAGCACATTTTTTAATGATTACATGTGTGTGAAATCTTCCAGGCGTGCAGTGGTAAATTCACTCCTCTCAGACAGTGGCTGTATTTCGATGCTCTGGAATGCCTGCCTATAGAGGAGGATGGAGTTGTCCTCACTGAAGACGCCTGTGCTCCTGTAAGCAACGAGCAAGCTCATTTTCAGTATTTAGAAAATACAAACGTCTAATTTCTGATTGTTTCTGAAGAACATACTCAACGTAATTGGCCGAGCACTTTCCGTACTTCACATAAAGTGATCTGTATCCTCTGTGCTGTAGAGAGACAGCCGATATGATGGGCAGATTGCTGTGTTTGGATCTGCTTTTCAAGACAAGCTGAAGAAACAGAACTATTTTCTGGTGAGTGTATTTCTCCTGCTTCAACAGCAGAGGAGGTCATTACCCCTTTTTGTGTTTCAGTAAACCCTGTTGGATGACTGTCAGTTACTTATCATTGATCTGTTATGGAGAGGAGTGAGCAGATCAGTGAGTCAGTGGTGTAGAATGCACAGGAAATATTTTATGTGCCATGTGATATTTCCTGTTGAGCACTAGGATATGTTGGTCAGAGTTTCCTGTGTGAATCAACCTAATATTGCGGAATTTTTTGGGCAGAATTTTTTGGTTTATTACTGAATGTTGCTAAAACCTGTATTTCTTCATTTAATCACACAGTTTGTTCATGTTTGTTTTTAGAATACACTACCATATATTAGTTTGGGGTCTATATGATTTTTTAAATAATACTTTTATTTAACAAGTATGTATTAAATTGATCAAAAGGGACATTAAAAACACTTATAATGTTACAAAAGATTTTTATTTAAAATAAATGCTGTTTTTTTCAACATTCTATTCATCAAAGAATCCTTAAAAATGATCCTGGTTTCCACAAAAATCTGAAGCATCACAATTGTTTTAACATTAGTTCATTGTTAATAAAAATTATTATTTCTTGAGCAGCAAATCATCATATTAGAATGATTTCTGAAGAATCATGTGACACTGAAGACTGGAGTAATGATGCTGAAAATTCAACTTTGCAATCAAAGGAATAAATTGCATTGTAAAATATATTCAAATAGAAAACAGTTATTTTAAATTGAAATAATATTTCACAATATTACTGTTTTTACGGTATTTTTGATCAGATAAAAACAGTAAAACATGTGACATTAAACTTTTAAACAATTGTGTACATTTATGCTATAAAGTACATCACATGTAAAGCTAGTCCTTGCTTATTTAACCTCTCTTCAAAATTACAAGACCTGTTCCATCTCTCAGTCTTGGAGATTAATAATCAATATTATTCATCAATTCTCATCAAATGTCTATGTGATCAGGTTGGAGCTGGAGCAATCGGTTGTGAGCTGCTGAAGAACTTTGCTCTCATTGGTCTGGGTGCGGGAGAGGGTGGAAAAATTACTGTGACTGACATGGACTCCATTGAGCGATCGAATCTGAATCGACAGTTTCTGTTCCGCTCTCAGGACATCGGGGTAAGAAGAGTTGGCACACAATAGCTACACCATTGGAAAATGGTTTTAGCACAAAATCAATGACCTTAATCTAAAACAGATCCATCTCTGAAATCTTATTGAATGAGCCACGTCAACTTCACATGCCTTAAATGTTGTAAAATCACTGTAATGCATTAACGTGTTTTCTTTTTATCTCTCTCAGAGGCTGAAGTCAGAGGTGGCGGCGGAGTCTGTTAAAGAGATGAACCCTTACATGAACATCATCTCTCACCAGAACCGAGTGTGTGTAGAGACAGAGGAGGTCTACACACATTCGTTCTATAGTCACCTTGATGGCGTAGCAGCTGCGCTAGATAATGTGGATGCACGTGAGTGCTGGTTTTGCTAGGTCCCATGTTACACCAACTGTGTTTATCAACCAGAAAGTTTGTTTTGCCTTATGCCTCAGCCAAATTTTAGAAAGTAAACATTTAGCTACATGTCTAACATTTTACTTTCCCTGTCCATTAGGAGTCTATCTCGACCAGTGCTGTGTGCGAAACAAAAAGCCCATGCTGGAGGGAGGAACTCTGGGTAGTAAAGGCCACACTTTGGTGGTAGTACCACATCTGACTGAATCGTATGGACCCTCCACATCTGGAGGACAGAAAGCCATTCCCATCTGCACACTCAAGAACTTCCCTCACCGTATAGAGCACACGCTACAGGTGAGAAGACATACATTTTTCTGTTTAGCAGATTGACAAGTTGTTGCATTGACAGCAAATTATAATTTCTCTCAATTTTTAGGAGTTAAACTGCCCTGTGTTACTCTAAATATTGGTTAAACAAAAATGAAACAAACAAACAAAAAAAACATTCTGAAAATTATTCCAATGATATTGTTCCTCTTTGTCGTTATCGTTATAGTTGTGGTGTGGACCAGAATGGTTATTAAAGCTTTATATTTATAGTTATCGTCCTTGGTGAGAATGGCCCTTGATTTAAGTGGCAATATTCAGGCATAATATATAAAATAAATAAATACATTTAAATAAATAAAATTATATAATATATCCAGGCCTTTATTATCAAAATATCTGAAGATTTGCAAATACACAAAGTGAAAATTTTAACCCTTTACTTGCCCGCTCGACCAAATGGTTGAGCACATTTTGAGTCACTATATTTCATTGAGAGGAGTACCTAATTTAACTCAAGCTGATTGAGCCATCTCTACCATCTGGTTGAGGTATGTTATGCCAAAAAAATCCATGATTGAAAGAGTTTCAATCAACAGCACTTGTTACAACACTTCCTCAAACATGGATGTCAGAAACAAAGAAATCACTCCTGCTATGTGAACTGTTCTTGGTGAAATTTTGCAAGGTAAGCAACATTTTTTGACATATTACACTGTAAGAGCCTTAACTTTACAAAATTATGTCACTTGGTGACATGAAAAAACTTAAGTATGTTTTTAATAATTTTTCAAAAACATGCTCAACCAAACGGTTGATTTGTAAATTAAAGGTAAATGCAGAAAAGCTAAGGTAATCTTTTCAGATCGTCCATTTCTGCAGTCAGAATGGACTATTTGCTGAGAAATATAAACTTCTGACCATTCTTAGCTATAGCTATATGACAGCTATTGTTATTTCTTCATGAATATGCTGAGATAATTTCTTAAATATGTACTTTTTGCCACTTTTGCATATTTTTTTAAGTAAATATAATGAATTCTTTGAATTAATGTGTGGAAATCATAATTATCAGAGGCAATTACTACTTAAATGACAAATGCTGGTACTAACATTACTAAAATTGTAAGAGATTGTTATTTATGTGTTTGTTGTTGCTTTTTTTTACAATTACTAGATGGATGTCAACAGTTTCTGTGGTACAAGAATGCGCACTCTTCAGGCCCTTGCCCCAGAAAACCCCCAAGATTCTGATGCTGAGCTCAGTGATGTTGATGACCCAATAGAGGATCCAAATTATCACCCTGTCTAAGAAGAGAAATGTTCATATGTCTAAAAAAAATAGAAAAATCCTGTTGCACTACCACACTTGATGGCGTTTCTTGAATCACAAAAGCCTAAAATGCCATTATATTACTATCTTTTGCTATTTTATTTATAGTTTTTGAATGCAGAAAGAATGTAATGTCTTTAGTTTTGTTACTTTTAGTTATTTGTGTTATTTATTTTAGTTTATTGTTAAAAAAACAAGAAAACATGTAATTTCCTGGGTTAAAATGAAAATCTGAAATATTTTATGGAATATTTCAGTTAATAAACAAGATTCAATATATAAAACTATTTTATTTTGATTATGTTTTAAAATAAATTAGTATTATAGTTCATATTTTCTGATTTTCATACTATGTGTATGCATTTCATTATTTTACCTTTAAGTGCCATATCAACCATTTGGTAGAGTCCGATATTTTCAAAATTATGGGATGTGTTGAAAAAAAATACAGTGAGTGTGGTAACTAGTGACATAATGAGATAAAAAATGCAAACAAAAAATTTTTCAAATGACTTTATCTTGGTGGGGCAGTTTTGCACAAGTTGCATTTCTACCAAACATGAAGCTGTGTGTGTGAATCACAAATGATTATTACTTTTTTTTAAATAATTTTCAGTGGGCCAGAGACCAGTTTGAAGGACTATTCAAGCAAATGGCAGAGAATGTGAACCTCTTTCTCAGGTACAGATAAATGCATTTTAACTAGTCAATAGTCTAGAAGAGAAATAAGATCAAATGTGTGCAGGAAAAACAGGGTGAAGAGGCACAACTGTTATCAGCAGATGCAGATATTGTGTTAGAGATTCTGTTCAACATTGTACTCCTTAAATGTGACCCACTCCTCACGTCCAGGCTCAGCTTTTCATTATTACTGCAACCCTGGCTGCCCCCTGGCTTCCTGCCACAAGTGTCAACTGTAGTCAGATCTCTTTTCCATCTGAAATGAAGTGAAGGATGTTTATAAAAAGGCGAGTGTGCAGGAAGTTGTGGTGCTGTGTGCTGCAGGCAGATACCGCAGAGGGAAGGCAGCTGCCTCAATCTCAACTACTTCCTGTTGGCTGTCAGCAAACTCCACCCAACTCAACAGCTTTCTTTGGCTAAAAAATGAAAAAGTTTTGGGGCAGTGCTATTGAAGTATCATAAATATACTATTATAGTTTTTTAATAATATGTGAATTAGTTTTTTGCATTATAATTTTAGTTAAAATTTGTGCTTTTGACCATTTATTTAATATTTTTAAAAAGTTCTATTTAATTTTAAGAAATAGCTAGTTTAGATTGAGTTAATGATAATGCCATGTTTTTGAGGCCAGTTAAAGTTTAGCCTGAATGAATAATGTTGAAAAAATTAAAACAACTAAAAAGCTACTCATACTGCATTAGCATACAGATAGCTCTACCCATTTTCTCCATCTCTGTCTACAGTGACCCAACCTATGTAGATCGCACAGTCGCCCGTGGAGATGTGGAGGCTGTGGAAATGTTGGAGGGCGTCTATAGGAGTCTGAGCGAGGAATGGCCTCAGAACTGGACTGACTGTGTCAGCTGGGCCCGCAAACAGTGGGAAACGCTTTACAACAATCACATTAGACAACTACTGCACTGCTTTCCCCCTGACCAGGTAACACAGAGAGCCATGTACTGTACACACTTTACAGTGAAGTATACATAGTGGCTAAAGCTTATGGTTCCCAGGCTATATATATCATCTGAAATGTTCTTCTAAAATGGTCATTTTTATCAGGCTCATATGTTATGTTCAGTTAGTTCACATTAATAGCAATGGAAAGGACCTATTGATTGGTATTAAAGTGAAATAACCAGGAGAAATAAAATACAGGAGCCTGATAAAAATGCTAATTTTAGAAGAAATTTCAGACAGCACTTAGAGGCTTTTGCATCTGAAGTCTTCCTATATACAGCTATGGAAAAAATTAAGAGACCACTCCAAGTTCAGAAATAAATGTTTGTAATTTTTTCCATAGCTATATATATATATATATATATATATATATATATATATATATATATATATATATATATATATATATATATATATATATATATATATATATATATATAGTACAGTCCAAAAGTTTGGAACTACTAAGATTTTTAATGTTTTTAAAAGAAGTTTCATCTGCTCACCAAGGCTACATTTATTTAATTAAAAATACTGTAAAAACAGTAATATTGTGAAATATTATTACAATTTAAAATAACTGTTTTCTATTTGAATATATTTCACAAAGTAATTTATTCCTGTGATCAAAGCTGAATTTTCAGCATCATTACTCCAGTCTTCAGTGTCACATGATCCTTCAGAAATCATTCTAATATGCTGATCTGCTGCTCAAGAAACATTTAATGTGTACAATTGTACAAAATAGTTGTGTACGTTGTGTAATATTTTTTTTCAGGATTATTTGATGAATAGAAAGTTCAAAAGAACAGTGTTTATCTGAAATCTAATCTTTTGTAACATTATAAATGTCTTTACTGCCACTTTTGGTTGATTTAATGCATCCTTGCTGAATAAAAGTATTCATTTCTTTAATTTCTTTTCAAAAAAATAAAAATAAAAATTCTTACTGACCCCAAACTTTTGAACGGTAGTGTATAATGCTACAGAAGCTTTGTATTTCAGATAAATGCTGTTCTTTTGAACTTTCTATTCATCAAGGAATCCTGAAAAAAAAAGTACACAACTGTTTTCAACATTGATAATAATCATAAATGTTTATTGAGCAGCAAATCATCATATTACAATGATTTCTGAAGGATCATGTGACACTGAAGACTGGAGTAACGATGCTGAAAATTCAGCTTTGATCACAGGAATACATTACTTTATCAAATATATTTAAATAGTACACAGTTATTTTAAATTGTAATAATATTTCACAATGTTACTGTTTTTTACTGTATTTTTAATTAAATAAATGTAGCCTTGGTGAGCAGACGAAACTTCTTTTAAAAACATTAAAAATCTTATTGGTTCCAAACTTTTAGACTGTAAAAATTTTTTCTTTTTTAATAAATCTGCAAAAATGTCAACAATTCTGTGTTTTTCTGTCAATATGGGGTGCTGTGTGTACATTAATGACGAAAAAACTTAAACTTTAACTTAAATGATTTTAGCAAATGGCTGCAATATAACAAAGAGTGAAAAATTTAAGGGGGTCTGAATACTTTCCGTACCCACTGTATATATATTATCACATGGGAGAATGGGGGAATATGTGCTATTGGTATGAACGTAGTGTCATTCTTAATGGTTCTTTAAAATATACGTTTTATTTAAGCAAAGTATTTTTAAAATTAAAATAATATATATATATATATATATATTTTTTTTTTATTTGGGATGTAATAAGATCCAAATGTTTTTGTCATGTTTCCCAAAAACTAGAGTAAAACGCTTTGGATAAAAAAAAAAAGATCTACTAAAATGACTACTTACAGGCTTAGTCTTATCAATACACCTTAGACATTTTGATTATGAGTATGTTAAGAAAGTGAGTTGGCTAATAATTCATTAGTTTTGGGATCGCAGGAGTACTTGAATGCGTTAGTTTCACTTTGGACCAGCAGGTGGCACTGTTGTCTATAACAACAAGTGGTTCGGACCATGTTTAGAGAGATGGCATGATAGTCACAATACCTTGTGAAATAAATATTTATGAAAATTTTCACATGAAAATCAGTCATTTATGTCATTATCTGAAGTCTCATTATAAATCCAAAAGTGCTCATCATGTGAATTGCAGCATATTACAATAATTTCTTTCTAAATATAGGAGATTCTAATTGTTAGGGGAAAAATACAACCAATCATTTCCACTGGGAGTTTGTGCATCTATGGTTGTGTAACAGTATGGATGTGGAGAGGTCTAATCCATAGCACCGGTGCCTGCTCACAGAGATAAACATTCATTTAGAGGAGGGGTGATATGAACAAGAAAACAGAGTTTTGAAACTCTGAAATGTCCTTTATCTTGCATGTCCAGATATAACAGTTGCAAAACCTGAAGTCGCAGATGAGTAGACCACAGTTCAGTTTGAGGGTTTGTGCTTGAATATACTGAAAAAGAATAAATCATTGGCATCACCAAGCTTGGCATAACAGTTTCTCATTATCAGTTGGAAGTCTTTCCTGGAGTGCAGAAAAACGGTTGTAAAGATCAACACACACAATTCTTTCTGTTGAACTAGTGGAATAAGCTTTGTGTTACTGCTCTTTTGGTCTGCCTTTGTTCTTTTCAACAGCCTCTTCTGTTTTTTTGTTAAAAGACAAATTGTATTGAACGCACACACACATGATAAACTCATTACTCTGTCTCTCTGAGCAAAAGGCTTGGAGACATGGGCTTTATGGTGACCAATCACGTCCACTTCACGTCAGCATGTGACTTATGTGGCTACAGGGCTTCCATTTGGCCTGCAACACATGTAGACGTCTTCCATTGTTGTTTACTGGAGCTGACTATATATCGCCTTTAAACAATATTTTTATATTTTAAAATAAACAACAATAAGTAAAACAATGTATATAAAAATATTTAAAAAAATGATAATGAATTTAATCATAATAAAAAACAAATACATAAAAATATAATCAAAATTTACATATACATAAAAATATTTTAAAATGTAATTAATTGGTCCTACATAAACATTTAATAATAGGTATAATAACAATAGAACTATTTAATAGCATCTTTTATAAGTTAAAATGATCAACAATAATGTTTATAGAGCATTTTTAAAATAAAAAATAGATAAACATCTGATAATAAATGTAATAAAAAATAATTGTAATATTAACATAATATGAAATGTGTATATAATAAAATAGTATTATATAAATATACATGTATAATAATCAATGAAATATATTTAATACATTTAAAAACATTAAAAGAAAATGTAAACCCTTTTTTTAAAACACATTTTCTCTTCTCGTTCACACTCTGGCCCTCACTAGGTAACAAGCTCTGGACTTCCGTTCTGGATGGGCGCAAAGAGATGTCCACATCCTTTGACCTTTGACACCAACAATGTAAGTTTTACTGAGTAAATTCCCTACACACAGTCTCTGGGATTTCCCATCATCCCCTGCAGACAGGAATGACTAACTTTACGACTCACAGTTTCTGTCCTGGTGTGAATTAGATACTATCTGATATCATTGATCACCTGAGATTAACCAAGCAAAGTGAAAACTTGTTAAGCCCCTGACCCTTCACAAACAGACACGCTCACACAGGTAAACACAGAGGCACATTAGCAAACAGGTCATTCTTTAAACAGAAACCCTTCCAGACACACGTTTAAACGGAAAAGAATCATGAAAAACTATTTTAATTAGGCTAGATATGCAAATGGTTCCACTCTTCAACCATTATTCAATTTTATGGCCCATTGTTTCCATTGTCTTCATTCTTTATATACGTTATCAGCATTTGGTAAGATTTGTTTTTCCCTAAAGGAATTCCTTTTTAACTCATCACAGCCAATTTGAATTCTGTGGTTTCAAATGTTAACCCATTTTGGGAAGTGTTGTTTTTTGAATGCGCTACACACTTTCCTCTCGTCATTTCCTGTTAACCACTGCAGTTCTGTTTCTCGGCACATGTGTTTGTGATCCATGGCAAGTTTTTCCATCCTTCAGCTCAAAATCAAACACAAACACAAACACACAGTTTCGCTTCAGTTCTGCCAGCTATAATAAAAGTATTTTGATTTGAGATGATTGCTGTTTTCTCTTGTTTTATAGACCACCCATATGGACTTCATTGTGGCAGCGGCCAATTTATATGGCCAGATCTATGGGATTACAGGCTCGAGAAATCGTGCTGACATTAAGAACATTCTGCAGGGAGTAAAAGTGCCCGAGTTCACCCCTAAATCTAGTGTAAAGATAGCAGTGACTGACCAGCAGCTGAAAGAGGAAAATGAGGAGAGAAAAGAGGAAGGTGAGATTTTAGGCTTAATATGAAATTATACAATAAATTTGAATAAGTGTGAAAAGAATATTAAAATATTTCTTTTCATATCCCTCTCTGCATCTCTTAGACAAAGTCAAGCTGGAGATGTTCAAGGAGAAGCTGTCCAAACTCCAGTTGAAGGACCAAATCTTCCGGATGCATCCACAGGAGTTTGAGAAGGTACCGTGTTTGTCAAGTCAAAATCTATTTCTATAGCATTTTCACATTGCATGAAAACAACCTGTACAAAAAAAGGTAAAACAACGATGGCGAACGATTTTGCATTTGGAGGAGTTTTTCGCCCGGTACTTCCGCTTACGTCACGCGTGACCTTTCCAATGTGATTACGTCATGCGTGGCACATCTCAGAGCTAGTGCAAAACAAGCATTTGTGGTTAAAAAGTATATAAATTTTGTTTTTTTTTAGAAAATGACCAATCATTTGACTAGATAAGACCCTTATCCCTTAGACCTTCTTTTTGACTGAAGAAAGAAAGACATAAACATCCTGGATGACATTCTTAAGGCCCCGGTATACTTCAAACGAAATCGAAGAACGAACTGTTGTGACGTTATTTCAAACAAAATCAGGCCAAAACGAAGTTTGTTTTGTGTTCTTTTTGGAAGTTCGAAACGTCTTGCCAGAGCGAACTTTCAGGAAATGTTCACTACTGCTGCAAAACACCTTCATACTACCATTGGTCAGTGACGATAACATAATAGGAGGTGTGTGCTTAGGCTCTGCCTTCACTCACGTCGAACTCTGATTAATTTCATGTGTTTGAGTTCGTTGAGGTAAGAGCTCCATGGGTGAAAACATGAACTGGATAGCCGCTTTATAGTACAAAATGAAGGCACTAAAAAAAAAATGAGGCACTAACACTGTAGACTGTTTTTCATGTTTGATACTGTAAAGCTGCTTGCTTTTAAGCAATCTATTGAATAAAGTGCTATATGAAGACGTGACGTGACTGGAGTGCTACTTTGCAGAGCTCGTGCTATTCCCATGCAGTTTTAATCAGATGCTTTTCTTATGCTTTCTATAATAAATGCTTGCTGTTTTCTCATTTTTTGTTGTGTTTATTTTGTTACTGAGAACAAAGTGCACGGCACATATTTACATATTCATCTAAACATCGATCTCAGCAGTGTGGTCAGCGTCAGATGTTTGTTTACAGTACATTGCTGGTCTCGCATTTCGAACTTCATTTTACCCCTAAACGAAGAACGAATAAGAACTTTGTTTGAAGTATACCGGGGCCTTTAGACATTCTGCAAATATCTTTGTTTGACTTTACACTTAAAAGAATATTTTACCATCATTCCAAATATAGATTTGGAATGACGGTAAAATATAAGAGTTTCATTTTGTGTGAATTATTCCTTTAGTGGCTTTAAACATAAAATTAGTCTGAAAAGTTAGCATGATAACTTTGGCATCCTCAGTAAACACACATTTGGTATGTACTCTGGGCCTGTCAGACATGTTGGCGTCCACTCTCAGGTAGGAGGTCTCAGTGAACCACAAAATTGGCCCTGAAACATCCAACCCCGACTGCAGTTTTCATCGACCCGTAACCAGCTCCATCCATAACAGATGAGAGAAAACAGTCGTCCTTTCTGTTTAGACAGATCTTCTTCATAGTACCTCACCGCTGTGACATACTTCTCAAATAAAGGGCGTCCAACAGACAGACAGGTCTTATGAAAAGCTTTGAATGCACGCTGGTTTAGTCAGTGTCCGCTTTGTCGTTAGTCATGACTGCATGACACATGGGCTTCCTGGGCTTCCACACACATACAGTACATAGAGAGTGAATGGGCAGCAGTGTCCGAACAACATCTCAGTGTTGTGTGTTCTGTTAGGAAGAGGATTAGTCTCAGTCTATGTGTTTCTCTGCACGTATCTGTCTTTTGTTTTCACAATCTCTTCAGTCTTTAAATCACTCTTGGACTATCTATTCTCCATTTCTCTTTCTCTGGTTGCTTCTGTCTTTAGTCTTTGAAGATGAAAGCGTCCTGCTATCTGTTTGAAAATGTTCATATGGCAACAGTTAGGCAAAACAGTTCCAAAAGTCTCAAACCACTTAGAAAATCTGGGATTAAAATAACTTTTCTTTGTTTTAAAATCCTAAAACTTTATCATGAAGAATGATTATTTCAGATTCTGCTCTATTTTCTAGGCTAAGTAAATGAGTGACACTGATCATGTAACTCTTTGAACGCTGTGACTATTTAACTCTTGTTGGAACATCTCAAACAATGCTGGATAAATTGATTGAGTGCTTCTATCATTAAAGTAAAGAAAAAATTTCAAAAATTAAGATATTAGAAATTCGAAATGTTTTTGATGCTGTACTGCAAAAATTTAATAAAATTATACAAATTTCTCTAATGTTTTCAGACCTTTGGGCCCCATTGTATGTATTGTATGTCCTTACGCACGTGCAAGTGTGTGTGTTTGAGCGCGATTTTAGCAATGACGCATTCTTTGCTAGATTAGATGTTTGGTTTTTCCAGTGGAATGTGTGTTTGGGGGATTCTGGTGGCATCAGGTTGCCAAATTATATACTATGCTTAAACACCCCCGCAGTTACCCCCATCACACCCAATACTTGACAGCCTTTGTAGTGCTGTGGTGCCTGGGGCGTAAGCAGAGTGCCAAAACCTCATTCCTGCAATCTAATATCACACCAAATTTCTTGAGTTGTGAATTATGCTTAATGGCTTATTTTTTAATTGCCACTAAGATCACTAAGATTATAAGTATATGATTTGCAGTTGAATCTGGAACAGTTATGATTTGTTTTGTGGGACATCATGTGCAGTGTCACCTGAACATAAAGAGGGGAAATTATGTACGAATACAATAGGAATGGAAACTACGAACGTTTAAATATGACATGGCATGATATGACCTCTTTATCTAGTACCTGTTGTACCAAAGTGCGCAAACATACCTGTGGCCCGAACGGTTTTGTTCCTGTTTTTAAATGCTTCTGGTTTTTTATCTAAACGTTTTTTTGTCTAAAAGATAACAATCAGCATCACACTTCAAACACAACAGGTCTTTTTCTCATTGTTTTTGCCCTATGTTAACAAATGAACAGATGGTTAGTAGGTGAAGGACAAATCTAAGGGTGTTTTCCATAGTTGAAAGGAAGCTTGTCTGAGCTTGTCTGATAAATGTCCACTCTGCATAAAAATATTCATTTTTAATGAGTATTTTTGTAAATTTTTTTCATCCTTAAAACAATATTAAATATGAAATAAAAAATATAATATATATACAGTATATTAAGTACATTTACCTAAAGCAAAATAGATATTAAGACTTGTTTATTTTTCTTTCCCCATTTGCAAATTATTGTTTTTCTTGTTTTAAGCCTAAACATCCCTAAATTTAACTTAATGCGTAAAAAAAGCAAGCACAGTCTCCAAAGATGTGCATCTAATGCATATATATACAGAAAAACAAGACTGAATGCATGAATGTCCCTTATGTGTCAGTGCTTGTAATAATGAAATTGTTTATACATTACCGTATGCTCTTTTTTATTCTTGTGTTCCAGGATGATGACAGTAATTTCCACATGGACTATATAGTTGCAACATCCAACCTGAGGGCAGAAAACTATGATATACCAACAGCCGACCGCCACAAGGTGAATGACTATTGTCTTTGTCAAACAACTCTGCTTTTGTTTATGAGACAAGGTCTAAAGTGATCAACATTCCCCTCGGGGATTTGTGTTTCTGTACATACTGTTTACAGAACACCCCAAGGAAAGACCTTTTCATTCTACTAACTAGACCATAGAGTTCCAGAATTATTTGCCCTATTTTGCACCCATGAACATGTATTTGTAAACAAACCGTGCACAGTGTTTACAGACGTACATACAGTATATATAATATCTCAAACCTTTTTGTCTTCTGCAGAGCAAGTTAATTGCTGGCCGCATCATTCCAGCAATTGCCACGACAACAGCTGCGATCGCTGGACTGATGTGTTTGGAGCTCTATAAGCTTGTCCAGGGTCACCGGAAAATCTCATCCTACCGCAACGCATATGTAAACTTGGCCACCCAATACTTTGTCCTCTCACAGCCTTGTGTTGCCCCGAACTTTACAGTAAGTGACTAAGCTACTCACTTTACATCACCATCTAACATGTGACTGTTTATAGCTTTTTGTCTTAATTAATTAATAACAGACACAGAGCGGTAGAAGTAGCTGTTGAATACAGCATATCATAATGGTTGTATGTGTATCAGGGTTATCCCTAATAGCTGCCCCCTAATAGTAACTAATAACCATTAGTTGACGAGAAGAGGCTTAGTTGACCAAAACTGGTATTAGTCGGTTAGTCGCAGGAAAAAACTCCACAGGAAGTGGCGAAATCATGCAGTCTGTGACAGACAGTTCGGCAGGAAATCCAAATATTCGCCTCATTCATCAACCTCAAATATGGCTTATCACTTGCAAGTAGTAGCAACTTTACAAAATGTGCGCTATTTGGCACATATCAAAGTGTTTGTGTGGAGAGCACGCTTACTGCATGACATGGAGGCGCCGGTGCGATCACTTGCATTTAACTTAAAATACTCCGTCATTTTTTGTTCATACAGATAAGAACAATCCAACATTCAAAACTGTAAATGGTTTGCTTTTATTTCTGTAAACTCACAATAACAACAAAACTTTGCTTTTGAAAAATAATGAAAACAAACAGGATGCGCTTTCTGACATCTCGGTCTCATATGAACTTGAGCTATATACTATCCTCACAGACATGAGAAATGTATCTAAATGAACTGATTTAAATATAAAAGAAATATTCTCAGTAGGGCTGCCCCCTAATAGTCAACTAACCGTTAGTCTATTAGACGAGGCTTGGTCAAGCAATATTTTATCAGTTGGTTAGTCACAGAAAAAAAAAATCTTCACAGGAAGTGGCAAAGTCACGCAGTCCGAGAGGGACAGATTGTTAACGGCAGGAAATCCAAACATTCACATATCTTTCATCATTTATCAACCTCAAATATGGCTTATCACTTGAAAATTGTAAGTAGTAGCAACTTTACAAGTCACTCGCTCTAATGTTAGCCTAGTCCTAGATAAACATGCGCTATTATTAGATGCATTTC